>NW_027331942.1:5757003-6091690 GCF_048418815.1 Hemitrygon akajei | reverse complement strand
AGGGTACTGGTTCATGTTATGTTTTTGTGGAGTTCTGCATTGGTACGTTCCAGTGAGACAGGGATTTTATGGAGGTGTACAGGTTCAGGGCATATTTGTGTGGAGTTCTGCATTGGTACGTTCAACTGAGACAGCGTGGTTATGGAGGGTACAGGTTCAGGGCATATTTGTGTGGAGTTCTGCATTGGTACGTTCCAATGAGACAGGGATGTTATGGAGGGGTAGAGTTTCAGGGTATACTTTTGTGGAGTTCTGCGTTGGTACGTTGCAGTGTGACTGGGAGGTTATGGAGGGGTACAGGATCAGGGCATATTTGTGTGGAGTTCTGCTTTGGTACGTTCAAGTGAGACAGGGAGGTTATGGAGGGTACAGGTTCAGGGCATATTTGTGTGGAGTTCTGCATTGGTACGTTCCAGTGAGACAGGGATGTTATGGAGGGGTACAGGTTCAGGGTATACTTGTGTGGAGTTCTGCATTGGTACGTTCCAGTGAGACAGGGAGGTTATGAAGGGTTCAGGTTCAGGGCATATTTGTGTGGAGTTCTGCATTGGTACGTTCCAGTCAGACAGGGAGGTTATGGAGCGGTACAGGTTCAGGGCATATTTGTGTGGAGTTCTGCATTGGTACGTTCCAGTGAGACAGAGAGGTTATGCACGGTACAGGTTCAGGTCATATTTGAGTGGAGTTCGGCATTGGTGCGTTCCAGTGAGACAAGGATGTTATGGAGGGGTACAGGTTCAGGGCATATTTGTGTGGAGTTCTGCATTGGTACGTTCCAAAGAGACAGGGAGGTCATTGAGGAGTACAGGATCAGGGCATATTTGTGTGGAGTTCTGCATTGGTACGTTCCAGTGAGGCAGGGAGGTTATGGAGTGGTGCAGGTTCAGGGCAAATTTGTGTGGAGTTCTGCATTGGTACGTTCCAGTGAGACAAGGAGGTTATGGGCGGGTACAGGTTCAGGGCATATTTGTGCGGAGTTCTGCATTGGTACGTTCCAGTGAGACAGGGAGGTCATGGAGGGATACAGCTTCAGGGAATATTTGTGCGGAGTTCTGCATTGGTACGTTCCGGTGAGACAGGGAGGTCATGGAGGAGTACAGGTTCAGGGCATATTTGTGTGGAGTTCTGCTTTTGCACGTTCCAGTGAGACAGGGAGGTTATGGAGGGGTACAGGTTCAGGGCAAATTTGTGTGGAGTTCTGCAGTGGTACATTCCAGTGAGACAGGGAGGTTATGGACGGGTATAGTTTCAGGGCATATTTGTGTGGAATTCTGCAGTGGGACGTTCCAATGAGTCAGGGACGTTATGGACGTGTACAGGTTCAGGGCATATTTGTGTGGAGTTCTGCATAGGTACGTTCCAGTGAGACAGGTAGGTTATGGAGGGGTACAGGTTCAGGGCATATTTGTGTGGAGTTCTGCTATGGTACGTTCCAGTGAGACAGAGAGGTTATGCACGGTACAGGTTCAGGGCATATTTGAGTGGAGTTCGGCATTGGTGCGTTCCAGTGAGACAAGGATGTTATGGAGGGGTACAGGATCAGGGCATATTTGTGTGGAGTTCTGCTTTGGTACGTTCAAGTGAGACAGGGAGGTTATGGAGGGTACAGGTTCAGGGCATATTTGTGTGGAGTTCTGCATTGGTACGTTCCAGTGAGACAGGGATGTTATGGAGGGGTACAGGTTCAGGGTATACTTGTGTGGAGTTCTGCATTGGTACGTTCCACTGAGTCAGGGAGGTTATGAAGGGTACAGGTTCAGGGCTTATTTGTGTGGAGTTCTGCATTGGTACGTTCCAGTCAGACAGGGAGGTTATGGAGCGGTACAGGTTCAGGGCATATTTGTGTGGAGTTCTGCATTGGTACGTTCCAGTGAGACAGAGAGGATATGCACGGTACAGGTTCAGGTCATATTTGAGTGGAGTTCGGCATTGGTGCGTTCCAGTGAGACAAGGATGTTATGGAGGGGTACAGGTTCAGGGCATATTTGTGTGGAGTTCTGCATTGGTACGTTCCAGTGAGGCAGGGAGGTTATGGAGGGGTGCAGGTTCAGGGCAAATTTGTGTGGAGTTCTGCATTGGTACCTTCCAGTGAGACAAGGAGGTTATGGGCGGGTACAGGTTCAGGGCATATTTGTGTGGAGTTCTGCATTGGTACGTTCCAGTCAGACAGGGAGGTTATGGAGGGATACAGCTTCAGGGTATATTTGTGCGGAGTTCTGCATTGGTACGTTCCAGTGAGACAGGGAGGTCATGGAGGAGTACAGGTTCAGGTCATATTTGTGTGGAGTTCTGCATTTGTACGTTCCAGTGAGACAGGGAGGTTATGGAGGGTACAAGTTCAGGGCATATTTGCCTGGAGTTCTGCAGTGGTACGTTCCGGTGAGACAGGGAGGTTATGGACGGTTACAGTGTCAGGGCATATTTGTGTGGAGTTCTGCATTGGTACTTTCCAGTGAGACAGGAAGGTAATGCAGGGTACAGGTTCAGGGCATATTCGAGTGGAGTTCGGCATTGGTGCGTTCCAGTGAGACAGGGAGGTTATGGAGGGATACAGGTTCAGGGCATATTTGTGTGTTGTTCTGCATTGGTACGTTCCAGTGAGACAGCGAGTTTATGGCGGGGTACAGGTTCAGGGCATATTTGTGTGGAGTTCTGCATTGGTACGTTCCAGTGAGACAGGGAGATTATGGAGGGTACAGGTTCAGGGCATATTTGTATGGAGTTCTGCATTGGTACGTTCCAGTGAGACAGGGAGGTTATGGAGGGGTACAGGTTCAGGGCATATTTGTGTGGAGTTCTGCAGTGGTACGTTCCAGTGAGACAGGGAGGTTATGGACGGGTACAGGTTCAGGGCATATTTGTGTGGAGTTCTGCATTGGTACTTTCCAGTGAGACAGGGAGGTTATGGCGGGTACAGGTTCAGTGCATATTTGTGTGGTGTTCTGCAATGGTACGTTCCAGTGAGACAGGGAGGTTATGGACGGGTAAAGGTTCAGGGCATATTTGTTTGGACTTCTGCATTGGTACGTTCCAGTGAGACAGGGAGTTTATGGAGGGGTACAAGTTCAGGGCATATTTGTGTGGAGTTCTGCATTGGTACGTTCCAGTGAGACAGGGAGGTTATGGAGGGGTACAGGTCCAGGGCATATTTGTGTGGAGTTCTGCATTGGTCCGTTCCAATGAGACAGAGAGGTTATGCACGGTACAGGTTCTGGGTATATTTGAGTGGAGTTCGGCATTGGTGTGTTCCAGTGAGACAGGGATGTTATGGAGGGGTACAGGTTCAGGGCATATTTGTGTGGAGTTCAGCATTGGTACGTTCCAGTGAGACAGGGAGGTCATGGAGGAGTACAGGATCAGGGCATATTTGTGTGGAGTTCTGCATTGGTACGTTCCAGTGAGGCAGGGAGGTTATGGAGGGGTGCAGGTTCAGGGCAAATTTGTGTGGAGTTCTGCATTGGTACGTTCCAGTGAGACAAGGAGGTTATGGGCGGGTACAGGTTCAGGGCATATTTGTGCGGAGTTCTGCATTGGTACGTTCCAGTGAGACAGGGAAGTCATGGAGGGTACATGTTCAGGGCATATTTGTGCGGAGTTCTGCATTGGTACGTTCCATTGAGACAGGGACTTTATGGAGGGATACAGGTTCAGGGTATATTTGAGTGGAGTTCGGCATTGGTGTGTTCCAGTGAGACAGGGATGTTATGGACGGGTACAGGTTCAGGGCATATTTGTGTGGAGTTCTGCATTGGTACGTTCCAGTGAGGCAGGGAGGTTATGGAGGGGTGCAGGTTCAGGGCAAATTTGTGTGGAGTTCTGCATTGGTACGTTCCAGTGAGACAGGGAGGTTATGGAGGGTACATGTTCAGTGCATATTTGTGCGGAGTTCTGCATTGGTACGTTCCAGTGAGACAGGGAGGTCATGGATGAGTACAGGTTCAGGGCATACTTGTGTGGAGTTCTGCATTGGTACGTTCCAGTGAGACAGGGAGGTTATGGAGGGGTACAGGTTCAGGGCAAATTTCTGTGCAGTTCTGCATTGGTACGTTCCAGTGAGACAAGGAGGTTATGGCCGGGTACAGGTTCAGGGCATATTTGTGTGGAGTTCTGCATTGGTACGTTCCAGTGAGACAGGGAGGTTATGGAGGGTACAGGTTCAGGGCATATTTGTGTGGAGTTCTGCATTGGTACGTTTCAGTGAGACAGGGATGTTATGGAGGGGTACAGGTTCCGGGTATACTTGTGTGGAGTTCTGCATTGGTACGTTCCAGTGAGACAGGGAGGTTATGAAGGGTACAGGTTCAGGGCATATTTGTGTGGAGTTCTGCATTGGTACGTTCCAGTGAGACATGGACTTTATGGAGGTATACAGGTTCAGGGCATATTTGTAAGGAGTTCTGCATTGGTACTTTCCAGTGAGACAGGGAGGTTATGGAGGGTACAGGTTCAGGGTATATTTGTGTGGAGTTCTGCATTGGTACGTTCCAGTGAGACACGGTGGTTATGGAGGGGTACAGGTTCAGGTCATATTTGTGCGGAGTTCTGCATTGGTACGTTCCAGTGAGACAGGGAGGTTATTTAGGGTACAGGTTCATGGCATATTTGTGTGGAATTCTGCATTGGTACGTTCCAGTGAGACAGGGAGGTTATGGACGGATACAGGTTCAGGGCATATTTGTGTGTAGTTCTGCATAGGTACGTTCCAGTGAGACAGCGAGTTTATGGAGGGGTACAGGTTCAGGGCATATTTGTGTGGACTTCTGCATTGGTACGTTGCAGTGAGACAGGGAGGTTATGGGAGGGTACAAGTTCAGGGCATATTTGTGTGGAGTTCTGCGTTGGGATGACCCAGTGAGACTGCGATGTCATGGAGGGGTACAGGTTCAGGGCAAATTTGTGTGGAGTTCTGCATTGGTACGTTCCAGTGAGACAATGAGGTTATGGGCAGGTACAGGTTGAGGGCATATTTGTGTGGAGTTCTGCATTGGTACGTTCCAGTGAGACAGGGCGGTTATGGAGGGTACTGGTTCATGTTATGTTTGTGTGGAGTTCTGCATTGGTACGTTCCAGTGAGACAGGGAGGTTATGGAGGGTATATGTTCAGGGCATATTTTTGTGTAGTTCTGCATTGGTACGTTCCAGTGAGACAGGGCGGTTATGGAGGGTACTGGTTCATGTTATGTTTGTGTGGAGTTCTGCATTGGTACGTTCCAGTGAGACAGGGAATTTATGGAGGTGTACAGGTTCAGGGCATATTTGTGTGGAGTTCTGCATTGGTACGTTCAACTGAGACAGCGTGGTTATGGAGGGTACAGGTTCAGGGCATATTTGTGTGGAGTTCTGCATTGGTACGTTCCAATGAGACAGGGATGTTATGGAGGGGTAAAGTTTCAGGGTATACTTTTGTGGAGTTCTGCGTTGGTACGTTGCAGTGTGACTGGGAGGTTATGGAGGGGTACAGGATCAGGGCATATTTGTGTGGAGTTCTGCTTTGGTACGTTCAAGTGAGACAGGGAGGTTATGGAGGGTACAGGTTCAGGGCATATTTGTGTGGAGTTCTGCATTGGTACGTTCCAGTGAGACAGGGAGGTTATGAAGGGTACAGGTTCAGGGCATATTTGTGTGGAGTTCTGCATTGGTACGTTCCAGTCAGACAGGGAGGTTATGGAGCGGTACAGGTTCAGGGCATATTTGTGTGGAGTTCTGCATTGGTACGTTCCAGTGAGACAGAGAGGTTATGCACGGTACAGGTTCAGGTCATATTTGAGTGGAGTTCGGCATTGGTGCGTTCCAGTGAGACAAGGATGTTATGGAGGGGTACAGGTTCAGGGCATATTTGTGAGGAGTTCTGCATTGGTACGTTCCAAAGAGACAGGGAGGTCATTGAGGAGTACAGGATCAGGGCATATTTGTGTGGAGTTCTGCATTGGTACGTTCCAGTGAGGCAGGGAGGTTATGGAGGGGTGCAGGTTCAGGGCAAATTTGTGTGGAGTTCTGCATTGGTACGTTCCAGTGAGACAAGGAGGTTATGGGCGGGTACAGGTTCAGGGCATATTTGTGCGGAGTTCTGCATTGGTACGTTCCAGTGAGACAGGGAGGTCATGGAGGGATACAGCTTCAGGGAATATTTGTGCGGAGTTCTGCATTGGTACGTTCCGGTGAGACAGGGAGGTCATGGAGGAGTACAGGTTCAGGGCATATTTGTGTGGAGTTCTGCTTTTGCACGTTCCAGTGAGACAGGGAGGTTATGGAGGGGTACAGGTTCAGGGCAAATTTGTGTGGAGTTCTGCAGTGGTACATTCCAGTGAGACAGGGAGGTTATGGACGGGTATAGTTTCAGGGCATATTTGTGTGGAATTCTGCAGTGGGACGTTCCAATGAGTCAGGGACGTTATGGACGTGTACAGGTTCAGGGCATATTTGTGTGGAGTTCTGCATTGGTACGTTCCAGTGAGACAGGTAGGTTATGGAGGGGTACAGGTTCAGGGCATATTTGTGTGGAGTTCTGTTATGGTACGTTCCAGCGAGACAGAGAGGTTATGCACGGTACAGGTTCAGGGCATATTTGAGTGGAGTTCGGCATTGGTGCGTTCCAGTGAGACAAGGATGTTATGGAGGGGTACAGGATCAGGGCATATTTGTGTGGAGTTCTGCTTTGGTACGTTCAAGTGAGACAGAGAGGATATGCACGGTACAGGTTCAGGTCATATTTGAGTGGAGTTCTGCGTTGGGATGACCCAGTGAGACTGCGATGTCATGGAGGGGTACAGGTTCAGGGCAAATTTGTGTGGAGTTCTGCATTGGTACGTTCCAGTGAGACAATGAGGTTATGGGCAGGTACAGGTTGAGGGCATATTTGTGTGGAGTTCTGTATTGGTACGTTCCAGTGCGACAGTGAGGTTATGGAGGGTACAGGTTCAGGGCATATTTGCGTGGAGTTCTGCATTGGTACGTTCCAGTGAGACAGGGAGGTTATGGAGGGTATATGTTCTGGGCATATTTTTGTGTAGTTCTGCATTGGTACGTTCCAGTGAGACAGGGCGGTTATGGAGGGTACTGGTTCATGTTATGTTTGTGTGGAGTTCTGCATTGGTACGTTCCAGTGAGACAGGGAATTTATGGAGGTGTACAGGTTCAGGGCATATTTGTGTGGAGTTCTGCATTGGTACGTTCAACTGAGACAGCGTGGTTATGGAGGGTACATGTTCAGTGCATATTTGTGCAGAGTTCTGCATTGGTACGTTCCAGTGAGACAGGGAGGTCATGGATGAGTACAGGTTCAGGGCATACTTGTGTGGAGTTCTGCATTGGTACGTTCCAGTGAGACAGGGAGGTTATGGAGGGGTACAGGTTCAGGGCAAATTTCTGTGCAGTTCTGCATTGGTACGTTCCAGTGAGACAAGGAGGTTATGGCCGGGTACAGGTTCAGGGCATATTTGTGTGGAGTTCTGCATTGGTACGTTCCAGTGAGACAGGGAGGTTATGGAGGGTACAGGTTCAGGGCATATTTGTGTGGAGTTCTGCATTGGTACGTTTCAGTGAGACAGGGATGTTATGGAGGGGTACAGGTTCCGGGTATACTTGTGTGGAGTTCTGCATTGGTACGTTCCAGTGAGACAGGGAGGTTATGAAGGGTACTGGTTCATGTTATGTTTGTGTGGAGTTCTGCATTGGTACGTTCCAGTGAGACAGGGAGGTTATGGAGGGTATATGTTCAGGGCATATTTTTGTGTAGTTCTGCATTGGTACGTTCCAGTGAGACAGGGCGGTTATGGAGGGTACTGGTTCATGTTATGTTTGTGTGGAGTTCTGCATTGGTACGTTCCAGTGAGACAGGGAATTTATGGAGGTGTACAGGTTCAGGGCATATTTGTGTGGAGTTCTGCATTGGTACGTTCAACTGAGACAGCGTGGTTATGGAGGGTACAGGTTCAGGGCATATTTGTGTGGAGTTCTGCATTGGTACGTTCCAATGAGACAGGGATGTTATGGAGGGGTAAAGTTTCAGGGTATACTTTTGTGGAGTTCTGCGTTGGTACGTTGCAGTGTGACTGGGAGGTTATGGAGGGGTACAGGATCAGGGCATATTTGTGTGGAGTTCTGCATTGGTACGTTCCAGTGAGACAGGGATGTTATGGAGGGGTACAGGTTCAGGGTATACTTGTGTGGAGTTCTGCATTGGTACGTTCCAGTGAGACAGGGAGGTTATGAAGGGTACAGGTTCAGGGCATATTTGTGTGGAGTTCTGCATTGGTACGTTCCAGTCAGACAGGGAGGTTATGGAGCGGTACAGGTTCAGGGCATATTTGTGTGGAGTTCTGCATTGGTACGTTCCAGTGAGACAGAGAGGTTATGCACGGTACAGGTTCAGGTCATATTTGAGTGGAGTTCGGCATTGGTGCGTTCCAGTGAGACAAGGATGTTATGGAGGGGTACAGGTTCAGGGCATATTTGTGAGGAGTTCTGCATTGGTACGTTCCAAAGAGACAGGGAGGTCATTGAGGAGTACAGGATCAGGGCATATTTGTGTGGAGTTCTGCATTGGTACGTTCCAGTGAGGCAGGGAGGTTATGGAGGGGTGCAGGTTCAGGGCAAATTTGTGTGGAGTTCTGCATTGGTACGTTCCAGTGAGACAAGGAGGTTATGGGCGGGTACAGGTTCAGGGCATATTTGTGCGGAGTTCTGCATTGGTACGTTCCAGTGAGACAGGGAGGTCATGGAGGGATACAGCTTCAGGGAATATTTGTGCGGAGTTCTGCATTGGTACGTTCCGGTGAGACAGGGAGGTCATGGAGGAGTACAGGTTCAGGGCATATTTGTGTGGAGTTCTGCTTTTGCACGTTCCAGTGAGACAGGGAGGTTATGGAGGGGTACAGGTTCAGGGCAAATTTGTGTGGAGTTCTGCAGTGGTACATTCCAGTGAGACAGGGAGGTTATGGACGGGTATAGTTTCAGGGCATATTTGTGTGGAATTCTGCAGTGGGACGTTCCAATGAGTCAGGGACGTTATGGACGTGTACAGGTTCAGGGCATATTTGTGTGGAGTTCTGCATTGGTACGTTCCAGTGAGACAGGTAGGTTATGGAGGGGTACAGGTTCAGGGCATATTTGTGTGGAGTTCTGTTATGGTACGTTCCAGCGAGACAGAGAGGTTATGCACGGTACAGGTTCAGGGCATATTTGAGTGGAGTTCGGCATTGGTGCGTTCCAGTGAGACAAGGATGTTATGGAGGGGTACAGGATCAGGGCATATTTGTGTGGAGTTCTGCTTTGGTACGTTCAAGTGAGACAGAGAGGATATACACGGTACAGGTTCAGGTCATATTTGAGTGGAGTTCTGCGTTGGGATGACCCAGTGAGACTGCGATGTCATGGAGGGGTACAGGTTCAGGGCAAATTTGTGTGGAGTTCTGCATTGGTACGTTCCAGTGAGACAATGAGGTTATGGGCAGGTACAGGTTGAGGGCATATTTGTGTGGAGTTCTGTATTGGTACGTTCCAGTGCGACAGTGAGGTTATGGAGGGTACAGGTTCAGGGCATATTTGCGTGGAGTTCTGCATTGGTACGTTCCAGTGAGACAGGGAGGTTATGGAGGGTATATGTTCAGGGCATATTTTTGTGTAGTTCTGCATTGGTACGTTCCAGTGAGACAGGGCGGTTATGGAGGGTACTGGTTCATGTTATGTTTGTGTGGAGTTCTGCATTGGTACGTTCCAGTGAGACAGGGAATTTATGGAGGTGTACAGGTTCAGGGCATATTTGTGTGGAGTTCTGCATTGGTACGTTCAACTGAGACAGCGTGGTTATGGAGGGTACAGGTTCAGGGCATATTTGTGTGGAGTTCTGCATTGGTACGTTCCAATGAGACAGGGATGTTATGGAGGGGTAGAGTTTCAGGGTATACTTTTGTGGAGTTCTGCGTTGGTACGTTGCAGTGTGACTGGGAGGTTATGGAGGGGTACAGGATCAGGGCATATTTGTGTGGAGTTCTGCTTTGGTACGTTCAAGTGAGACAGGGAGGTTATGGAGGGTACAGGTTCAGGGCATATTTGTGTGGAGTTCTGCATTGGTACGTTCCAGTGAGACAGGGATGTTATGGAGGGGTACAGGTTCAGGGTATACTTGTGTGGAGTTCTGCATTGGTACGTTCCAGTGAGACAGGGAGGTTATGAAGGGTACAGGTTCAGGGCATATTTGTGTGGAGTTCTGCATTGGTACGTTCCAGTCAGACAGGGAGGTTATGGAGCGGTACAGGTTCAGGGCATATTTGTGTGGAGTTCTGCATTGGTACGTTCCAGTGAGACAGAGAGGTTATGCACGGTACAGGTTCAGGTCATATTTGAGTGGAGTTCGGCATTGGTGCGTTCCAGTGAGACAAGGATGTTATGGAGGGGTACAGGTTCAGGGCATATTTGTGTGGAGTTCTGCATTGGTACGTTCCAAAGAGACAGGGAGGTCATTGAGGAGTACAGGATCAGGGCATATTTGTGTGGAGTTCTGCATTGGTACGTTCCAGTGAGGCAGGGAGGTTATGGAGGGGTGCAGGTTCAGTGCAAATTTGTGTGGAGTTCTGCATTGGTACGTTCCAGTGAGACAAGGAGGTTATGGGCGGGTACAGGTTCAGGGCATATTTGTGCGGAGTTCTGCATTGGTACGTTCCAGTGAGACAGGGAGGTCATGGAGGGATACAGCTTCAGGGAATATTTGTGCGGAGTTCTGCATTGGTACGTTCCGGTGAGACAGGGAGGTCATGGAGGAGTACAGGTTCAGGGCATATTTGTGTGGAGTTCTGCTTTTGTACGTTCCAGTGAGACAGGGAGGTTATGGAGGGGTACAGGTTCAGGGCAAATTTGTGTGGAGTTCTGCAGTGGTACATTCCAGTGAGACAGGGAGGTTATGGACGGGTATAGTTTCAGGGCATATTTGTGTGGAATTCTGCAGTGGGACGTTCCAATGAGTCAGGGACGTTATGGACGTGTACAGGTTCAGGGCATATTTGTGTGGAGTTCTGCATTGGTACGTTCCAGTGAGACAGGTAGGTTATGGAGGGGTACAGGTTCAGGGCATATTTGTGTGGAGTTCTGCTATGGTACGTTCCAGTGAGACAGAGAGGTTATGCACGGTACAGGTTCAGGGCATATTTGAGTGGAGTTCGGCATTGGTGCGTTCCAGTGAGACAAGGATATTATGGAGGGGTACAGGATCAGGGCATATTTGTGTGGAGTTCTGCTTTGGTACGTTCAAGTGAGACAGAGAGGATATGCACGGTACAGGTTCAGGTCATATTTGAGTGGAGTTCGGCATTGGTGCGTTCCAGTGAGACAAGGATGTTATGGAGGGGTACAGGTTCAGGGCATACTTGTGTGGAGTTCTGCATTGGTACGTTCCGGTGAGACAGGGAGGTCATGGAGGAGTACAGGATCAGGGCATATTTGTGTGGAGTTCTGCATTGGTACGTTCCATTGAGACAGGGACTTTATGGAGGGATACAGGTTCAGGGTATATTTGAGTGGAGTTCGGCATTGGTGTGTTCCAGTGAGACAGGGATGTTATGGACGGGTACAGATTCAGGGCATATTTGTGTGGAGTTCTGCATTGGTACGTTCCAGTGAGGCAGGGAGGTTATGGAGGGGTGCAGGTTCAGGGCAAATTTGTGTGGAGTTCTGCATTGGTACGTTCCAGTGAGACAGGGAGGTTATGGAGGGTACATGTTCAGTGCATATTTGTGCAGAGTTCTGCATTGGTACGTTCCAGTGAGACAGGGAGGTCATGGATGAGTACAGGTTCAGGGCATACTTGTGTGGAGTTCTGCATTGGTACGTTCCAGTGAGACAGGGAGGTTATGGAGGGGTACAGGTTCAGGGCAAATTTCTGTGCAGTTCTGCATTGGTACGTTCCAGTGAGACAAGGAGGTTATGGCCGGGTACAGGTTCAGGGCATATTTGTGTGGAGTTCTGCATTGGTACGTTCCAGTGAGACAGGGAGGTTATGGAGGGTACAGGTTCAGGGCATATTTGTGTGGAGTTCTGCATTGGTACGTTTCAGTGAGACAGGGATGTTATGGAGGGGTACAGGTTCCGGGTATACTTGTGTGGAGTTCTGCATTGGTACGTTCCAGTGAGACAGGGAGGTTATGAAGGGTACAGGTTCAGGGCATATTTGTGTGGAGTTCTGCATTGGTACGTTCCAGTGAGACATGGACTTTATGGAGGTATACAGGTTCAGGGCATATTTGTAAGGAGTTCTGCATTGGTACTTTCCAGTGAGACAGGGAGGTTATGGAGGGTACAGGTTCAGGGTATATTTGTGTGGAGTTCTGCATTGGTACGTTCCAGTGAGACACGGTGGTTATGGAGGGGTACAGGTTCAGGGCATATTTGTGCGGAGTTCTGCATTGGTACGTTCCAGTGAGACAGGGAGGTTATTTAGGGTACAGGTTCATGGCATATTTGTGTGGAATTCTGCATTGGTACGTTCCAGTGAGACAGGGAGGTTATGGACGGATACAGGTTCAGGGCATATTTGTGTGTAGTTCTGCATAGGTACGTTCCAGTGAGACAGCGAGTTTATGGAGGGGTACAGGTTCAGGGCATATTTGTGTGGACTTCTGCATTGGTACGTTGCAGTGAGACAGGGAGGTTATGGGAGGGTACAAGTTCAGGGCATATTTGTGTGGAGTTCTGCGTTGGGATGACCCAGTGAGACTGCGATGTCATGGAGGGGTACAGGTTCAGGGCAAATTTGTGTGGAGTTCTGCATTGGTACGTTCCAGTGAGACAATGAGGTTATGGGCAGGTACAGGTTGAGGGCATATTTGTGTGGAGTTCTGTATTGGTACGTTCCAGTGCGACAGTGAGGTTATGGAGGGTACAGGTTCAGGGCATATTTGCGTGGAGTTCTGCATTGGTACGTTCCAGTGAGACAGGGAGGTTATGGAGGGTACAGGTTCAGGGCATATTTGTGTGGAGTTCTGCATTGGTACGTTCCAGTGAGACATGGACTTTATGGAGGTATACAGGTTCAGGGCATATTTGTAAGGAGTTCTGCATTGGTACTTTCCAGTGAGACAGGGAGGTTATGGAGGGTACAGGTTCAGGGTATATTTGTGTGGAGTTCTGCATTGGTACGTTCCAGTGAGACACGGTGGTTATGGAGGGGTACAGGTTCAGGGCATATTTGTGCGGAGTTCTGCATTGGTACGTTCCAGTGAGACAGGGAGGTTATTTAGGGTACAGGTTCATGGCATATTTGTGTGGAATTCTGCATTGGTACGTTCCAGTGAGACAGGGAGGTTATGGACGGATACAGGTTCAGGGCATATTTGTGTGTAGTTCTGCATAGGTACGTTCCAGTGAGACAGCGAGTTTATGGAGGGGTACAGGTTCAGGGCATATTTGTGTGGACTTCTGCATTGGTACGTTGCAGTGAGACAGGGAGGTTATGGGAGGGTACAAGTTCAGGGCATATTTGTGTGGAGTTCTGCGTTGGGATGACCCAGTGAGACTGCGATGTCATGGAGGAGTACAGGTTCAGGGCAAATTTGTGTGGAGTTCTGCATTGGTACGTTCCAGTGAGACAATGAGGTTATGGGCAGGTACAGGTTGAGGGCATATTTGTGTGGAGTTCTGTATTGGTACGTTCCAGTGCGACAGTGAGGTTATGGAGGGTACAGGTTCAGGGCATATTTGCGTGGAGTTCTGCATTGGTACGTTCCAGTGAGACAGGGAGGTTATGGAGGGTATATGTTCAGGGCATATTTTTGTGTAGTTCTGCATTGGTACGTTCCAGTGAGACAGGGCGGTTATGGAGGGTACTGGTTCATGTTATGTTTGTGTGGAGTTCTGCATTGGTACGTTCCAGTGAGACAGGGAATTTATGGAGGTGTACAGGTTCAGGGCATATTTGTGTGGAGTTCTGCATTGGTACGTTCAACTGAGACAGCGTGGTTATGGAGGGTACAGGTTCAGGGCATATTTGTGTGGAGTTCTGCATTGGTACGTTCCAATGAGACAGGGATGTTATGGAGGGGTAAAGTTTCAGGGTATACTTTTGTGGAGTTCTGCGTTGGTACGTTGCAGTGTGACTGGGAGGTTATGGAGGGGTACAGGATCAGGGCATATTTGTGTGGAGTTCTGCTTTGGTACGTTCAAGTGAGACAGGGAGGTTATGGAGGGTACAGGTTCAGGGCATATTTGTGTGGAGTTCTGCATTGGTACGTTCCAAAGAGACAGGGAGGTCATTGAGGAGTACAGGATCAGGGCATATTTGTGTGGAGTTCTGCATTGGTACGTTCCAGTGAGGCAGGGAGGTTATGGAGGGGTGCAGGTTCAGGGCAAATTTGTGTGGAGTTCTGCATTGGTACGTTCCAGTGAGACAAGGAGGTTATGGGCGGGTACAGGTTCAGGGCATATTTGTGCGGAGTTCTGCATTGGTACGTTCCAGTGAGACAGGGAGGTCATGGAGGGATACAGCTTCAGGGAATATTTGTGCGGAGTTCTGCATTGGTACGTTCCGGTGAGACAGGGAGGTCATGGAGGAGTACAGGTTCAGGGCATATTTGTGTGGAGTTCTGCTTTTGCACGTTCCAGTGAGACAGGGAGGTTATGGAGGGGTACAGGTTCAGGGCAAATTTGTGTGGAGTTCTGCAGTGGTACATTCCAGTGAGACAGGGAGGTTATGGACGGGTATAGTTTCAGGGCATATTTGTGTGGAATTCTGCAGTGGGACGTTCCAATGAGTCAGGGACGTTATGGACGTGTACAGGTTCAGGGCATATTTGTGTGGAGTTCTGCATTGGTACGTTCCAGTGAGACAGGTAGGTTATGGAGGGGTACAGGTTCAGGGCATATTTGTGTGGAGTTCTGTTATGGTACGTTCCAGCGAGACAGAGAGGTTATGCACGGTACAGGTTCAGGGCATATTTGAGTGGAGTTCGGCATTGGTGCGTTCCAGTGAGACAAGGATGTTATGGAGGGGTACAGGATCAGGGCATATTTGTGTGGAGTTCTGCTTTGGTACGTTCAAGTGAGACAGAGAGGATATGCACGGTACAGGTTCAGGTCATATTTGAGTGGAGTTCT
The DNA here is from genome assembly GCF_048418815.1 of Hemitrygon akajei. Classification (NCBI taxonomy): domain Eukaryota; kingdom Metazoa; phylum Chordata; class Chondrichthyes; order Myliobatiformes; family Dasyatidae; genus Hemitrygon; species Hemitrygon akajei. Next base: position 6,076,609 of record NW_027331942.1, on the reverse strand, counting down.
GCGTTGGGATGACCCAGTGAGACTGCGATGTCATGGAGGGGTACAGGTTCAGGGCAAATTTGTGTGGAGTTCTGCATTGGTACGTTCCAGTGAGACAATGAGGTTATGGGCAGGTACAGGTTGAGGGCATATTTGTGTGGAGTTCTGTATTGGTACGTTCCAGTGCGACAGTGAGGTTATGGAGGGTACAGGTTCAGGGCATATTTGCGTGGAGTTCTGCATTGGTAAGTTCCAGTGAGACAGGGAGGTTATGGAGGGTATATGTTCAGGGCATATTTTTGTGTAGTTCTGCATTGGTACGTTCCAGTGAGACAGGGCGGTTATGGAGGGTACTGGTTCATGTTATGTTTGTGTGGAGTTCTGCATTGGTACGTTCCAGTGAGACAGGGAATTTATGGAGGTGTACAGGTTCAGGGCATATTTGTGTGGAGTTCTGCATTGGTACGTTCAACTGAGACAGCGTGGTTATGGAGGGTACAGGTTCAGGGCATATTTGTGTGGAGTTCTGCATTGGTACGTTCCAATGAGACAGGGATGTTATGGAGGGGTAGAGTTTCAGGGTATACTTTTGTGGAGTTCTGCGTTGGTACGTTGCAGTGTGACTGGGAGGTTATGGAGGGGTACAGGATCAGGGCATATTTGTGTGGAGTTCTGCTTTGGTACGTTCAAGTGAGACAGGGAGGTTATGGAGGGTACAGGTTCAGGGCATATTTGTGTGGAGTTCTGCATTGGTACGTTCCAGTGAGACAGGGATGTTATGGAGGGGTACAGGTTCAGGGTATACTTGTGTGGAGTTCTGCATTGGTACGTTCCAGTGAGACAGGGAGGTTATGAAGGGTACAGGTTCAGGGCATATTTGTGTGGAGTTCTGCATTGGTACGTTCCAGTCAGACAGGGAGGTTATGGAGCGGTACAGGTTCAGGGCATATTTGTGTGGAGTTCTGCATTGGTACGTTCCAGTGAGACAGAGAGGTTATGCACGGTACAGGTTCAGGTCATATTTGAGTGGAGTTCGGCATTGGTGCGTTCCAGTGAGACAAGGATGTTATGGAGGGGTACAGGTTCAGGGCATATTTGTGTGGAGTTCTGCATTGGTACGTTCCAAAGAGACAGGGAGGTCATTGAGGAGTACAGGATCAGGGCATATTTGTGTGGAGTTCTGCATTGGTACGTTCCAGTGAGACAAGGAGGTTATGGGCGGGTACAGGTTCAGGGCATATTTGTGCGGAGTTCTGCATTGGTACGTTCCAGTGAGACAGGGAGGTCATGGAGGGATACAGCTTCAGGGAATATTTGTGCGGAGTTCTGCATTGGTACGTTCCGGTGAGACAGGGAGGTTATGGAGGGGTACAGGTTCAGGGCAAATTTCTGTGCAGTTCTGCATTGGTACGTTCCAGTGAGACAAGGAGGTTATGGCCGGGTACAGGTTCAGGGCATATTTGTGTGGAGTTCTGCATTGGTACGTTCCAGTGAGACAGGGAGGTTATGGAGGGTACAGGTTCAGGGCATATTTGTGTGGAGTTCTGCATTGGTACGTTTCAGTGAGACAGGGATGTTATGGAGGGGTACAGGTTCCGGGTATACTTGTGTGGAGTTCTGCATTGGTACGTTCCAGTGAGACAGGGAGGTTATGAAGGGTACAGGTTCAGGGCATATTTGTGTGGAGTTCTGCATTGGTACGTTCCAGTGAGACATGGACTTTATGGAGGTATACAGGTTCAGGGCATATTTGTAAGGAGTTCTGCATTGGTACTTTCCAGTGAGACAGGGAGGTTATGGAGGGTACAGGTTCAGGGTATATTTGTGTGGAGTTCTGCATTGGTACGTTCCAGTGAGACACGGTGGTTATGGAGGGGTACAGGTTCAGGGCATATTTGTGCGGAGTTCTGCATTGGTACGTTCCAGTGAGACAGGGAGGTTATTTAGGGTACAGGTTCATGGCATATTTGTGTGGAATTCTGCATTGGTACGTTCCAGTGAGACAGGGAGGTTATGGACGGATACAGGTTCAGGGCATATTTGTGTGTAGTTCTGCATTGGTACGTTCCAGTGAGACAGCGAGTTTATGGAGGGGTACAGGTTCAGGGCATATTTGTGTGGACTTCTGCATTGGTACGTTGCAGTGAGACAGGGAGGTTATGGGAGGGTACAAGTTCAGGGCATATTTGTGTGGAGTTCTGCGTTGGGATGACCCAGTGAGACTGCGATGTCATGGAGGGGTACAGGTTCAGGGCAAATTTGTGTGGAGTTCTGCATTGGTACGTTCCAGTGAGACAATGAGGTTATGGGCAGGTACAGGTTGAGGGCATATTTGTGTGGAGTTCTGTATTGGTACGTTCCAGTGCGACAGTGAGGTTATGGAGGGTACAGGTTCAGGGCATATTTGCGTGGAGTTCTGCATTGGTACGTTCCAGTGAGACAGGGAGGTTATGGAGGGTATATGTTCAGGGCATATTTTTGTGTAGTTCTGCATTGGTACGTTCCAGTGAGACAGGGCGGTTATGGAGGGTACTGGTTCATGTTATGTTTGTGTGGAGTTCTGCATTGGTACGTTCCAGTGAGACAGGGAATTTATGGAGGTGTACAGGTTCAGGGCATATTTGTGTGGAGTTCTGCATTGGTACGTTCAACTGAGACAGCGTGGTTATGGAGGGTACAGGTTCAGGGCATATTTGTGTGGAGTTCTGCATTGGTACGTTCCAATGAGACAGGGATGTTATGGAGGGGTAGAGTTTCAGGGTATACTTTTGTGGAGTTCTGCGTTGGTACGTTGCAGTGTGACTGGGAGGTTATGGAGGGGTACAGGATCAGGGCATATTTGTGTGGAGTTCTGCTTTGGTACGTTCAAGTGAGACAGGGAGGTTATGGAGGGTACAGGTTCAGGGCATATTTGTGTGGAGTTCTGCATTGGTACGTTCCAGTGAGACAGGGATGTTATGGAGGGGTACAGGTTCAGGGTATACTTGTGTGGAGTTCTGCATTGGTACGTTCCAGTGAGACAGGGAGGTTATGAAGTGTACAGGTTCAGGGCATATTTGTGTGGAGTTCTGCATTGGTACGTTCCAGTCAGACAGGGAGGTTATGGAGCGGTACAGGTTCAGGGCATATTTGTGTGGAGTTCTGCATTGGTACGTTCCAGTGAGACAGAGAGGTTATGCACGGTACAGGTTCAGGTCATATTTGAGTGGAGTTCGGCATTGGTGCGTTCCAGTGAGACAAGGATGTTATGGAGGGGTACAGGTTCAGGGCATATTTGTGTGGAGTTCTGCATTGGTACGTTCCAAAGAGACAGGGAGGTCATTGAGGAGTACAGGATCAGGGCATATTTGTGTGGAGTTCTGCATTGGTACGTTCCAGTGAGGCAGGGAGGTTATGGAGGGGTAGAGGTTCAGGGCAAATTTGTGTGGAGTTCTGCATTGGTACGTTCCAGTGAGACAAGGAGGTTATGGGCGGGTACAGGTTCAGGGCATATTTGTGCGGAGTTCTGCATTGGTACGTTCCAGTGAGACAGGGAGGTCATGGAGGGATACAGCTTCAGGGAATATTTGTGCGGAGTTCTGCATTGGTACGTTCCAGTGAGACAGGGAGGTCATGGAGGAGTACAGGTTCAGGGCATATTTGTGTGGAGTTCTGCTTTTGCACGTTCCAGTGAGACAGGGAGGTTATGGAGGGGTACAGGTTCAGGGCAAATTTGTGTGGAGTTCTGCAGTGGTACATTCCAGTGAGACAGGGAGGTTATGGACCGGTATAGTTTCAGGGCATATTTGTGTGGAATTCTGCAGTGGGACGTTCCAATGAGTCAGGGACGTTATGGACGTGTACAGGTTCAGGGCATATTTGTGTGGAGTTCTGCATTGGTACGTTCCAGTGAGACAGGTAGGTTATGGAGGGGTACAGGTTCAGGGCATATTTGTGTGGAGTTCTGCTATGGTACGTTCCAGTGAGACAGAGAGGTTATGCACGGTACAGGTTCAGGGCATATTTGAGTGGAGTTCGGCATTGGTGCGTTCCAGTGAGACAAGGATGTTATGGAGGGGTACAGGATCAGGGCATATTTGTGTGGAGTTCTGCTTTGGTACGTTCAAGTGAGACAGAGAGGATATGCACGGTACAGGTTCAGGTCATATTTGAGTGGAGTTCGGCATTGGTGCGTTCCAGTGAGACAAGGATGTTATGGAGGGGTACAGGTTCAGGGCATATTTGTGTGGAGTTCTGCATTGGTACGTTCCGGTGAGACAGGGAGGTCATGGAGGAGTACAGGATCAGGGCATATTTGTGTGGAGTTCTGCATTGGAACGTTCCAGTGAGGCAGGGAGGTTATGGAGGGGTGCAGGTTCAGGGCAAATTTGTGTGGAGTTCTGCATTGGTACGTTCCAGTGAGACAAGGAGGTTATGGGCGGGTACAGGTTCAGGGCATATTTGTGCGGAGTTCTGCATTGGTACGTTCCAGTGAGACAGGGAGGTCATGGAGGGATACAGCTTCAGGGTATATTTGCCTGGAGTTCTGCAGTGGTACGTTCCGTTGAGACAGGGAGGTTATGGACGGTTACAGTGTCAGGGCATATTTGTGTGGAGTTCTGCATTGGTACTTTCCAGTGAGACAGGAAGGTAATGCAGGGTACAGGTTCAGGGCATATTCGAGTGGAGTTCGGCATTGGTGCGTTCCAGTGAGACAGGGAGGTTATGGAGGGATACAGGTTCAGGGCATATTTGTGTGTTGTTCTGCATTGGTACGTTCCAGTGAGACAGCGAGTTTATGGCGGGGTACAGGTTCAGGGCATATTTGTGTGGAGTTCTGCATTGGTACGTTCCAGTGAGACAGGGAGGTTATGGAGGGGTACAGGTTCAGGGCATATTTGTGTGGAGTTCTGCAGTGGTACGTTCCAGTGAGACAGGGAGGTTATGGACGGGTACAGTGTCAGGGCATATTTTTGTGGAGTTCTGCATTGGTACTTTCCAGTGAGACAGCGAGGTTATGGAGGATACAGGTTCATGGCATATTTGTGTGGAGTTCTGCATTGGTACGTTCCAGTGAGACAGGGAGGTTATGGAGGGGTACAGGTTCAGTGTATAATTGTGTGGAGTTCTTCGTTGGTACGTTCAGGTGAGACAGGGAGGATATGGAGGGTACTGGTTCAGGGCATATTTGTGTGGAGTTCTGCAGTGGTACATTCCAGTGAGACAGGGAGTTTATGGACGGGTACAGGTTCAGGGCATATTTGTGTGGAGTTCTGCATTGGTACTTTCCAGTGAGACAGGGAGTTTATGGAGGGGTACAAGTTCAGGGCATATTTGTGTGGAGTTCTGCATTGGTACGTTCCAGTGAGACAGGGAGGTTATGGAGGGGTACAGGTCCAGGGCATATTTGTGTGGAGTTCTGCATTGGTCCGTTCCAGTGAGACAGAGAGGTTATGCACGGTACAGGTTCAGGGTATATTTGAGTGGAGTTCGGCATTGGTGTGTTCCAGTGAGACAAGGATGTTATGGAGGGGTACAGGTTCAGGGCATATTTGTGTGGAGTTCTGCATTGGTACGTTCCAGTGAGGCAGGGAGGTTATGGAGGGGTGCAGGTTCAGGGCAAATTTGTGTGGAGTTCTGCATTGGTACGTTCCAGTGAGACAAGGAGGTTATGGGCGGGTACAGGTTCAGGGCATATTTGTGCGGAGTTCTGCATTGGTACGTTCCAGTGAGACAGGGAGGTCATGGAGGGATACAGCTTCAGGGAATATTTGTGCGGAGTTCTGCATTGGTACGTTCCAGTGAGACAGGGAGGTCATGGAGGAGTACAGGTTCAGGGCATATTTGTGTGGAGTTCTGCATTTGTACGTTCCAGTGAGACAGGGAGGTTATGGAGGGGTACAGGTTCAGGGCAAATTTCTGTGCAGTTCTGCATTGGTACGTTCCAGTGAGACAGGCAGGTCATGGAGGTGTACAGGTTCAGGGCTTATTTGTTTGGCCTTCTTCATTGGTACGTTCCAGTGAGACAGGGAGGTTATGGAGGGGTACAGGTACAGTGTATAATTGTGTGGAGTTCTGCGTTGGTACGTTCAGGTGAGACAGGGACTTTATGTAGGGATACAGGTTCAGGGCATATTTGTAAGGAGTTCTGCATTGGTACTTTCCAGTGAGACAGGGAGGTTATGGAGGGTACAGGTTCAGGGTATATTTGTGTGGAGTTCTGCATTGGTACGTTCCAGTGAGACACGGTGGTTATGGAGGGGTACAGGTTCAGGGCATATTTGTGCGGAGTTCTGCATTGGTACGTTCCAGTGAGACAGGGAGGTTATGGAGGGTACAGGTTCATGGCATATTTGTGTGGAGTTCTGCATCGGTAAGTTCCAGTGAGACAGGGAGGTTATGGACGGATACAGGTTCAGGGCATATTTGTGTGCAGTTCTGCATTGGTACGTTCCAGTGAGACAGCGAGTTTATGGAGGGGTACAGGTTCAGGGCATATTTGTGTGGACTTCTGCATTGGTACGTTGCAGTGAGACAGGGAGGTTATGGGAGGGTACAAGTTCAGGGCATATTTGTGTGGAGTTCTGCGTTGGGATGACCCAGTGAGACTGCGATGTCATGGAGGGGTACAAGTTCAGGGCAAATTTGTGTGGAGTTCTGCATTGGTACGTTCCAGAGAGACAATGTGTTTATGGGCAGATACAGGTTGAGGGCATATTTGTGTGGAGTTCTGTATTGGTACGTTCCAGTGCGACAGTGAGGTTATGGAGGGTACAGGTTCAGGGCATATTTGCGTGGAGTTCTGCATTGGTACGTTCCAGTGAGACAGGGAGGTTATGGAGGGTACATGTTCAGGGCATATTTTTGTGTAGTTCTGCATTGGTACGTTCCAGTGAGACAGGGCGGTTATGGAGGGTACTGGTTCATGTTATGTTTGTGTGGAGTTCTGCATTGGTACGTTCCAGTGAGACAGGGAGTTTATGGAGGTGTACAGGTTCAGGGCATATTTGTGTGGTGTTCTGCATTGGTACGTTCAACTGAGACAGCGTGGTTATGGAGGGTACAGGTTCAGGGCATATTTGTGTGGAGTTCTGCATTGGTACGTTCCAATGAGACAGGGATGTTATGGAGGGGTAGAGTTTCAGGGTATACTTTTGTGGAGTTCTGCGTTGGTACGTTGCAGTGTGACTGGGAGGTTATGGAGGGGTACAGGATCAGGGCACTTTTTTGTGGAGTTCTGCTTTGGTACGTTCAAGTGAGACAGGGAGGTTATGGAGGGTACAGGTTCAGGGCATATTTGTGTGGAGTTCTGCATTGGTACGTTCCAGTGAGACAGGGATGTTATGGAGGGGTACAGGTTCAGGGTATACTTGTGTGGAGTTCTGCATTGGTACGTTCCAGTGAGACAGGGAGGTTATGAAGGGTACAGGTTCAGGGCATATTTGTGTGGAGTTCTGCATTGGTACGTTCCAGTCAGACAGGGAGGTTATGGAGCGGTACAGGTTCAGGGCATATTTGTGTGGAGTTCTGCATTGGTACGTTCCAGTGAGACAGAGAGGTTATGCACGGTACAGGTTCAGGTCATATTTGAGTGGAGTTCGGCATTGGTGCGTTCCAGTGAGACAAGGAGGTTATGGGCGGGTACAGGTTCAGGGCATATTTGTGCGGAGTTCTGCATTGGTACGTTCCAGTGAGACAGGGAGGTCATGGAGGGATACAGCTTCAGGGAATATTTGTGCGGAGTTCTGCATTGGTACGTTCCGGTGAGACAGGGAGTTCATGGAGGAGTACAGGTTCAGGGCATATTTGTGTGGAGTTCTGCTTTTGCACGTTCCAGTGAGACAGGGAGGTTATGGAGGGGTACAGGTTCAGGGCAAATTTGTGTGGAGTTCTGCAGTGGTACATTCCAGTGAGACAGGGAGGTTATGGACGGGTATAGTTTCAGGGCATATTTGTGTGGAATTCTGCAGTGGGACGTTCCAATGAGTCAGGGACGTTATGGACGTGTACAGGTTCAGGGCATATTTGTGTGGAGTTCTGCATTGGTACGTTCCAGTGAGACAGGTAGGTTATGGAGGGGTACAGGTTCAGGGCATTTTTGTGTGGAGTTCTGCTATGGTACGTTCCAGTGAGACAGAGAGGTTATGCACGGTACAGGTTCAGGGCATATTTGAGTGGAGTTCGGCATTGGTGCGTTCCAGTGAGACAAGGATGTTATGGAGGGGTACAGGATCAGGGCATATTTGTGTGGAGTTCTGCTTTGGTACGTTCAAGTGAGACAGGGAGGTTATGGAGGGTACAGGTTCAGGGCATATTTGTGTGGAGATCTGCATTGGTACGTTCCAGTGAGACAGGGATGTTATGGAGGGGTACAGGTTCAGGGTATACTTGTGTGGAGTTCTGCATTGGTACGTTCCACTGAGACAGGGAGGTTATGAAGGGTACAGGTTCAGGGCATATTTGTGTGGAGTTCTGCATTGGTACGTTCCTGTCAGACAGGGAGGTTATGGAGCGGTACAGGTTCAGGGCATATTTGTGTGGAGTTCTGCATTGGTACGTTCCAGTGAGACAGAGAGGTTATGCACGGTACAGGTTCAGGTCATATTTGTGCGGAGTTCTGCATTGGTACGTTCCAGTGAGACAGGGAGGTCATGGAGGGATACAGCTTCAGGGTATATTTGTGCGGAGTTCTGCATTGGTACGTTCCAGTGAGACAGGGAGGTCATGGAGGAGTACAGGTTTAGGTCATATTTGTGTGGAGTTCTGCATTTGTACGTTCCAGTGAGACAGGGAGGTTATGGAGGGTACAAGTTCAGGGCATATTTGTCTGGAGTTCTGCAGTGGTACGTTCCGGTGAGACAGGGAGGTTATGGACGGTTACAGTGTCAGGGCATATTTGTGTGGAGTTCTGCATTGGTACTTTCCAGTGAGACAGGAAGGTAATGCAGGGTACAGGTTCAGGGCATATTCGAGTGGAGTTCGGCATTGGTGCGTTCCAGTGAGACAGGGAGGTTATGGAGGGATACAGGTTCAGGGCATATTTGTGTGTAGTTCTGCATTGGTACGTTCCAGTGAGACAGCGAGTTTATGGCGGGGTACAGGTTCAGGGCATATTTGTGTGGAGTTCTGCATTGGTACGTTCCAGTGAGACAGGGAGATTATGGAGGGTACAGGTTCAGGGCATAATTGTGTGGAGTTCTGCGTTGGGACGATCCAGTGAGACTGCGAGGTTACGGAGTGGTAGAGGTTCAGAGCATATTTGTGTGGAGTTCTGCAGTGAGACGTTCCAGTGAGACAGGGAGGTTATGGACTGGTAAAGGTTCAGGGCATATTTGTGTGGAGTTCTGCATTAGTAGGTTCCAGTGAGACAGGGAGTTTATGGAGGTGTACAGGTTCAGGGCATATTTGTGTGTAGTTCTGCATTGGTACGTTCTAGTGTGACATTGAGGTTATGGAGGGTACAGGTTCAGGGCATATTTGTGTGGAGATCTGCAGTGGGAAGTTCCAGTGTGTCAGGGAGGTTAGGGACGGGTACAGGTAAAGGGCATATTTGTGTGGAGTTCTGCATTGGTACGTTCCTGTCAGACAGGGAGGTTATGGAGCGGTACAGGTTCAGGGCATATTTGTGTGGAGTTCTGCATTGGTACGTTCCAGTGAGACAGAGAGGTTATGCACGGTACAGGTTCAGGTCATATTTGTGCGGAGTTCTGCATTGGTACGTTCCAGTGAGACAGGGAGGTCATGGAGGGATACAGCTTCAGGGTATATTTGTGCGGAGTTCTGCATTGGTACGTTCCAGTGAGACAGGGAGGTCATGGAGGAGTACAGGTTTAGGTCATATTTGTGTGGAGTTCTGCATTTGTACGTTCCAGTGAGACAGGGAGGTTATGGAGGGTACAAGTTCAGGGCATATTTGTCTGGAGTTCTGCAGTGGTACGTTCCGGTGAGACAGGGAGGTTATGGACGGTTACAGTGTCAGGGCATATTTGTGTGGAGTTCTGCATTGGTACTTTCCAGTGAGACAGGAAGGTAATGCAGGGTACAGGTTCAGGGCATATTCGAGTGGAGTTCGGCATTGGTGCGTTCCAGTGAGACAGGGAGGTTATGGAGGGATACAGGTTCAGGGCATATTTGTGTGTAGTTCTGCATTGGTACGTTCCAGTGAGACAGCGAGTTTATGGCGGGGTACAGGTTCAGGGCATATTTGTGTGGAGTTCTGCATTGGTACGTTCCAGTGAGACAGGGAGATTATGGAGGGTACAGGTTCAGGGCATAATTGTGTGGAGTTCTGCGTTGGGACGATCCAGTGAGACTGCGAGGTTACGGAGTGGTAGAGGTTCAGAGCATATTTGTGTGGAGTTCTGCAGTGGGACGTTCCAGTGAGACAGGGAGGTTATGGACTGGTAAAGGTTCAGGGCATATTTGTGTGGAGTTCTGCATTAGTAGGTTCCAGTGAGACAGGGAGTTTATGGAGGTGTACAGGTTCAGGGCATATTTGTGTGTAGTTCTGCATTGGTACGTTCTAGTGTGACATTGAGGTTATGGAGGGTACAGGTTCAGGGCATATTTGTGTGGAGATCTGCAGTGGGAAGTTCCAGTGTGTCAGGGAGGTTAGGGACGGGTACAGGTAAAGGGCATATTTGTGTGGAGTTCTGCATTGGTACGTTCCAGTGAGACAGGGAGGTTATGGAGGGGTACAGGTTCAGGGCATATTTGTGTGGAGTTCTGCATTGGTACGTTCCAGTGAGACAGGGAGGTCATGGAGGGATACAGCTTCAGGGAATACTTGTGCGGAGTTCTGCATTGGTACGTTCCAGTGAGACAGGGAGGTCATGGAGGAGTACAGGTTCAGGGCATATTTGCGTGGAGTTCTGCATTTGTACGTTCCAGTGAGACAGGGAGGTTATGGAGGGGTACAGGTTCAGGGCAAATTTCTGTGCAGTTCTGCATTGGTACGTTCCAGTGAGACAGGCAGGTCATGGAGGTGTACAGGTTCAGGGCTTATTTGTTTGGCCTTCTTCATTGGTACGTTCCAGTGAGACAGGGAGGTTATGGAGGGGTACAGGTTCAGTGTATAATTGTGTGGAGTTCTGCGTTGGTACGTTCAGGTGAGACAGGGAGGTCATGGAGGTGTACAGGTTCAGGGCTTATTTGTTTGGCCTTCTTCATTGGTACGTTCCAGTGAGACAGGGAGGTTATGGAGGGGTACAGGTTCAGTGTATAATTGTGTGGAGTTCTGCGTTGGTACGTTCAGGTGAGACAGGGAGGATATGGAGGGTACTGGTTCAGGGCATATTTGTGTGGAGTTCTGCATTGGTACGTTCCAGTGAGACATGGACTTTATGGAGGGATACAGGTTCAGGGCATATTTGTAAGGAGTTCTGCATTGGTACTTTCCAGTGAGACAGGGAGGTTATGGAGGGTACAGGTTCAGGGTATATTTGTGTGGAGTTCTGCATTGGTACGTTCCAGTGAGACACGGTGGTTATGGAGGGGTACAGGTTCAGGGCATATTTGTGCGGAGTTCTGCATTGGTACGTTCCAGTGAGACAGGGAGGTTATGGAGGGTACAGGTTCATGGCATATTTGTGTGGAGTTCTGCATCGGTAAGTTCCAGTGAGACAGGGAGGTTATGGACGGATACAGGTTCAGGGCATATTTGTGTGCAGTTCTGCATTGGTACGTTCCAGTGAGACAGCGAGTTTATGGAGGGGTACAGGTTCAGGGCATATTTGTGTGGACTTCTGCATTGGTACGTTGCAGTGAGACAGGGAGGTTATGGGAGGGTACAAGTTCAGGGCATATTTGTGTGGAGTTCTGCGTTGGGATGACCCAGTGAGACTGCGATGTCATGGAGGGGTACAAGTTCAGGGCAAATTTGTGTGGAGTTCTGCATTGGTACGTTCCAGTGAGACAATGAGGTTATGGGCAGGTACAGGTTGAGGGCATATTTGTGTGGAGTTCTGTATTGGTACGTTCCAGTGCGACAGTGAGGTTATGGAGGGTACAGGTTCAGGGCATATTTGCGTGGAGTTCTGCATTCGTACGTTCCAGTGAGACAGGGAGGTTATGGAGGGTACATGTTCAGGGCATATTTTTGTGTAGTTCTGCATTGGTACGTTCCAGTGAGACAGGGCGGTTATGGAGGGTACTGGTTCATGTTATGTTTGTGTGGAGTTCTGCATTGGTACGTTCTAGTGAGACAGGGAGTTTATGGAGGTGTACAGGTTCAGGGCATATTTGTGTGGTGTTCTGCATTGGTACGTTCAACTGAGACAGCGTGGTTATGGAGGGTACAGGTTCAGGGCATATTTGTGTGGAGTTCTGCATTGGTACGTTCCAATGAGACAGGGATGTTATGGAGGGGTAGAGTTTCAGGGTATACTTTTGTGGAGTTCTGCGTTGGTACGTTGCAGTGTGACTGGGAGGTTATGGAGGGGTACAGGATCAGGGCACTTTTTTGTGGAGTTCTGCTTTGGTACGTTCAAGTGAGACAGGGAGGTTATGGAGGGTACAGGTTCAGGGCATATTTGTGTGGAGTTCTGCATTGGTACGTTCCAGTGAGACAGGGATGTTATGGAGGGGTACAGGTTCAGGGTATACTTGTGTGGAGTTCTGCATTGGTACGTTCCAGTGAGACAGGGAGGTTATGAAGGGTACAGGTTCAGGGCATATTTGTGTGGAGTTCTGCATTGGTACGTTCCAGTCAGACAGGGAGGTTATGGAGCGGTACAGGTTCAGGGCATATTTGTGTGGAGTTCTGCATTGGTACGTTCCAGTGAGACAGAGAGGTTATGCACGGTACAGGTTCAGGTCATATTTGAGTGGAGTTCGGCATTGGTGCGTTCCAGTGAGACAAGGAGGTTATGGGCGGGTACAGGTTCAGGGCATATTTGTGCGGAGTTCTGCATTGGTACGTTCCAGTGAGACAGGGAGTTCATGGAGGAGTACAGGTTCAGGGCATATTTGTGTGGAGTTCTGCTTTTGCACGTTCCAGTGAGACAGGGAGGATATGGAGGGGTACAGGTTCAGGGCAAATTTGTGTGGAGTTCTGCAGTGGTTCATTCCAGTGAGACAGGGAGGTTATGGACGGGTATAGTTTCAGGGCATATTTGTGTGGAATTCTGCAGTGGGACGTTCCAATGAGTCAGGGACGTTATGGACGTGTACAGGTTCAGGGCATATTTGTGTGGAGTTCTGCATTGGTACGTTCCAGTGAGACAGGTAGGTTATGGAGGGGTACAGGTTCAGGGCATTTTTGTGTGGAGTTCTGCTATGGTACGTTCCAGTGAGACAGAGAGGTTATGCACGGTACAGGTTCAGGGCATATTTGAGTGGAGTTCGGCATTGGTGCGTTCCAGTGAGACAAGGATGTTATGGAGGGGTACAGGATCAGGGCATATTTGTGTGGAGTTCTGCTTTGGTACGTTCAAGTGAGACAGGGAGGTTATGGAGGGTACAGGTTCAGGGCATATTTGTGTGGAGATCTGCATTGGTACGTTCCAGTGAGACAGGGATGTTATGGAGGGGTACAGGTTCAGGGTATACTTGTGTGGAGTTCTGCATTGGTACGTTCCACTGAGACAGGGAGGTTATGAAGGGTACAGGTTCAGGGCATATTTGTGTGGAGTTCTGCATTGGTACGTTCCAGTCAGACAGGGAGGTTATGGAGCGGTACAGGTTCAGGGCATATTTGTGTGGAGTTCTGCATTGGTACGTTCCAGTGAGACAGAGAGGTTATGCACGGTACAGGTTCAGGTCATATTTGAGTGGAGTTCGGCATTGGTGCGTTCCAGTTAGACAAGGATGTTATGGAGGGGTACAGGCTCAGGGCATATTTGTGTGGAGTTCTGCATTGGTACGTTCCGGTGAGACAGGGAGGTCATGGAGGAGTACAGGATCAGGGCATATTTGTGTGGAGTTCTGCATTGGTACGTTCCAGTGAGGCAGGGAGGTTATGGAGGGGTGCAGGTTCAGGGCAAATTTGTGTGGAGTTCTGCATTGGTACGTTCCAGTGAGACAAGGAGGTTATGGGCGGGTACAGGTTCAGGGCATATTTGTGCGGAGTTCTGCATTGGTACGTTCCAGTGAGACAGGGAGGTCATGGAGGGATACAGCTTCAGGGTATATTTGTGCGGAGTTCTGCATTGGTACGTTCCAGTGAGACAGGGAGGTCATGGAGGAGTACAGGTTCAGGTCATATTTGTGCGGAGTTCTGCATTGGTACGTTCCAGTGAGACAGGGAGGTTATGGAGGGTACAAGTTCAGGGCATATTTGTCTGGAGTTCTGCAGTGGTACGTTCCGGTGAGACAGGGAGGTTATGGACGGTTACAGTGTCAGGGCATATTTGTGTGGAGTTCTGCATTGGTACTTTCCAGTGAGACAGGAAGGTAATGCAGGGTACAGGTTCAGGGCATATTCGAGTGGAGTTCGGCATTGGTGCGTTCCAGTGAGACAGGGAGGTTATGGAGGGATACAGGTTCAGGGCATATTTGTGTGTAGTTCTGCATTGGTACGTTCCAGTGAGACAGCGAGTTTATGGCGGGGTACAGGTTCAGGGCATATTTGTGTGGAGTTCTGCATTGGTACGTTCCAGTGAGACAGGGAGATTATGGAGGGTACAGGTTCAGGGCATAATTGTGTGGAGTTCTGCGTTGGGACGATCCAGTGAGACTGCGAGGTTACGGAGTGGTAGAGGTTCAGAGCATATTTGTGTGGAGTACTGCAGTGGGACGTTCCAGTGAGACAGGGAGGTTATGGACTGGTAAAGGTTCAGGGCATATTTGTGTGGAGTTCTGCATTAGTAGGTTCCAGTGAGACAGGGAGTTTATGGAGGTGTACAGGTTCAGGGCATATTTGTGTGTAGTTCTGCATTGGTACGTTCTAGTGTGACATTGAGGTTATGGAGGGTACAGGTTCAGGGCATATTTGTGTGGAGATCTGCAGTGGGAAGTTCCAGTGTGTCAGGGAGGTTAGGGACGGGTACAGGTAAAGGGCATATTTGTGTGGAGTTCTGCATTGGTACGTTCCAGTGAGACAGGGAGGTTATGGAGGGGTACAGGTTCAGGGCATATTTGTGTGGAGTTCTGCATTGGTACGTTCCAGTGAGACAGGGAGGTCATGGAGGGATACAGCTTCAGGGAATACTTGTGCGGAGTTCTGCATTGGTACGTTCCAGTGAGACAGGGAGGTCATGGAGGAGTACAGGTTCAGGGCATATTTGCGTGGAGTTCTGCATTTGTACGTTCCAGTGAGACAGGGAGGTTATGGAGGGGTACAGGTTCAGGGCAAATTTCTGTGCAGTTCTGCATTGGTACGTTCCAGTGAGACAGGCAGGTCATGGAGGTGTACAGGTTCAGGGCTTATTTGTTTGGCCTTCTTCATTGGTACGTTCCAGTGAGACAGGGAGGTTATGGAGGGGTACAGGTTCAGTGTATAATTGTGTGGAGTTCTGCGTTGGTACGTTCAGGTGAGACAGGGAGGTCATGGAGGTGTACAGGTTCAGGGCTTATTTGTTTGGCCTTCTTCATTGGTACGTTCCAGTGAGACAGGGAGGTTATGGAGGGGTACAGGTTCAGTGTATAATTGTGTGGAGTTCTGCGTTGGTACGTTCAGGTGAGACAGGGAGGATATGGAGGGTACTGGTTCAGGGCATATTTGTGTGGAGTTCTGCATTGGTACGTTCCAGTGAGACATGGACTTTATGGAGGGATACAGGTTCAGGGCATATTTGTAAGGAGTTCTGCATTGGTACTTTCCAGTGAGACAGGGAGGTTATGGAGGGTACAGGTTCAGGGTATATTTGTGTGGAGTTCTGCATTGGTACGTTCCAGTGAGACACGGTGGTTATGGAGGGGTACAGGTTCAGGGCATATTTGTGCGGAGTTCTGCATTGGTACGTTCCAGTGAGACAGGGAGGTTATGGAGGGTACAGGTTCATGGCATATTTGTGTGGAGTTCTGCATCGGTAAGTTCCAGTGAGACAGGGAGGTTATGGACGGATACAGGTTCAGGGCATATTTGTGTGCAGTTCTGCATTGGTACGTTCCAGTGAGACAGCGAGTTTATGGAGGGGTACAGGTTCAGGGCATATTTGTGTGGACTTCTGCATTGGTACGTTGCAGTGAGACAGGGAGGTTATGGGAGGGTACAAGTTCAGGGCATATTTGTGTGGAGTTCTGCGTTGGGATGACCCAGTGAGACTGCGATGTCATGGAGGGGTACAAGTTCAGGGCAAATTTGTGTGGAGTTCTGCATTGGTACGTTCCAGTGAGACAATGAGGTTATGGGCAGGTACAGGTTGAGGGCATATTTGTGTGGAGTTCTGTATTGGTACGTTCCAGTGCGACAGTGAGGTTATGGAGGGTACAGGTTCAGGGCATATTTGCGTGGAGTTCTGCATTCGTACGTTCCAGTGAGACAGGGAGGTTATGGAGGGTACATGTTCAGGGCATATTTTTGTGTAGTTCTGCATTGGTACGTTCCAGTGAGACAGGGCGGTTATGGAGGGTACTGGTTCATGTTATGTTTGTGTGGAGTTCTGCATTGGTACGTTCCAGTGAGACAGGGAGTTTATGGAGGTGTACAGGTTCAGGGCATATTTGTGTGGTGTTCTGCATTGGTACGTTCAACTGAGACAGCGTGGTTATGGAGGGTACAGGTTCAGGGCATATTTGTGTGGAGTTCTGCATTGGTACGTTCCAATGAGACAGGGATGTTATGGAGGGGTAGAGTTTCAGGGTATACTTTTGTGGAGTTCTGCGTTGGTACGTTGCAGTGTGACTGGGAGGTTATGGAGGGGTACAGGATCAGGGCACTTTTTTGTGGAGTTCTGCTTTGGTACGTTCAAGTGAGACAGGGAGGTTATGGAGGGTACAGGTTCAGGGCATATTTGTGTGGAGTTCTGCATTGGTACGTTCCAGTGAGACAGGGATGTTATGGAGGGGTACAGGTTCAGGGTATACTTGTGTGGAGTTCTGCATTGGTACGTTCCAGTGAGACAGGGAGGTTATGAAGGGTACAGGTTCAGGGCATATTTGTGTGGAGTTCTGCATTGGTACGTTCCAGTCAGACAGGGAGGTTATGGAGCGGTACAGGTTCAGGGCATATTTGTGTGGAGTTCTGCATTGGTACGTTCCAGTGAGACAGAGAGGTTATGCACGGTACAGGTTCAGGTCATATTTGAGTGGAGTTCGGCATTGGTGCGTTCCAGTGAGACAAGGAGGTTATGGGCGGGTACAGGTTCAGGGCATATTTGTGCGGAGTTCTGCATTGGTACGTTCCAGTGAGACAGGGAGGTCATGGAGGGATACAGCTTCAGGGAATATTTGTGCGGAGTTCTGCATTGGTACGTTCCGGTGAGACAGGGAGTTCATGGAGGAGTACAGGTTCAGGGTATATTTGTGTGGAGTTCTGCTTTTGCACGTTCCAGTGAGACAGGGAGGTTATGGAGGGGTACAGGTTCAGGGCAAATTTGTGTGGAGTTCTGCAGTGGTTCATTCCAGTGAGACAGGGAGGTTATGGACGGGTATAGTTTCAGGGCATATTTGTGTGGAATTCTGCAGTGGGACGTTCCAATGAGTCAGGGACGTTATGGACGTGTACAGGTTCAGGGCATATTTGTGTGGAGTTCTGCATTGGTACGTTCCAGTTAGACAGGTAGGTTATGGAGGGGTACAGGTTCAGGGCATTTTTGTGTGGAGTTCTGCTATGGTACGTTCCAGTGAGACAGAGAGGTTATGCACGGTACAGGTTCAGGGCATATTTGAGTGGAGTTCGGCATTGGTGCGTTCCAGTGAGACAAGGATGTTATGGAGGGGTACAGGATCAGGGCATATTTGTGTGGAGTTCTGCTTTGGTACGTTCAAGTGAGACAGGGAGGTTATGGAGGGTACAGGTTCAGGGCATATTTGTGTGGAGATCTGCATTGGTACGTTCCAGTGAGACAGGGATGTTATGGAGGGGTACAGGTTCAGGGCATATTTGTGTGGAGTTCTGCATTGGTACGTTCCACTGAGACAGGGAGGTTATGAAGGGTACAGGTTCAGGGCATATTTGTGTGGAGTTCTGCATTGGTACGTTCCAGTCAGACAGGGAGGTTATGGAGCGGTACAGGTTCAGGGCATATTTGTGTGGAGTTCTGCATTGGTACGTTCCAGTGAGACAGAGAGGTTATGCACGGTACAGGTTCAGGTCATATTTGAGTGGAGTTCGGCATTGGTGCGTTCCAGTTAGACAAGGATGTTATGGAGGGGTACAGGCTCAGGGCATATTTGTGTGGAGTTCTGCATTGGTACGTTCCGGTGAGACAGGGAGGTCATGGAGGAGTACAGGATCAGGGCATATTTGTGTGGAGTTCTGCATTGGTACGTTCCAGTGAGGCAGGGAGGTTATGGAGGGGTGCAGGTTCAGGGCAAATTTGTGTGGAGTTCTGCATTGGTACGTTCCAGTGAGACAAGGAGGTTATGGGCGGGTACAGGTTCAGGGCATATTTGTGCGGAGTTCTGCATTGGTACGTTCCAGTGAGACAGGCAGGTCATGGAGGGATACAGCTTCAGGGTATATTTGTGCGGAGTTCTGCATTGGTACGTTCCAGTGAGACAGGGAGGTCATGGAGGAGTACAGGTTCAGGTCATATTTGTGTGGAGTTCTGCATTTGTACGTTCCAGTGAGACAGGGAGGTTATGGAGGGTACAAGTTCAGGGCATATTTGTCTGGAGTTCTGCAGTGGTACGTTCCGGTGAGACAGGGAGGTTATGGACGGTTACAGTGTCAGGGCATATTTGTGTGGAGTTCTGCATTGGTACTTTCCAGTGAGACAGGAAGGTAATGCAGGGTACAGGTTCAGGGCATATTCGAGTGGAGTTCGGCATTGGTGCGTTCCAGTGAGACAGGGAGGTTATGGAGGGATACAGGTTCAGGGCATATTTGTGTGTAGTTCTGCATTGGTACGTTCCAGTGAGACAGCGAGTTTATGGCGGGGTACAGGTTCAGGGCATATTTGTGTGGAGTTCTGCATTGGTACGTTCCAGTGAGACAGGGAGATTATGGAGGGTACAGGTTCAGGGCATAATTGTGTGGAGTTCTGCGTTGGGACGATCCAGTGAGACTGCGAGGTTACGGAGTGGTAGAGGTTCAGAGCATATTTGTGTGGAGTTCTGCAGTGGGACGTTCCAGTGAGACAGGGAGGTTATGGACTGGTAAAGGTTCAGGGCATATTTGTGTGGAGTTCTGCATTAGTAGGTTCCAGTGAGACAGGGAGTTTATGGAGGTGTACAGGTTCAGGGCATATTTGTGTGTAGTTCTGCATTGGTACGTTCTAGTGTGACATTGAGGTTATGGAGGGTACAGGTTCAGGGCATATTTGTGTGGAGATCTGCAGTGGGAAGTTCCAGTGTGTCAGGGAGGTTAGGGACGGGTACAGGTAAAGGGCATATTTGTGTGGAGTTCTGCATTGGTACGTTCCAGTGAGACAGGGAGGTTATGGAGGGGTACAGGTTCAGGGCATATTTGTGTGGAGTTCTGCAGTGGTACGTTCCAGTGAGACAGGGAGGTTATGGACGGGTACAGTGTCAGGGCATATTTTTGTGGAGTTCTGCATTGGTACTTTCCAGTGAGACAGCGAGGTTATGGAGGGGTACAGGTTCAGTGTATAATTGTGTGGAGTTCTGCGTTGGTACGTTCAGGTGAGACAGGGAGGATATGGAGGGTACTGGTTCAGGGCATATTTGTGTGGAGTTCTGCAGTGGTACATTCCAGTGAGACAGGGAGTTTATGGACGGGTACAGGTTCAGGGCATATTTGTGTGGAGTTCTGCATTGGTACTTTCCAGTGAGACAGGGAGGTTATGGCGGGTACAGGTTCAGGGCATATTTGTGTGGTGTTCTGCAATGGTACGTTCCAGTGAGAAAGGGAGGTTATGGACGGGTAAAGGTTCAGGGCATATTTGTTTGGACTTCTGCATTGGTACGTTCCAGTGAGACAGGGAGTTTATGGAGGGGTACAAGTTCAGGGCATATTTGTGTGGAGTTCTGCATTGGTACGTTCCAGTGAGACAGGGAGGTTATGGAGGGGTACAGGTCCAGGGCATATTTGTGTGGAGTTCTGCATTGGTCCGTTCCAGTGAGACAGAGAGGTTATGCACGGTACAGGTTCAGGGTATATTTGAGTGGAGTT
Organism: Hemitrygon akajei; assembly: GCF_048418815.1. Taxonomy (NCBI): domain Eukaryota; kingdom Metazoa; phylum Chordata; class Chondrichthyes; order Myliobatiformes; family Dasyatidae; genus Hemitrygon; species Hemitrygon akajei. The sequence continues at coordinate 6,056,475 of NW_027331942.1, read as the reverse complement.
CGGCATTGGTGTGTTCCAGTGAGACAGGGATGTTATGGAGGGGTACAGGTTCAGGGCATATTTGTGTGGAGTTCTGCATTGGTACGTTCCAGTGAGGCAGGGAGGTTATGGAGGGGTGCAGGTTCAGGGCAAATTTTTGTGGAGTTCTGCATTGGTACGTTCCAGTGAGACAAGGAGGTTATGGGCGGGTACAGGTTCAGGGCATATTTGTGCGGAGTTCTGCATTGGTACGTTCCAGTGAGACAGGGAGGTCATGGAGGGGTACAGCTTCAGGGAATATTTGTGCGGAGTTCTGCATTGGTACGTTCCAGTGAGACAGGGAGGTCATGGAGGAGTACAGGTTCAGGGCATATTTGTGTGGAGTTCTGCATTTGTACGTTCCAGTGAGACAGGGAGGTTATGGAGGGGTACAGGTTCAGGGCAAATTTCTGTGCAGTTCTGCATTGGTACGTTCCAGTGAGACAAGGAGGTTATGGGCGGGTACAAGTTCAGGGCATATTTGTGTGGAGTTCTGCATTGGTACGTTCCAGTGAGACAGGCAGGTCATGGAGGTGTACAGGTTCAGGGCTTATTTGTGTGTAGTTCTGCATTGGTACGTTCCAGTGAGACAGGGAGGTCATTGAGGAATACAGGATCAGGGCATATTTGTGTGGAGTTCTGCATTGGTACGTTCCAGTGAGGCAGGGAGGTTATGGAGGGGTGCAGGTTCACGGCAAATTTGTGTGGAGTTCTGCATTGGTACGTTCCAGTGAGACAAGGAGGTTATGGGCGGGTACAGGTTCAGGGCATATTTGTGCGGAGTTCTGCATTGGTACGTTCCAGTGAGACAGGGAGGTCATGGAGGGATACAGCTTCAGGGAATATTTGTGCGGAGTTCTGCATTGGTACGTTCCGGTGAGACAGGGAGGTCATGGAGGAGTACAGGTTCAGGGCATATTTGTGTGGAGTTCTGCTTTTGCACGTTCCAGTGAGACAGGGAGGTTATGGAGGGGTACAGGTTCAGGGCAAATTTGTGTGGAGTTCTGCAGTGGTACATTCCAGTGAGACAGGGAGGTTATGGACGGGTATAGTTTCAGGGCATATTTGTGTGGAATTCTGCAGTGGGACGTTCCAATGAGTCAGGGACGTTATGGACGTGTACAGGTTCAGGGCATATTTGTGTGGAGTTCTGCATTGGTACGTTCCAGTGAGACAGGTAGGTTATGGAGGGGTACAGGTTCAGGGCATATTTGTGTGGAGTTCTGCTATGGTACGTTCCAGTTAGACAGAGAGGTTATGCACGGTACAGGTTCAGGGCATATTTGAGTGGAGTTCGGCATTGGTGCGTTCCAGTGAGACAAGGATGTTATGGAGGGTACAGGTTCAGGGCATATTTGTGTGGAGTTCTGCATTGGTACGTTCCAGTCAGAGAGGGAGGTTATGGAGCGGTACAGGTTCAGGGCATATTTGTGTGGAGTTCTGCATTGGTACGTTCCAGTGAGACAGAGAGGTTATGCACGGTACAGGTTCAGGTCATATTTGAGTGGAGTTCTGCATTGGTGCGTTCCAGTTAGACAAGGATGTTATGGAGGGGTACAGGCTCAGGGCATATTTGTGTGGAGTTCTGCATTGGTACGTTCCGGTGAGACAGGGAGGTCATGGAGGAGTACGGGATCAGGGCATATTTGTGTGGAGTTCTGCATTGGTACGTTCCAGTGAGGCAGGGATGTTATGGAGGGGTGCAGGTTCAGGGCAAATTTGTGTGGAGTTCTGCATTGGTACGTTCCAGTGAGACAAGGAGGTTATGGGCGGGTACAGGTTCAGGGCATATTTGAGTGGAGTTCGGCATTGGTGTGTTCCAGTGAGACAGGGATGTTATGGAGGGGTACAGGTTCAGGGCATATTTGTGTGGAGTTCTGCATTGGTACGTTCCAGTGAGGCAGGGAGGTTATGGAGGGGTGCAGGTTCAGGGCAAATTTGTGTGGAGTTCTGCATTGGTACGTTCCAGTGAGACAAGGAGGTTATGGGCGGGTACAGGTTCAGGGCATATTTGTGCGGAGTTCTGCATTGGTACGTTCCAGTGAGACAGGGAGGTCATGGAGGGATACAGCTTCAGGGAATATTTGTGCGGAGTTCTGCATTGGTACGTTCCAGTGAGACAGGGAGGTTATGGAGGGGTACAGGTTCAGGGCAAATTTCTGTGCAGTTCTGCATTGGTACGTTCCAGTGAGACAAGGAGGTTATGGGCGGGTACAAGTTCAGGGCATATTTGTGTGGAGTTCTGCATTGGTACGTTCCAGTGAGACAGGCAGGTCATGGAGGTGTACAGGTTCAGGGCTTATTTGTTTGGCCTTCTTCATTGGTACGTTCCAGTGAGACAGGGAGGTTATGGAGGGATACAGGTTCAGGGCATATTTGTGTGTAGTTCTGCATTGGTACGTTCCAAAGAGACAGGGAGGTCATTGAGGAGTACAGGATCAGGGCATATTTGTGTGGAGTTCTGCATTGGTACGTTCCAGTGAGGCAGGGAGGTTATGGAGGGGTGCAGGTTCAGGGCAAATTTGTGTGGAGTTCTGCATTGGTACGTTCCAGTGAGACAAGGAGGTTATGGGCGGGTACAGGTTCAGGGCATATTTGTGCGGAGTTCTGCATTGGTACGTTCCAGTGAGACAGGGAGGTCATGGAGGGATACAGCTTCAGGGAATATTTGTGCGGAGTTCTGCATTGGTACGTTCCGGTGAGACAGGGAGGTCATGGAGGAGTACAGGTTCAGGGCATATTTGTGTGGAGTTCTGCTTTTGCACGTTCCAGTGAGACAGGGAGGTTATGGAGGGGTACAGGTTCAGGGCAAATTTGTGTGGAGTTCTGCTGTGGTACATTCCAGTGAGACAGGGAGGTTATGGACGGGTATAGTTTCAGGGCATATTTGTGTGGAATTCTGCAGTGGGACGTTCCAATGAGTCAGGGACGTTATGGACGTGTACAGGTTCAGGGCATATTTGTGTGGAGTTCTGCATTGGTACGTTCCAGTGAGACAGGTAGGTTATGGAGGGGTACAGGTTCAGGGCATATTTGTGTGGAGTTCTGCTATGGTACGTTCCAGTGAGACAGAGAGGTTATGCACGGTACAGGTTCAGGGCATATTTGTGTGGAGTTCGGCATTGGTGCGTTCCAGTGAGACAAGGATGTTATGGAGGGTACAGGTTCAGGGCATATTTGTGTGGAGTTCTGCATTGGTACGTTCCAGTCAGAGAGGGAGGTTATGGAGCGGTACAGGTTCAGGGCATATTTGTGTGGAGTTCTGCATTGGTACGTTCCAGTGAGACAGAGAGGTTATGCACGGTACAGGTTCAGGTCATATTTGAGTGGAGTTCGGCATTGGTGCGTTCCAGTTAGACAAGGATGTTATGGAGGGGTACAGGCTCAGGGCATATTTGTGTGGAGTTCTGCATTGGTACGTTCCGGTAAGACAGGGAGGTCATGGAGGAGTACAGGATCAGGGCATAATTGTGTGGAGTTCTGCATCGGTACGTTCCAGTGAGGCAGGGATGTTATGGAGGGGTGCAGGTTCAGGGCAAATTTGTGTGGAGTTCTGCATTGGTACGTTCCAGTGAGACAAGGAGGTTATGGGCGGGTAAAGGTTCAGGGCATATTTGTGCGGAGTTCTGCATTGGTACGTTCCAGTGAGACAGGGAGGTCATGGAGGAGTACAGGTTCAGGTCATATTTGTGTGGAGTTCTGCATTTGTACGTTCCAGTGAGACAGGGAGGTTATGGAGGGTACAAGTTCAGGGCATATTTGTCTGGAGTTCTGCAGTGGTACGTTCCGGTGAGACAGGGAGGGTATGGACGGTTACAGTGTCAGGGCATATTTGTGTGGAGTTCTGCATTGGTACTTTCCAGTGAGACAGGAAGGTAATGCAGGGTACAGGTTCAGGGCATATTCGAGTGGAGTTCGGCATTGGTGCGTTCCAGTGAGACTGGGAGGTTATGGAGGGATACAGGTTCAGGGCATATTTGTGTGTAGTTCTGCATTGGTACGTTCCAGTGAGACAGCGAGTTTATGGCGGGGTACAGGTTCAGGGCATATTTGTGTGGAGTTCTGCATTGGTACGTTCCAGTGAGACAGGGAGATTATGGAGGGTACAGGTTCAGGGCATAATTGTGTGGAGTTCTGCGTTGGGGCGATCCAGTGAGACTGCGAGGTTACGGAGTGGTAGAGGTTCAGGGCATATTTGTGTGGAGTTATGCAGTGGGACGTTCCAGTGAGACAGGGAGGTTATGGACTGGTAAAGGTTCAGGGCATATTTGTGTGGAGTTCTGCATTAGTAGGTTCCAGTGAGACAGGGAGTTTATGGAGGTGTACAGGTTCAGGGCATATTTGTGTGTAGTTCTGCATTGGTACGTTCCAGTGAGACAGGGAGGTTATGGAGGGGTACAGGTTCAGGGCATATTTGTGTGGAGTTCTGCAGTGGTACGTTCCAGTGAGACAGGGAGGTTATGGACGGGTACAGTGTCAGGGCATATTTTTGTGGAGTTCTGCATTGGTACTTTCCAGTGAGACAGCGAGGTTATGGAGGATACAGGTTCATGGCATATTTGTGTGGAGTTCTGCATTAGTACGTTCCAGTGAGACAGGGAGGTTATGGAGGGGTACAGGTTCAGTGTATAATTGTGTGGAGTTCTGCGTTGGTACGTTCAGGTGAGACAGGGAGGATATGGAGGGTACTGGTTCAGGGCATATTTGTGTGGAGTTCTGCAGTGGTACATTCCAGTGAGACAGGGAGTTTATGGACGGGTACAGGTTCAGGGCATATTTGTGTGGAGTTCTGCATTGGTACTTTCCAGTGAGACAGGGAGGTTATGGCGGGTACAGGTTCAGGGCATATTTGTGTGGTGTTCTGCATTGGTACGTTCCAGTGAGACAGGGAGGTTATGGAGGGGTACAGGTCCAGGGCATATTTGTGTGGAGTTCTGCATTGGTCCGTTCCAGTGAGACAGAGAGGTTATGCACGGTACAGGTTCAGGGTATATTTGAGTGGAGTTCGGCATTGGTGTGTTCCAGTGAGACAGGGATGTTATGGAGGGGTACAGGTTCAGGGCATATTTGTGTGGAGTTCTGCATTGGTACGTTCCAGTGAGGCAGGGAGGTTATGGAGGGGTGCAGGTTCAGGGCAAATTTGTGTGGAGTTCTGCATTGGTACGTTCCAGTGAGACAAGGAGGTTATGGGCGGGTACAGGTTCAGGGCATATTTGTGCGGAGTTCTGCATTGGTACGTTCCAGTGAGACAGGGAGGTCATGGAGGGATACAGCTTCAGGGAATATTTGTGCGGAGTTCTGCATTGGTACGTTCCAGTGAGACAGGGAGGTCATGGAGGAGTACAGGTTCAGGGCATATTTGTGTGGAGTTCTGCATTTGTACGTTCCAGTGAGACAGGGAGGTTATGGAGGGTGCAGGTTCAGGGCAAATTTCTGTGCAGTTCTGCATTGGTACGTTCCAGTGAGACAAGGAGGTTATGGGCGGGTACAACTTCAGGGCATATTTGTGTGGAGTTCTGCATTGGTACGTTCCAGTGAGACAGGCAGGTCATGGAGGTGTACAGGTTCAGGGCTTATTTGTTTGGCCTTCTTCATTGGTACGTTCCAGTGAGACAGGGAGGTTATGGAGGGATACAGGTTCAGGGCATATTTGTGTGTAGTTCTGCATTGGTACGTTCCAGTGAGACAGCGAGTTTATGGCGGGGTACAGGTTCAGGGCATATTTGTGTGGAGTTCTGCATTGGTACGTTCCAGTGAGACAGGGAGATTATGGAGGGTACAGGTTCAGGGCATAATTGTGTGGAGTTCTGCGTTGGGACGATCCAGTGAGACTGCGAGGTTACGGAGCGGTACAGGTTCAGGGCATATTTGTGTGGAGTTCTGCAGTGGGACGTTCCAGTGAGACAGGGAGGTTATGGACTGGTAAAGGTTCAGGGCATATTTGTGTGGAGTTCTGCATTAGTAGGTTCCAGTGAGACAGGGTGTTTATGGAGGTGTACAGGTTCAGGGCATATTTGTGTGTAGTTCTGCATTGGTACGTTCTAGTGTGACATTGAGGTTATGGAGGGTACAGGTTCAGGGCATATTTGTGTGGAGATCTGCAGTGGGACGTTCCAGTGTGTCAGGGAGGTTAGGGACGGGTACAGGTAAAGGGCATATTTGTGTGGAGTTCTGCATTGGTACGTTCCAGTGAGACAGGGAGGTTATGGAGGGGTACAGGTTCAGGGCATATTTGTGTGGAGTTCTGCAGTGGTACGTTCCAGTGAGACAGGGAGGTTATGGACGGGTACAGTGTCAGGGCATATTTTTGTGGAGTTCTGCATTGGTACTTTCCAGTGAGACAGCGAGGTTATGGAGTATACAGGTTCATGGCATATTTGTGTGGAGTTCTGCATTGGTACGTTCCAGTGAGACAGGGAGGTTATGGAGGGGTACAGGTTCAGTTTATAATTGTGTGGAGTTCTGCGTTGGTACGTTCCGGTGAGACAGGGAGGATATGGAGGGTATTGGTTCAGGGCATATTTGTGTGGAGTTCTGCAGTGGTACATTCCAGTGAGACAGGGAGTTTATGGACGGGTACAGGTTCAGGGCATATTTGTGTGGCGTTCTGCATTGGTACTTTCCAGTGAGACAGGGAGATAATGGCGGATACAGGTTCAGGGCATATTTGTGTGGTGTTCTGCAATGGTACGTTTCAGTGAGACAGGGAGATTATGGACGGGTAAAGGTTCAGGGCATATTTGTTTGGACTTCTGCATTGGTACGTTCCAGTGAGACAGGGAGTTTATGGAGGGGTACAAGTTCAGTGCATAATTGTGTGGAGTTCTGCATTGGTACGTTCCAGTGAGACAGGGAGGTTATGGAGGGGTACAGGTCCAGGGCATATTTGTGTGGAGTTCTGCATTGGTCCGTTCCAGTGAGGCAGGGAGGTTATGGAGGGGTGCAGGTTCAGGGCAAATTTGTGTGCAGTTCTGCATTGGTACGTTCCAGTGAGAAAAGGAGGTTATGGGCGGGTACAGGTTCCGGGCATATTTGTGCGGAGTTCTGCATTGGTACGTTCCAGTGAGACAGGGAAGTCATGGAGGGTACAGGTTCAGGGCTTATTTGTTTGGCCTTCTTCATTGGTACGTTCCAGTGAGACAGGGAGGTTATGGAGGGATACAGGTTCAGGGCATATTTGTGTGTAGTTCTGCATTGGTACGTTCCAGTGAGACAGCGAGTTTATGGCGGGGTACAGGTTCAGGGCATATTTGTGTGGAGTTCTGCATTGGTACGTTCCAGTGAGACAGGGAGATTATGGAGGGTACAGGTTCAGGGCATAATTGTGTGGAGTTCTGCGTTGGGACGATCCAGTGAGACTGCGAGGTTACGGAGGGGTACAGGTTCAGGGCATATTTGTGTGGAGTTCTGCAGTGGGACGTTCCAGTGAGACAGGGTGTTTATGGAGGTGTACAGGTTCAGGGCATATTTGTGTGTAGTTCTGCATTGGTACGTTCTAGTGTGACATTGAGGTTATGGAGGGTACAGGTTCAGGGCATATTTGTGTGGAGATCTGCAGTGGGACGTTCCAGTGTGTCAGGGAGGTTAGGGACGGGTACAGGTAAAGGGCATATTTGTGTGGAGTTCTGCATTGGTACTTTCCAGTGAGACAGCGAGGTTATGGAGGATACAGGTTCATGGCATATTTGTGTGGAGTTCTGCATTGGTACGTTCCAGTGAGACAGGGAGGTTATGGAGGGGTACAGGTTCAGTTTATAATTGTGTGGAGTTCTGCGTTGGTACGTTCCGGTGAGACAGGGAGGTTATGGAGGGTATTGGTTCAGGGCATATTTGTGTGGAGTTCTGCAGTGGTACATTCCAGTGAGACAGGGAGATAATGGCGGGTACAGGTTCAGGGCATATTTGTGTGGTGTTCTGCAATGGTACGTTCCAGTGAGACAGGGAGATTATGGACGGGTAAAGGTTCAGGGCATATTTGTTTGGACTTCTGCATTGGTACGTTCCAGTGAGACAGGGAGTTTATGGAGGGGTACAAGTTCAGTGCATAATTGTGTGGAGTTCTGCATTGGTACGTTCCAGTGAGACAGGGAGGTTATGGAGGGGTACAGGTCCAGGGCATATTTGTGTGGAGTTCTGCATTGGTCCGTTCCAGTGAGGCAGGGAGGTTATGGAGGGGTGCAGGTTCAGGGCAAATTTGTGTGCAGTTCTGCATTGGTACGTTCCAGTGAGACAAGGAGGTTATGGGCGGGTACAACTTCAGGGCATATTTGTGTGGAGTTCTGCATTGGTACGTTCCAGTGAGACAGGCAGGTCATGGAGTTGTACAGGTTCAGGGCTTATTTGTTTGGCCTTCTTCATTGGTACGTTCCTGTGAGACAGGGAGGTTATGGAGGGATACAGGTTCAGGGCATATTTGTGTGTAGTTCTGCATTGGTACGTTCCAGTGAGACAGCGAGTTTATGGCGGGGTACAGGTTCAGGGCATATTTGTGTGGAGTTCTGCATTGGTACGTTCCAGTGAGACAGGGAGATTATGGAGGGTACAGGTTCAGGGCATAATTGTGTGGAGTTCTGCGTTGGGACGATCCAGTGAGACTGCCAGGTTACGGAGGGGTACAGGTTCAGGGCATATTTGTGTGGAGTTCTGCAGTGGGACGTTCCAGTGAGACAGGGTGTTTATGGAGGTGTACAGGTTCAGGGCATATTTGTGTGTAGTTCTGCATTGGTACGTTCTAGTGTGACATTGAGGTTATGGAGGGTACAGGTTCAGGGCATATTTGTGTGGAGATCTGCAGTGGGACGTTCCAGTGTGTCAGGGAGGTTAGGGACGGGTACAGGTAAAGGGCATATTTGTGTGGAGTTCTGCATTGGTACGTTCCAGTGAGACAGGGAGGTTATGGAGGGGTACAGGTTCAGGGCATATTTGTGTGGAGTTCTGCAGTGGTACGTTCCAGTGAGACAGGGAGGTTATGGACGGGTACAGTGTCAGGGCATATTTTTGTGGAGTTCTGCATTGGTACTTTCCAGTGAGACAGTGAGGTTATGGAGGATACAGGTTCATGGCATATTTGTGTGGAGTTCTGCATTGGTACGTTCCAGTGAGACAGGGAGGTTATGGAGGGGTACAGGTTCAGTTTATAATTGTGTGGAGTTCTGCGTTGGTACATTCCAGTGAGACAGGGAGATAATGGCGGGTACAGGTTCAGGGCATATTTGTGTGGTGTTCTGCAATGGTACGTTCCAGTGAGACAGGGAGATTATGGACGGGTAAAGGTTCAGGGCATATTTGTTTGGACTTCTGCATTGGTACGTTCCAGTGAGACAGGGAGTTTATGGAGGGGTACAAGTTCAGTGCATAATTGTGTGGAGTTCTGCATTGGTACGTTCCAGTGAGACAGGGAGGTTATGGAGGGGTACAGGTCCAGGGCATATTTGTGTGGAGTTCTGCATTGGTCCGTTCCAGTGAGGCAGGGAGGTTATGGAGGGGTGCAGGTTCAGGGCAAATTTGTGTGCAGTTCTGCATTGGTACGTTCCAGTGAGACAAGGAGGTTATGGGCGGGTACAGGTTCCGGGCATATTTGTGCGGAGTTCTGCATTGGTACGTTCCAGTGAGACAGGGAAGTCATGGAGGGTACATGTTCAGGGCATATTTGTGCGGAGTTCTGCATTGGTACGTTCCAGTGAGACAGGGAGGTCATGGATGAGTACAGGTTCAGGGCATATTTGTGTGGAGTTCTGCATTGGTACGTTCCAGTGAGACAGGGAGGTTATGGAGGGGTACAGGTTCAGGGCAAATTTCTGTGCAGTTCTGCATTGGTACGTTCCAGTGAGACAAGGAGGTTATGGGCGGGTACAGGTTCAAGGCATGTTTGTGTGGAGTTCTGCATTGGTACGTTCCAGTGAGACAGGGAGGTTATGGAGGGTACAGGTTCAGGGCATATTTGTGTGGAGTTCTGCATTGGTACGTTCCAGTGAGACATGGACTTTATGGAGGGATACAGGTTCAGGGCATATTTGTAAGGAGTTCTGCATTGGTACTTTCCAGTGAGACAGGGAGGTTATGGAGGGTACAGGTTCAGGGTATATTTGTGTGGAGTTCTGCATTGGTACGTTCCAGTGAGACACGGTGGTTATGGAGGGGTACAGGTTCAGGGCATATTTGTGCTGAGTTCTGCATTGGTACGTTCCAGTGAGACAGGGAGGTTATGGAGGGTACAGGTTCATGGCATATTTGTGTGGAGTTCTGCATTGGTACGTTCCAGTGAGACAGGGAGGTTATGGAGGGATACAGGTTCAGGGCATATTTGTGTGTAGTTCTGCATTGGTACGTTCCAGTGAGACAGCGAGTTTATGGAGGGGTACAAGTTCAGGGCATATTTGTGTGGACTTCTGCATTGGTACGTTCCAGTGAGACAGGGAGGTTATGGGAGGGTACAAGTTCAGGGCATATTTGTGTGGAGTTCTGCGTTGGGATGACCCAGTGAGACTGCGATGTCATGGAGGGGTACAGGTTCAGGGCATATTTGTGTGGAGTTCTGCAGTGGGACGTTACAGTGAGACAGGGAGGTTATGGAGGGGTACAGGTTCAGGGTATATTTGTGCGGAGTTCTGCATTGGTACGTTCCAGTGAGACAGGGAAGTCATGGAGGGTACATGTTCAGGGCATATTTGTGCGGAGTTCTGCATTGGTACGTTCCAGAGAGACAGGGAGGTCATGGATGAGTACAGGTTCAGGGCATATTTGTGTGGAGTTCTGCATTGGTACGTTCCAGTGAGACAGGGAGGTTATGGAGGGGTACAGGTTCAGGGCAAATTTCTGTGCAGTTCTGCATTGGTACGTTCCAGTGAGACAAGGAGGTTATGGGCGGGTACAGGTTCAAGGCATGTTTGTGTGGAGTTCTGCATTGGTACGTTCCAGTGAGACAGGGAGGTTATGGAGGGTACAGGTTCAGGGCATATTTGTGTGGAGTTCTGCATTGGTACGTTCCAGTGAGACATGGACTTTATGGAGGGATACAGGTTCAGGGCATATTTGTAAGGAGTTCTGCATTGGTACTTTCCAGTGAGACAGGGAGGTTATGGAGGGTACAGGTTCAGGGTATATTTGTGTGGAGTTCTGCATTGGTACGTTCCAGTGAGACACGGTGGTTATGGAGGGGTACAGGTTCAGGGCATATTTGTGCTGAGTTCTGCATTGGTACGTTCCAGTGAGACAGGGAGGTTATGGAGGGTACAGGTTCATGGCATATTTGTGTGGAGTTCTGCATTGGTACGTTCCAGTGAGACAGGGAGGTTATGGAGGGATACAGGTTCAGGGCATATTTGTGTGTAGTTCTGCATTGGTACGTTCCAGTGAGACAGCGAGTTTATGGAGGGGTACAGGTTCAGGGCATATTTGTGTGGACTTCTGCATTGGTACGTTCCAGTGAGACAGGGAGGTTATGGGAGGGTACAAGTTCAGGGCATATTTGTGTGGAGTTCTGCGTTGGGATGACCCAGTGAGACTGCGATGTCATGGAGGGGTACAGGTTCAGGGCATATTTGTGTGGAGTTCTGCAGTGGGACGTTCCAGTGAGACAGGGAGGTTATGGAGGGGTACAGGTTCAGAGTATATTTGTGTGTAGTTCTGCATTGGTACGTTCCAGTGTGACAGGGAGGTTATGGAGGGTACAGGTTCAGGGCATATTTGTGTGGAGTTCTGCATTGGTACGTTCCAGTGAGACAGGGAGGTTATGGAGGGGTACAGGTTCAGGGCAAATTTCTGTGCAGTTCTGCATTGGTACGTTCCAGTGAGACAAGGAGGTTATGGGCGGGTACAGGTTCAAGGCATGTTTGTGTGGAGTTCTGCATTGGTACGTTCCAGTGAGACAGGGAGGTTATGGAGGGTACAGGTTCAGGGCATATTTGTGTGGAGTTCTGCATTGGTACGTTCCAGTGAGACATGGACTTTATGGAGGGATACAGGTTCAGGGCATATTTGTAAGGAGTTCTGCATGGGTACTTTCCAGTGAGACAGGGAGGTTATGGAGGGTACAGGTTCAGGGTATATTTGTGTGGAGTTCTGCATTGGTACGTTCCAGTGAGACACGGTGGTTATGGAGGGGTACAGGTTCAGGGCATATTTGTGCTGAGTTCTGCATTGGTACGTTCCAGTGAGACAGGGAGGTTATGGAGGGTACAGGTTCATGGCATATTTGTGTGGAGTTCTGCATTGGTACGTTCCAGTGAGACAGGGAGGTTATGGAGGGATACAGGTTCAGGGCATATTTGTGTGTAGTTCTGCATTGGTACGTTCCAGTGAGACAGCGAGTTTATGGAGGGGTACAGGTTCAGGGCATATTTGTGTGGACTTCTGCATTGGTACGTTCCAGTGAGACAGGGAGGTTATGGGAGGGTACAAGTTCAGGGCATATTTGTGTGGAGTTCTGCGTTGGGATGACCCAGTGAGACTGCGATGTCATGGAGGGGTACAGGTTCAGGGCATATTTGTGTGGAGTTCTGCAGTGGGACGTTCCAGTGAGACAGGGAGTTTATGGAGGGGTACAGGTTCAGGGTATATTTGTGCGGAGTTCTGCATTGGTACGTTCCAGTGAGACAGGGAAGTCATGGAGGGTACATGTTCAGGGCATATTTGTGCGGAGTTCTGCATTGGTACGTTCCAGAGAGACAGGGAGGTCATGGATGAGTACAGGTTCAGGGCATATTTGTGTGGAGTTCTGCATTGGTACGTTCCAGTGAGACAGGGAGGTTATGGAGGGGTACAGGTTCAGGGCAAATTTCTGTGCAGTTCTGCATTGGTACGTTCCAGTGAGACAAGGAGGTTATGGGCGGGTACAGGTTCAAGGCATGTTTGTGTGGAGTTCTGCATTGGTACGTTCCAGTGAGACAGGGAGGTTATGGAGTGTACAGGTTCAGGGCATATTTGTGTGGAGTTCTGCATTGGTACGTTCCAGTGAGACATGGACTTTATGGAGGGATACAGGTTCAGGGCATATTTGTAAGGAGTTCTGCATTGGTACTTTCCAGTGAGACAGGGAGGTTATGGAGGGTACAGGTTCAGGGTATATTTGTGTGGAGTTCTGCATTGGTACGTTCCAGTGAGACACGGTGGTTATGGAGGGGTACAGGTTCAGGGCATATTTGTGCTGAGTTCTGCATTGGTACGTTCCAGTGAGACAGGGAGGTTATGGAGGGTACAGGTTCATGGCATATTTGTGTGGAGTTCTGCATTGGTACGTTCCAGTGAGACAGGGAGGTTATGGAGGGATACAGGTTCAGGGCATATTTGTGTGTAGTTCTGCATTGGTACGTTCCAGTGAGACAGCGAGTTTATGGAGGGGTACAGGTTCAGGGCATATTTGTGTGGACTTCTGCATTGGTACGTTCCAGTGAGACAGGGAGGTTATGGGAGGGTACAAGTTCAGGGCATATTTGTGTGGAGTTCTGCGTTGGGATGACCCAGTGAGACTGCGATGTCATGGAGGGGTACAGGTTCAGGGCATATTTGTGTGGAGTTCTGCAGTGGGACGTTCCAGTGAGACAGGGAGGTTATGGAGGGGTACAGGTTCAGGGTATATTTGTGTGTAGTTCTGCATTGGTACGTTCCAGTGTGACAGGGAGGTTATGGAGGGTACAGGTTCAGGGCATATTTGTGTGGAGTTCTGCAGTGGCACATTCCAGTGAGACAGGGAGGTTAAGGACGGGTATAGGTTCAGGGCATATTTGTGTGGAGTTCTGCATTGGTACTTTCCAGTGAGACAGGGAGGTTATGGAGGGTACCGGCTCATGGCATATTTGTGTGGAGTTCTGCAGTGGGACTTTCCAGTGAGGCAGGGAGATAATGAACGGGTACAGGTTCAGGGCATACTTGTGTGGAGTTCTGCATTAGTACGTTCCAGTGAGACAGGGAGGTTATGGAGGGGTACAGGTTCAGGGCATATTTTTGTGTAGTTCTGCATTGGTACGTTCCAGTGAGACAGGGAGGATATGGAGGGTACAGGTTTAGGGCATATTTGTGTGGAGTTCTGCAGTGGTACTTTCCAGTGAGACAGGGAGGTAATGGCGGGTAAAAGGTTCAGGGCATATTTGTGTGGTGTTCTGCAATGGTACGTTCCAGTGACTCAGGGAGGTTATGGACGGGTAAAGGTTCAGGGCATATTTGTGTGGAGTTCTGCTTTGGTACGTTCCAGTGAGACAGGGAGTTTATGGAGGGGTACAGGTTCAGGGCATATTTGTGTGTAGTTCTGCATTGGTACGTTCCAGTGAGACAGGGAGATAATGGACGGGTACAGGTTCAGGGCATATTTGAGTGGAGTTCGGCATTGGTGCGTTCCAGTGAGACTGGGAGTTTATGGAGGGGCACTGGTTCAGGTCATATTTGTGTGGGATCTGCATTGTTACGTTCCAGTGAGACAGGAGGTTATGGAGGGGTACATGTTCAGGGCATATTTGTGTGTAGTTCTGCTTTGGTACGTTCCAGTGAGACAGGGAGGTTATGGAGGGTACAGGTTCATGGCATATTTGTGTGGAGTTCTGCATTGGTACGTTCCAGTCAGACAGGGAGGTTATGGAGCGGTACAGGTTCAGGGCATATTTGTGTGGATTTCTGCATTGGTACTTTCCAGGGAGACAGGGAGGGTACGGAGGGGTACAGGTTCAGGGCATATTTGTGTGGAGTTCTGCATTGGTACGTTCCAGTGAGACAGGGAGGTTATGGAGGGTACAAGTTCAGAGCATATTTGTCTGGAGTTCTGCAGTGGTACGTTCCTGTGAGACAGGGACGTTATGGAGGTATACATGTTCAGGGCATATTTGTGTGGAGATCTGCATTGGTACGTTCCAGTGAGACACGGAGGTTATGGAGGTGTACAGGTTCAGGGCAAATTTGTGTGGAGTTCTGCATTGGTACGTTCCAGTGAGACAATGAGGTTATGGGCAGGTACAGGTTGAGGGCATATTTGTGTGGAGTTCTGTATTGGTACGTTCCAGTGCGACAGTGAGGTTATGGAGGGTACAGGATCAGGGCATATTTGCGTGGAGTTCTGCATTGGTACGTTCCAGTGAGACAGGGAGGTTATGGAGGGTACATGTTCAGGGCATATTTTTGTGTAGTTCTGCATTGGTACGTTCCAGTGAGACAGGGCGGTTATGGAGGTGTACAGGTTCAGGGCATATTTGTGTGGAGTTCTGCATTGGTACGTTCAACTGAGACAGCGTGGTTATGGAGGTTACAGGTTCAGGGCATATTTGTGTGGAGTTCTGCATTGGTACGTTCCAATGAGACAGGGATGTTATGGAGGGGTAGAGTTTCAGGGTATACCTTTGTGGAGTTCTGCGTTGGTACGTTGCAGTGTGACTGGGAGGTTATGGAGGGGTACAGGTTCAGGGCATATTTGTGTGGAGTTCTGCTTTGGTACGTTCAAGTGAGACAGGGAGGTTATGGAGGGTACAGGTTCAGGGCATATTTGTGTGGAGTTCTGCATTGGTACGTTCCAGTGAGACAGGGATGTTATGGAGGGGTACAGGTTCAGGGTATACTTGTGTGGAGTTCTGCATTGGTACGTTCCAGTGAGACAGGGAGGTTATGAAGGTTACAGGTTCAGGGCATATTTGTGTGGAGTTCTGCATTGGTACGTTCCAGTCAGACAGGGAGGTTATGGAGCGGTACAGGTTCGGGGCATATTTGTGTGGAGTTCTGCATTGGTACGTTCAAGTGAGACAGTGAGGTTATGGAGGGTACAGGTTCAGGGCATATTTGCGTGGAGTTCTGCATTGGTACGTTCCAGTGAGACAGGGAGGTTATGGAGGGTACATGTTCAGGGCATATTTTTGTGTAGTTCTGCATTGGTACGTTCCAGTGAGACAGGGCGGTTATGGAGGGTACTGGTTCATGTTATGTTTGTGTGGAGTTCTGCATTGGTACGTTCCAGTTAGACAGGGAGTTTATGGAGGTGTACAGGTTCAGGGCATATTTGTGTGGAGTTCTGCATTGGTACGTTCAACTGAGACAGCGTGGTTATGGAGGGTACAGGTTCAGGGCCTATTTGTGTGGAGTTCTGCATTGGTACGTTCCAATGAGACAGGGATGTTATGGAGGGGTAGAGTTTCAGGGTATACTTTTGTGGAGTTCTGCGTTGGTACGTTGCAGTGTGACTGGGAGGTTATGGAGGGGTACAGGTTCAGGGCATATTTGTGTGGAGTTCTGCTTTGGTACGTTCCAGTGTGACAGGGATGTTATGGAGGGGTACAGGTTCAGGGTATACTTGTGTGGAGTTCTGCATTGGTACGTTCCAGTCATTGGCTTATTGAGAAATAATGGAAGAATAGAATCCAAGGGGACTTTGCTTTGTGGATCCAGAACTGGCTTGCCCACGGAAGGCAAAGTGTGGTTGTAGACAGGTGATGTTCTGCATGGAGGTCGTTCGCCAGTGGATTGCCTCAGGGATCTGTTCTGGGACTCTTAGTCTTCGTAATTTTAATAGAAGACCTCGATAAAGAAATGTAGGGAAGGGTTAGCACGTTTTCTGATAACACAAATGTTGGAGGTGTTGTTAATAGTGTGGAGGGCTGTCAGAGGTTACAATGGGACGTTGATAGGATGCAAAACTGTGCTGAGAAGTGGCAGATGGAGTTTAAACCAGATAAGTGTGAAGTGGTTCATTTTTGTAGGTCAAATATAATGCCAGAATATAGTATTAAATGTAAGACTCCTGACAGTATGGAGGATAAGAGTGATCTTGTGGACCGAGTCCGTAGGACGCTCAAGCCATTTGCTCAGGTTGAGTCTGTGGTGAAGAAGGATTTACGGCGCACTGGCTTTCATCAATCGTGGAACTGAATTTTGGAGTCGGAAAGTAATGTTGCAGCTATACAGGACCTTGTTAGACCCCGCTTGGAGTACTGTGTTCAGTTCTAATCGCCTCACTACAGGAAGGATGTGGAAGCCATAGAAAGGGTGCAGAGGATATTTACAAGGATGTAGCCCGGATTGGGGAGCATGCCTTATGAGAATAGGTTGAGTAAAGTCGGCCTTTTCTCCTTGGAGCGACGGAGAGTGTGTTACGTACTCGTGACACGTGACAGTGGTACCTTTGTCACGTGACTGGGGTTGAAGTTATACTGGACTTGAGGTAATGGTCTTGTGATGGTGGAGTGACGTCATTTTCCCGCCAGTAGAGATCATGTGACAGGTATTTTTTTACAGGTTATAAAAGGAAGACGCACCCTGTGGGGTGGGGCAGTTCGTCGCTGGATTTGCCAAGTTGACTTCATGCCACTGCGTGATTTAATGTGATGACGCAGTTTAGTTAAAAAATGAAGTTTTATCTAATGCCTAAAATCTAAAAGGTCATTGCCAGCAGTTTCTTTGCTGGTGGAGAGTGAAGATAAGATTTTGGAAGATAAAGATCGAGGAGAATCGATTTTCGACGATGGATTGGTTTCGACCTTATTTGATCCTCATTCGGAAGGATTTCGTTGACTGTTCTCGTGTTAATCTCTGCTGGGGATAGCAGGAGATTGAAGACAGAGTGTGGAGGAAGAGGTTAGTGCCTTTAAACCGTTACGTTTTATAAAAAATTGACGTGGGAAGAGTTCGACGCCGGGGATCGAAGGACAACGACCTGGAAGAGAATTTAAATCGCCATAAAAAGTCTCTCCTTTTAAATGGACTGTGAGCTTTTGAACTTTCGGCATACCGCTTCAAAGAACTGTTTTTTTTTTTCAATACCGCTTTAAGAACTGTGAATCTGCCGCACAGCAGCTGATTTCCGGTTACGTTAGTGTTTGTTTACTTTTGGGGTGTTTGTTTTCAGTGTTTAATAAACGTGTTATTTGTTATAAAAACCCTTGCCTAACTCATATATATTTATTGTTGCCTGAATACGTAACTAGTGAGATAAGACGATGTAGAAGACGATGGGAGGCATTGATCGTGTGGATAGTCAAATGCTTTTTCCAAGCGTTGAAATGGTTGCCACAAGACGACACAGGTTTATGGTGCTGGGAAGTAGGTACAGAGGAGATGTCAGGGGTATTTTTTTTTACTCAGAGAGTGGTGAGTGTGTTGAATGGGCTGCCAGAAACGGTTGTGGAGGCGGATAAGATAGGATCTTTTAATATACTTTTGGATAGTTACATGGAGCTTAGGAAAATAGAGAGCTATATGTAAGCATAGTAATTTCTAAGGTAGGGACATATTCGGCACATCTTTACGTTTTCTATTAATCTATTAATTGTTAATCGGGCTGAGGGTTATTTGTTCCCAATTTCGAAGGTCTCCCAGTTCGTCAGCAGGAAGAATTGAAGATAGTTGCCAGGGCTCCGCCCTCCTGAGGTTGCTTCTTCTCCAGGAGATAGGATGAAGGGAGAAACAATGCCGTTCCACTGAGACCGGCTTGACGAAGACACTTTTTTTTTTGGTCACGATTTCGCCCAACGGAAATTCCAGCAAATGGGCTGGCCGCGATTTCCATGATATCAGTTGAACATGGCACATTCAAGCCACACGTCTGCCTACGTGGATGTTCAGCTTCTACATCGCATCTTCCTTCGCCGGTCTCTCTGAAGTACCACTTAAGCTATTACAAGTGTATCCTTCACCCACCTTGTCCGGCTGAGAAACAGGATGCTATATCAGCATCTCTCTTGTTGGGACAAAGCGAGAGAGATCTGCTGGGCCTCCTTTCATACGTCTTCCATTGAACGAAACACTTCAAAATTGATAATATTATACAATCTCCGCTCCCTGATCACGCTCCATCATATGCAAACGTCACTCCGTACAATTCAGCCCACAAGCCGTCCGAACCCCAGCCGTCCCTGGGGATGAACCCTCCCCGAGTTCCACACCGTTCGATCCCCAGTGACTCACCCTCCATGAGGTACACACCAGTAGAACCCAGTGACTCATTCTCTGCGAGTTACACACAGTCCGTTCACCAGGGTACCATCTTCCCGAGTTATGCCAGCAACGCTCCCTCCTCAATTCACACACTTTCCCATCCCCAAGGACCCACCATTCGCGAGTTACACACCGTCTGATCCCCAGAGACCCACGCTCCCAGGGTGCCTGCAAAAGGACTTGGAAAGTTTGAGGGAATATGCAAAGAAGTGGCAGATGGAATAAAGATGGAGAGAAGGGTATGGTCATGCAAGCTGACAGAAGTTGTAACGACATGGGCTAATTTCTAAAAGGAGAGAATATTCAAAAATCATAGTTCCAAAAGGTTTTGGGAGTTCTCCTGCAGGATTCTCTCATGGTCAACTTGTCGGCTGAGTCGGCGGTAAGGAAACCAAATGCATTGTTTGTACACATTTCAAGTTCCAAATGCTTGTTATCATTTTGCAGTGCAAAATGATGGTTTGTCCCGATCCACTGCAGCATAAAAAAAGAATGCAGACAGGAAAACAATAAAAAAAGAAAATAAATGCAAATAGATTATAAGAGCTTATGAACCCAGACTGATTTATGTACATAAACTTACGCAAATGTTAGGTTAATTTCGAGAGGATTGAAATGTAAAAGCAAGGGCATGGTGCGAAGTCTTTACAAGGTACTGGTCAGACCGTACACGGGGTATTGTGAGCAATTTTGCGCCCCTTTTCTGAGAAGCCGATGTGCTGCTATTGGAGAGGGTCCAGAGGACGTAGACTAGAATGAACCCAGGAATAAAAGGATCAATACACAAGGAGTGTTTATGGGCTCTGAACTGGAACGCGCTGGAGATTAGCAGCATGAAGGTTCCTGGGGAGTGTGTGGCGGAGGGTGGTGGGGGGGGGGTGTTTGCTGGAACCTATTCTATATTGAAAGGCCTAGATATTGTGGAAAGGATGTTTTCTATGGCAGGGGGAGTCTCGGACCAGAGGGTACAGACTCAGGATGGAGGGACGTCCATTTTGAAAGGAGATGAGGGGAATAAGAATCTTCAGCCAGATGGTGGCGAATCTGTAGAATCCATTGCCACAGAAATCTGTTGGATGCTAATACGCTGGGAATACTTCAAGCGCACTTTGATATTGACTTGATTCATCCAGGTGTCCAACGTTCCGGGGAGAAGGCAGGAAAATGGGGAGAAAGAGAAATAATAAGTCAGCCATGATGTAATGAAGTGCAGACCGGATGGATCGAATGACGTCAGACGGCTGCTGTGTCTTAAGAGCAAACACTATCCGATCAGAAGGATGGGAACAAAACAGTGTTCTTGTCTGATGCCATGAAACCGTTGTGCCGTCTGATTAGGTGGTTGTTTCTTCTTCTTCTTCTTCTTCTTCTTCTTCTTCTTCTTCTTCTTCTTCTTCTTCTTCTTCTTCTTCTTCTTCTTCTTCTTCTTCTTCTTCTTCTTCTTCTTCTTCTTCTTCTTCTTCTTCTTCTTCTTCCCATCTCTCCTACTGAGGCGAAGGCCGCCGTCAGCAGCTTCAAAAATGTGCCTGTCCTGGGATGGCCTTTCGGATTCCCCCACAGAGTACATCGAACATAGATATCTGCAGCAGCACATTACAAGGCCGACGGCTCACAATCTTGTGCAGACCATGTAATCTACTCTAGATGTTGGCTAGAATTTCCTTACCGTATTGCTCTCTATATTTCTAAGCTCCATATACCTAGCTAAGAGGCTCTTAAAAGACCCTATTGTATCCGCCTCCACCACTGTCGCCGGCAGTGCATTCCACTTAACCACCACAGTCTTTGCGAATAACGTACCCCTGACATCCCCACTTGCATCTATTTCTAAGCACCTTAAAACTGTAGCCTCTCGCGATAGGTATTTCAGCCCTGGGAAAAAAGCCTCTGACGATCGGATGATCAATGCCTCTAATCATCCAATTCGCCTCTATTCGGTCACCTTTCATCCTCCTTCGCTCCATGGAGAAAAGACCGAGTTTACTCAACCTATTCCCATAAGGTATGTTATGCAATCCAAGCAACATCCTTGTAAATCTCCTTTGCAATCTCTCTAATATATCCACATCCTTCCCGTAGTGAGGTGACCAGAACTGAACACAGTACTCCAAGTGGGGACGAACTAAGTTCTAATATAGATGTAACGTTAACTCATGGGTCTTGAACTAAATCCCACATTTGAAGAATACAAACACAATATACGACCTAACAACACTGTCATCCTGCATAGCATCTTTGAGTGCCCTGTGGACGTGGGTCCCAAGATCTCTCTGATCCTCCACAATGCAAGAGTATTACGTTTAATACTATATTCTGCATTCAATGCTGACCCCCGGCTAAAACTCCTCCTTTTGTAACTGGTCTTGGGAGTGGGGAGTTTATCTCATCTTGTGGAGGGAGAGTCCACCAAAGAAATTATATGTATATATTTGAAAAGAGATATGAACAAGAAATTCCGCTTGTTTACAATTTGCATGTGCTTCTGAAGGTCTGAGATTGAATTTGCAATGATTTCTCGATGACAGTGTTAAGAAATGAATGTTAATGAGCTCCCCAGAAACCAGAAGTACTGAGAAAACATTTGAGCAAACTTGTTACAAACAAAACCTCTTTCTACATGAAATGTTGTAAGGGTATGGACATGTTAATTTTCCCATGGAAAGCGAAGTCAGTCGAAGGAAGCCTGACAGTTTCTGATTTCCATGGAAATTTTGAAAAGAAACTTACTGTTCATAGCTCTGGACGAGGGAGTATGGTGGCTCCACGATACATAACAGTATGTATCCAAATTATAAAACATAAAGTTAAGTAACATAATTCCAGACCTAGCCCGGAACTTATCATGCCTTTCGGTATTTGCATAAAAATGTAGGAGGGTGGGTGGCAATATCCAAATGTCAGCATAGCTTGAGAGGCAGTGTCGCCCGTACAAAAACGCGTTATCCACTCAAGGTTACACTTGGGAGGAAGGAGCAATGATTTCAAATTTCCCGGTTTCTTCTGAGAATTGCCTACAGTCAAAGATCTGGTAGTTGTCTCAGATATTCCTCAGAAGACACCGTCCGAATATCTTCACAATTGTTCATTGATGTATCGATTTCACTTTGTCACCCTTGGTATGTCAGATGTTCTTTTGTAAAGCTTAAAAATAAATAAATGAATAAATAAATAAATAAATAAATAAATAAATAGATAAATAAATAAATAAATAAATGAATAAATGGATGAATGAATGAATGAATAAATGTTACCCTTTAATTATCACTGACATGTGTCACAGATTATGATATACTAGCGGAAAGGTTGAATCTTTAGTTTTATTCTGAGGTAGCCACAGAGCTTGGATATATTTGTAATACTGCTTCAGAGAATGTACTTCAGCTGTAATATTGCATCCATTTGTCGGTTTGTTGTCCTGACCAGCGTTGGCTGTTTCAGTTTCAGTTTTCTATAACCTGCAGTTCAATGTTCACCATTCCCCTGCCTTTCCCGCTTCTAACACCAACACGACTGTCACCGGATTTCCCCAATGTCACTGTGAGATTAAATGTGTTGTATTTGAGCGCGGATTGTAAATTGTGCAGGAGATCTCCTTTCTCACTTTGGAAAGTCGTTGTTTTTAGATATAAACCAAAGTAATAATCCAGTATTCGTCCTCCAAGCGGTCATTTCAAGTGTATGCTCTGCAATATCGATAACTCGTATCAGTACACTCACACTTCTTAAGCTACACCGCTCCCACTTAAACCTACAGTATGTTCTGCTCCACAGTATTACTGCTGATTTGACGCCTTACTGAAACGTCGTACAACGCTTTCACCGTACAGGTAGATGACGTTAACAGCAGGATACGCAATGAACAAACTAATATATTTGATGGGACTGGTAGGCTATTTGTTATGAATATTAAGGATGATTAACTTGGGGAATGGATCAATGAACGCAACCTGAAGATTTATTCATTATGGAGACAGGTTAGTGAGAGGGAAAGAGCAAATTGCTTAATATTCCTAATTCGTGATGTTTCATTATATGTAAAGTGGGAGGTAAAATAAAGTTGAACTTGCAATATTAATAATCGATTAATGTTAGTCTGCTGGGATATGTCTCAGGTTAGAGAGGTGCAGATGTTGGTTCTTAACCATTGTATCCATGCCCTGACTAGACACGGATATGGGGGCGGGGGGTGTGGGGGGGGGGGCGGCAGGCTCAGAGCAGTATGTTTCTCGTTAGAACTATGGAAGTTATGGCAATTTGCAAACATTGCAACAAAGCCATCACTTACGTCATGGAAATCATTGACATATAACGGGAAAAAATCGGCCCCAACACAGACCTATGTGGAACACTACTAGTCACCGCGGCCAGTCAGAAAAAGCTGTCTTTATTCCCAATCTTTGCCCTCTGCCAGTCAATCAATGTTTTATCCATGCTCTAGCCTTTTCCGTAAAACTATGTGCGCAATGCTGCCAAGCAACCACATGTGTGGCACTTGTCAAATGCCTTCTGATAATGGAAGTGTACAGCATTAAATGATTCTCCTTAGGTCTATCCGGCTTGCAACCTCCTCAGAGATTTCCAGTAGATTTTTCAGGCAGGATTTTCCCTCGACGACATTATGCTGACTACCGACTTTTTTTAAAAATCGTGTTTCTCGGACCATCCGAGACTTTATCCTGAATAATTGACCCAAACATTTTCCCCACCACTGAGGTCAGACGAATGGAGCGAAATCTTCCTTTCTTCTGACTCTGTCCCTTCCTGAAGTGTGAAATGTTGTTGGCAATTTTCCAGACGTCCAAAATCATTCCAGAACAGAGTGATCATCACTAAGTCCTCCAACACTTTCAGAACTCTGAGGTGTACAACATCTGGTCCTGATAACATCTGTCTTCAAGGTTTTGGCTTCACAAAGACCTTCTCTCTCGTCATGGTAACTTCACGCAGTTCATGCTCTTAATGCCTCCCGACATCGGCAACTTCCAACACACTTCTAATGTTTTCCAGACTGTTGCACAATACTGGTTTAGATTCTCCGGTATTTCATGGTCCCACCTTGCTACATTTCTTGCACCGTTTTCCAGCGGTTCGATATCCACACTCTGCTCTTTTCTTGCAGTTTATGTATCTGAAGAAGCTTTTGCTATACTTGTTAATATTATTCGTCAGTTTACTTCTGTTTTCAATCTTTACCTTAGTAATGACTTTTTAATTGTCTCTAACTGTTTTTTTTAAAAGCTTCCCCATCCTTCAATCCCCCATTAATCTTGCTCAATAATATGCCCTTTCTATTTTTTTTCTTTCATGTTGGTCTTGACAGCTTTGGTTACCCATGGTTGCGTCATCTTTTCTTTAGAATACCTCTTCATCTTTGACATGTATACATCCTGTGCCTTCCGAATTATCTCCAGATATTACAGCCACTGCAGATCAGCTGTCATTCCTGACAGTTTTCTTTTCCAAACAATTCTGGCCAACACCTCACTCATGCCTCTGTAATTCACTTTAACACTGATATATCACGGTAACACTGATACATCTGGCTTTAGCTTCTCCTCAAGGTTCAGGGGGGATTGGAACATCTTATCAGGCCTGGTTCATTGCGCATTGCCCAGTCCATAATAACCAATATTCTAGTGGGCTCAGCCAGGACATACTCCCAAAAGCCATCTTGTAAACACTCTAGAAATCCCGGCTCCTGTAATTAAGCACCAACCATGTTTCGCCAATATACCTGTTATTGAAGTCCTTCATGACAATTTTAACATTGGTCTTCTGGCATGCATTTTATATCACCGTGTAGTCCACTTCCATTCCACTGTTTTCAGTCAGTTTAATTTTACCCTTGCAGTTCCTTAGCCTTATCCAGAATAGTTCAACACCTTCTAAACCTATGACACTCTGTTCTGGCACTCTGGCTCCCATTGCTCTGCAACTCTAGTAATCCATCGTGCAGCACTAGCAAACCTTCCCTAGTTCGGGTGAAAACACTCCTCTCAACACTGATCCCACCTTCCCTGGAAGAGAGACTAGTTATTCAGAAATCTTATGCACCTGGACCTACACCAACTTCATAGCCACGTATTAAAATGTGTAGTCTTCACTAGATACTCTAGCATGTGAGGCGGGTAGTAATCTTGATATTACACTTCTGGATTTTCTGTCCTTTAATTTAGCAGCTACTCTCTGAACTCACTATGCAATATCTCGTCACTCACCATACCCATGTCATTGGCACCCACACAGACCACGACTTCAGGCTATTCACTCGCCCATTTCAGAATGCTGAGGACTCGATTGAAAACATCCCTGACCCTGGCAGCCGGTAGGCAACATAGCATCCAGGAATGGCGTTCCTGTCCACAAACCCTCCGCTCTATATCCCTAACTAACGAATCCCCTATCACTCTAGAATGACTCTTCTTCCCCCTTCTCCTCTGGGTCATCAAGGCAGACTCAGCTCCATGGACCAGACCACTGTGACTTTCCTCTGTTAGGTCATACCATCCGACAGTATCCAAAGTGAAATTTCATGTTGTTGAGGGAAATGGCTGCCGGTGTGCTCTGCGCTGGCTCCTTAACCTCGCCTGTCATCTTTACCGAGCTGAGAAGATATAAAGAAGAGTAGGAAAATGAAAACGCGTTTTTCTTTCCATGGTTTTCTCTGAGTCTGGCATCTCTTCGTTTAATTTTCGAAGAGCTAAAGCCTTAAGGCCGCCACTCTGACCATCTCCACTCAGATGCCCGCTTCGCTTGCTGCTGCCTTCTTTTAATTTGTTCTTATTAATTAACCTTAATCGCCGATTGGTCGAAGAGGGACGGGGCAGTCCGCTGAGGTGCCTGTGTGCCTGCAACCACGGTACTTGACACGTAGCCCTGCAAACTCACAAACAGTGGCCATCGGGACAAGTATTCTGTGTTGCAGGAAACTAGTGGCATATCCACCTGTATCTCGGTGAGATTACACCCCAAGAAAGCAGGGCGCATGGTGTTATAAACTTGGCAGAAATCAAAGAACACGATTCTCACAGTGCTGCCTGGATGGTAGTCCATATGGGCTTAAGTCTGTTGAAGCAGGAAGAAACTGGCGTACTCCACCCTAAGATGCAGTAAAGCAAACTTCAGGGAGTCCAGTTACGATGGTCCGGATGGGTGACCGGAGCAGTCTTTCTAATGATTTCATAAAATGAGAGGTTACTGCCTCTGGTCTGCATTTACTGGACGTGGTGGGACATATCTTCTTGGGTACTGGAACTTGACAGGGTATTTTCGACAGCATGGAACCCTCTCCAGACTGAGGCTCAGATCAAAGATGTATTGAAAGACTGCACCCAGCTGAGCAGCACACACATTGCGTGCCCGTGGACATAATCCATAGCAGCAGCCTGATTGGCTCAAGCCTGCTGTTCTCTCGCCTCACCTGCTTTGCTGTAACAGTCCATCTGTCTATGGTCGTTGGCTGTACAGTGTCCTTGGAGAGAGACGGAGGGCGAGGGATGAGCTGGACATTTGGTTAGATTTGAGAGGGGAACAGAAGTCTCCTCATTAAAGCTGTTGAAAAACCAATTCAATTCTTTGGGCTGTCCCGGTCCCCCTTCATTCGTTTTCGTGCCAATCCACACATCCGTTGTGTTTTTCTGTTGTCGTAATTGTCTGGGAAGCATCTAGCAATTGTCAGCTTTCTGAATGATTATTGCTGTGTACCTTTCAAAAAAACATCCCTTGAAAATAGGAAAACAAGGTGGTCAGCAGTTCGTGATTTAGGAGAAGGCGATGATCTCATTTAAGAAGGCACCAGTCAGGTATTGCTGGGATACCAGAGGAGTGACTGCTACAAAATCAATGCAGACACACATTGAAAATTACAAATACAGGTGAATATATCAAAGAACAACAACAGGAGAAAGACATAGGTAAATCAAATTATATATTTGCATTACGAAACACCAGGGCGACTCTAAATGAGGCTATCTGATGATTTTGCTCAACGTGTTTTGGATAAAGAGGGTAACGTTGATGTTACTGCATTATGTTAAGCCCTTAGCACAGTTAGAGAGTGAGAACACCGTCAGACGCCTGTAACGATTGCAAATGCTGAGCTGCAGACTGTGCCTTTGTCAGACAGTGCCAGTGGAGAAGGGATAACTGAGACAGTGTCACAGATCGATAAATGCTCATTACGATCAGATGGAGATTGAGGCAACTCGTTGCAGCGTCGTAAACCCCTTAGTGTTATATTCTGTCTCATTTCATTTCGGAAAATATCTGTCTGTGCGCCATGCCTCGGTTGAAAGATGCTCAACAGGAGCCCCTCCGCACCAGGAACAACCACGGCGTGCCCTCCGCACAGGGAACACTACAGCCTTCGGGAAAGAATAAAGATTCCCCAATTCCAGTTATCTTGGACTCCCGCCTCTTCAGCACCATCACGTTCTACTGCAGTCCGGTCACCTGTAATATTTGACCAGTTTTTATTTTCTTTCCCTGTCAGCAGAGACACAAAATCAGATGAGTTGGCAGCTCTGTGACCGGAAACACTCTGTTTTTTTAAATGGTGTTTTCACAGCATTTTAACGCTTTGAGAACAAAGGAACCTGTTCTAAGGACCAATTGCCAGTTCTATTGAATCAACCAGACAAAATTGTTTATTGCTCCTGCATGGTAGGCTTCACGTAGACTACAAAAATTCTAATTTTGCTGAAGGTTATATCGACTTGAAACATTAACCATTTGTTTCCACATCTTTCGGATGACCAATTGAACTTTTTGAGTCATTTTTCTTTACTTCCGTTCGGACGTATGTAATAATTCGGGAGTCTGACCGGCCACTGCATATTATTCTCCGTGCATTATATCTCCACATTAGGTAGCATTAGTCAAGTTTGTTGTTTATATCCCGAGGTCGTAAGTGCCAGTACGCCGGTAGAGCAGGTGCTGATACTGGTACGAGCGGGTTCTCGGTGCAGTCAACATTTTCCCCATTTGTCAATCAGTGGGGAATGATTTGACTGAACTTCTCTACAGCTAACCTCTGGTTTCGCTGTATATTTCAGGGAATTTAACGGCGATTGTGATCTTGGCTCTCCAAATGTATCACTCGCTACCTTATGGGAATGGCTGCGGTCGATCTCATTGTGGTTGTCCTTGCAGTTACTGTGCAGGACATCAGTAATCTCTACTTGTACGCCAGCTTCTTGCACTTTACGCCGGTTTGCGCTCTGACCTTTCTGTTTAAATGTGGACTCTCCAAGTGTATCACTCGCTACCTTATGGGAATGGCTGCGGCCGATCTCATTGTGGTTGTCCTTACAGTTACTGTGCAGGACATCAATAATCTCTACTTGTACGCCAGCTTCTTGCACTTTACGCCGGTTTGCGCTCTGAACTTCCTGTTTAAATTTCCAAGCCTGGACTGCTCGGTTCGGCTCACAGTTGTTTTCACATTTGATTGTTACATTGCGATTTTCTGGCGGAAACATGGGAAGTGACACTGTACAGAAAGAGTAGCGACTGTAGTAATAGTAATAGTTGCGATTGTGGGAGTTGTGAGGTGTACCCTGTTTTAATTTATAGTGGAGCATGATGTAATAATTAACAATGTACCTTGGCGTTGCGTCCACATATCTGAAAACTTCACTTGATCAGTGTGGAAGGTCTACGAGTTTGTTGACAGCATCACCTGACCGGAATTTAAAAAATGTTTAATCTTTCTTTGTAATGGTTTTACAGCGAGACACATTATAGCGGCAAATAGGGTCCGCAAGGGACCCTGCAGTAATACTGAAAATCAAAAAGACCGTGGTAGAGAACCAGAGAAAGTCTATTAAAATGTCGTTCGCTCTGTCGGGTAATTTCATTTTACTCTGGATGTCCTATTTAATACACTCTATGAAATGGCAAGCGGTGATTTTTTTTTCCTTTGCAGACAAATATTTGAGAACTTCGATATACATCAATGTGGTGTTATGTTAAGGTATCTCAGTACCTGCACAAACACTTGCATCAATGTGGTGTTATGTTAAGGTATCTCAGTACCTGCACCAACACTTGCATCAATGTGGTGTTATGTTAAGGTATCTCAGTACCTGCACAAACACTTGCATCTACGGCCTGACGCAGAGGAAGTTCAGAGATGAGCTGAAAAATGGGATGACATATGTGTTGACAATAAACTGGTTGTTATGTAGTAACAGTAATAATATCCGAGTCGAACTTGGTTGAAGTTGCAAATGAAATTCCAAAGGCTTCTTTATTTTAGTATTTCAAATACCCAGGAATGCAGATTGAGAGAATTCGCAGTTTTAAGGAAAAGCATTCTAAGAAAATTGAAAAGGTAAGTGCATATCTGGAGTAGGAGATTGATAGCTTAACCACTTAATGACATTAATAACGAGGAATGTGTTCTGTATAAGGTGATTTTCCATCCTGGTAACATTAACGCCAGCAGTTGAAAACAAATTGCCTCTTGAATAATTAATTTTATAATAACGATAACAGAGAACTTGGTAGTCCAGACTCTGCCCTAATGCCACATTTATTTCAAAATAAACTCCGCCTTTTAAGCCAAATAGTTTAGATAGATATACCTTGTAAAGAAAATCTCCCATTACTTACTTAGAAGTGAAGCAGTTTGTGGCGTTTCCATAATGACTCGATAACTTGTTTAGTTTTCGGGTTATTTCGTTTGACATCTGGTCAAGAGGAAGAAATAAGCTTTAGGAAGCTGACCTCAGGATTGGAAGGCAACGATCAGACATGACTGTAAATTTACAAAGTAGCCGGAGACAAACTGAAGAATGGAATTTGGATAAATAGAAACATCTACAAAAGGTCTGCAGTAGTTTTAAAGGAAACCCCAAGCCATTCTAGATGTATGTGAAGAACAAGATGACCAGAGTGAGTGTAGGACCGGTCGGGGATAGAAGATGAAACAAGCCCCTGAAGTCCGGGGAAGAAGGGCAGGTCCTGAATGAAGACTTCAGTTCAGTACTCACCAGTGAGAGGGACATTTGTGAGGACAGCCTTAAACGGCCCGATGTGCGACAACATACCGAGGTTAAAAGAGAGGATGTGCTGGAACTTCTGAAAAAAAAAATCATTAGAACAGATAAGTCCTCTTGAGTGTTCAGGAGAAACCCTGGGTGACTGCGGGAAACTGTGATTCCTACTTCAGTGACGGGCAAATTATCGGAGAATATTCTTAGAAACAAGATTTCCGAGAATCCGGAGAACCATTACCTGGGTTTGGAGGATCAGTTTGGCTTTGTGAGGGGCAGATCATGTCTCACGAACTTGGTTCAATTCTGTGAGGGTGTGACGGTAATACTTTCGGTTAACCATGGCAGGACCTTTCAGAAGGCTTGGTATCCTGGGAAAGTCGTCTTGTGGATTCAGGACTGACGCCAAAGAAGGCAGAGGGTAGTTGTGGATGGAGCGTTTTCTCCCGGATGTTGGTGCCGGTAATGTCCTACAGAGATCTGTTCTGAAACCCCCGGATTTCTGTGCTTTAAAAATAATGTGAATAAGGAAAAGGAAGGGTGAGTGATTGAATTTGCAATGATGTGGAAGTTGGTGGAAACATGGATAGTGGGGAAGGTTGTCACAGATTACAATGACAGGACGGAGAGCAGCTCTGAAAAGATACAGATGGAGATCGACCCGGAACGTTAGGGCGTGATTCACTTTGGAAGGATGAATTTGAAGTCAGAGTTGATACTTTCTGAAGTCAAACGAGGGCCGCACATTAGTAAGAGTTCTACAATAGAAACAGAGTGGTCAGACTTTCTCCAATAAGCCGAGACCCGCTCATCGGTACGAGTATCACAATCGGCACGGAGCGGTGCACTGCAGGAGCAGGAAGAGGGGTGATTGACAGGTGAGCTTGAACACTTCCGCTGTTCTGCACAGACTTATAGAGACGCTCGAAAGTCAAAATACCTGA
This sequence comes from Hemitrygon akajei, assembly GCF_048418815.1. NCBI lineage: Eukaryota > Metazoa > Chordata > Chondrichthyes > Myliobatiformes > Dasyatidae > Hemitrygon > Hemitrygon akajei. The sequence continues at coordinate 6,025,616 of NW_027331942.1, read as the reverse complement.
CAGTAAATCGGCAGAAAAAAAATACAAGTTCATGGCAAATAAAGAACAGCCTGAGAAGCTGCGGATAGTTCACAGATTTCACTTGCTACATCTGTTCAAACAGCGAATAGCTGGCGAAAGAGTGGTAGAATTGTGACAGGTTTGAGAATATATTTAAAGTTAAACAGACTGCATCGCCCGACACGGGTATGGGGTGGTCAAGTCTTTCACTGGCAGGGGTCAGGTTCGTGTCAAACAGCCCATATTGTTCTTTAAACTGTCAACAGCCCTCGCTAATTTTCCTAATACACGCTCCGTTTTTTTTTCTCACAAGTCTCTGGAATATCGTTGTGGATCTTTTTATTTGGAGGAACATAAGTGCAGTGTATTTTATTGTAATGTATGTCAGCTGTCACTTTGACTTCTATCATTCAAAACGCCCGGAATGGCTGGAAGGAACGAAAGAAGAGATGAACGAATGTTCCCCTTTAATAAAGAAGTGTTGTCTATTCCCTAGCCAGGGCAAACTCCTTCCTTCAATTTCAGAAGCGAATGTGCTCTGTCAAATCTTACAAAATAAATCGACTTCACGATGAATGCCTACTTTAAATGCAACACAGATATAAAAATGTCCCATTTAAATAGCTGAAGCCAGGTGTCATTGAAAATAACATGAACAAATGCAAATTATAAATTGTTCTAAAGTAAATAGATTGCAATATCCCTTGAGGAGCCAAATTCATGATACGGCGGGAGAGTGAGTATAAATAGTTTAACGTAAGTGTTGGTTGTCTCTCATGTCCCTGGCGTGATAGCCACGCTGATTGCCTCAGTGGAATTGCTGTCACCTCAATAAAAGTCTACGAAACCGATCCCCGGTCCATCTGAGCAGCTGAAACGTTCCGTACAACTGAACGCTGCTTCTGACGGAATATGGGATATCCGGCGATTTACTACATCGCAGGCATTTTCTATCCCACACTTGTAGCGGTTGGTGTCCCCGGTAAGATGCCGGAGCTGGTTACTTTATGTACGGTGCCGTCGTTACTGCGCTGAGGTATCTGCACTGTTACAAAACACAGATGCTACCGTCGGCTGAAACGTGTTTCCGGAATCGAGGATTCAAGCATCTGATAGTTTTATTTTCATTTTCGTAGTTTGATTGAAGTGATTTTTTATTTGTCAATTACGTTCGTGCCGATATTGAAATTGTTTCATAATTTCACCTGGCTAGGCTTTCTGAACTGATGCTGGTCTCTGCTTTTCTAGTCCGAGTTTCTATCAGTGTGGACTCTACGACCTTATAACAGCAAGGACAGTTTATTTAAATGACGGTCCGGTCTATTTTCGACACGTAGGTCTGTTCTTACATAAGTCAGGATAAAATGTGTTTTGTATCTTTTGATTCCACTTTTCACCGCTGCAAATTATCCCATCAGTATTTCACCTTTAATAATTGAAATGGTGTTTACTGGGACGATCTCCCGTTCACCGGTACGTGAGTCTGGAACAGATTCTTTGTTCTGAACGGTGGGAAGGTCGCCAATGCACTGACATTCACAAGCGTCATTGTCCTGCAGCCGGAGTGCAGTAACAGAGACCGCACACTCTGGACTCCCACTATCCACTTCCAAACAGACCATATCCATGGGGGCATTCAGAGAGTTGCCGCTGACAATATTTCTATTTTGCTTTCCAATTTTTTGAGGTTAATTTACCGGCGATTGTGATCCTATCTCGGGGAAAATGCGGAGTCTGCAAATGCATCACCCGTTACCTGGTTGGAATGGCAACAGCGGATCTGATGGTGGTTATCGTTGTTGCTTTAGTGGAACAGACCAACAATATCTACATTTATTTTAATTATATTTCTTTATTTCCAATTCATTGCAGTGAATTTAACGGCGATTGTGATCCTATTTCGTGGAAAATGCGGACTCTCCAAATGCATCACCCGTTACCTGGTTGGAATGGCAACAGCGGATCTGATGGTGGTTATGGTTGTTGTTTTAGTGGGTCACACCAACAATATCTACATGTATTCCAGATCCCTGCTCATCACTCCTGTATGCGCTCTGACACTTGTATTTGGGAGGGCAGCAACGCACTGTTCTGTTTGGTTTACGGTCAGTTTTACCTTCGATCGTTTCATTGCAATATGTTGTCGAAAGCTGCGGGAACGATACTGCACCGAGAGAACAGCAACAGCAGTTATCATGACCGTGGTTATAGTGAGCTGCGGGAGATGTGTCCCGTTATACTTTGCCATTGAACCTTACGTCATCATTGACAACACGCCGTGGCGGTGCACCGGCTCATATGAATTCGTTACTTCATCCACGTGGAGAGGATACGAATTACTGGAGAGTATTTTAACACCATTGCTTCCAATCGGCTTAATCCTGGTGTTTAACGGTTTTACCGTAAGACATATCTTTGTGGCAAATAGAGTCCGCAGAAGGCTTCGGCACAGCAGCGACAATCAGAAAGATACCGAGGTGGAAAAACGCAGAAGATCGATGATTTTGCTGTTTTCTATATCAGCTAACTTCGTATTATTATGGATGCCCTATGTAGTCCATACCCTGAAATGGCAAGTGCAAAACTATTTTTACCAGGACAGATATTTGAGTTCCCCGGTATACATCCTTCAACAATTTGGGTACATGTTACAATTTCTCAGCATGTGTACCAATACTTGTATCTATACACTGACACAGAGGAAATTCAGGGAAGAGCTGAAGAATGGAATGACGTATGTGTTTACATTAAATGACCACCTGTGTAGATAACGCACGCGTCTAATGATAATACCGGGGAGTTTTCAAATAAAGCTGTTTTACAATGAACAGGATTGGCAAATACGTCTTGAATTCAAACAGTCATATGCCCGGTCGTCCGGAAAATGCAGAATTGGCGGAAGATTGCAGACTTCATGCAGTTCTGGTCGGAAACAATTGAAACGTCCAATACTGCTGACGTGATTGTTACTTTGGTTGAAGTATGTTCCAAACTATCACAGACACTCGACTGTCACAAGGGCAGGGATGGCTTCAGGACTTTCTGTGCTTTAGGGTCGGGTGAAAGAGTGTACCAGAGTGTAAAGGGAGTGCTCTGCAGTTGGTGTAGACGGGCAAGGTGAGATTCTCCGCAGGTGAACACCAAGCCATGGATGGCCGAGGAGGTGCGTGCGCTGCTCAGGACCCGGGACTCCACCTTCAGAGCAGGCGCAAGGCAGCTCTATTAACAGCAAGGGCCAAACTATGAAACTATTCCGAGCTATCAGAGGGAATTTGGAGCTTTTAACGATCTTTACCGAGGAGCAGTCGAACTTGATGAAGTGGTTCGAGCTGTGTGTTGCAGCACAGACGTGGGTCAGTAGGGTGAACAGCAGTGGACTGAGCACGCAGCCCTGGGGGGCCCCTGGGCTCAGTGTGATGGTGTTGGAGATGCTGCTCCCGATCCGGACTGACTGCGGTCTCCCAGTCAGGAAGTCTAGGATCCAGATGCAGAGGGAGGTGTTCAGGCCCAGTAGGCTCAGCTTTCCAATCAGTTTCTGAGGGATGATTGTGTTGAATACTGAACTGAAGTCTATGAACAGCATCTGAACGTATGTGTCTTTTTTGTCCAGGTGGGTTAGCGCCAGGTGAAGGGTGATGGCAAAGGCGTCATCTGTTGAGCGGTTGGGACGGTACGCAAACTGTAGGGGGCCCAGTGAGGGGGGCAGAAGGGTCTTGATATGCCTCATGACAAGCCTCTCGAAACACTTCATGATGATGGATGTGTGTGCAACGGGACGGTAGTCATTTAGGCAGGACGCTGAAGACTTCTTCGGCACGGGGACGATGGTGGCGGTTTTGAAGCTCATTGGAACGGTGGCGCTGCTCAGGCAGATGTTGAAGATGTCAGTGAAAACATCTGCTAGCTGGTCTGCACATCCTCTGACACTCTATCAGGGATGTTGTCTGGTCCAGCAGCCTTCCGTTGGTTGACCCTGCACAGGGTTCTTCTCACATCGGCCACAGTGAGACACAGCACTTGGTCATTTGTAGGAGGGGTGGACTTCCTCGCCGTCACTTCATTTTCCGCCTCAGAACGGGCGTAGAAGTTATTCAGCGCATCTGGGAGGGAGGTATCACCTGCACAGTCAGTTGATGGTGTCCTGTAATTGCTGAGGTTCTGGATGCCCTTCCACATGCGCCGCGTGTCGCCACTGTCCTGGAAGTGGCTGTAGATTAGCTGGGCGTGTGCACGCTTTGACCCTCTGATAGCTCGGAATAGCTTGGCCCTTGCTGTTAATAGAGTTGCCTTGTCGCCTGCTCTGAAGGTGGAGTCGCGGGTCCTGAGCAGCGCACGCACCTCCTCGGCCATCCATGGCTTCTGGTTAGCGCGTATAGTGATGGTCTTGGACAGAGTAACATCATCAATGCACTTGCTGATGTAGCTGGTCTCTGATGCTGTGTACTCCTCTAAGCTGGTAGAGTCGCCATCAGTTGCAGCCTCCCTAAAGATGTTCCAGTCAGTGTGCTCAAAGCAGTCTTGAAGAGCAGAGATGGCTCCTGCTGGCCAGGTTTACACCTGCTTCTGAACTGGTCTGGAGCGTCTGACGAGCGGTCTGTATGCTGGGATTAGCATAATATAAATGAGGTTTGAGTAACCGAGCTGGGGGCGGGGCTCTACCCGGTACGCGTCGGTGATGTTTGTATAAGCAAGGTCCAACGAGCCCCACTCCCCCCGTTACAAAGTCCACATACTGATGGGATTTGGGGAGCACTGACTTAAGGTTCATGTGGTTAAAGCCACCGGCGACAATAAACAGTCCATCGGGGTGTGAGCCCTGCAGTTCACTAATAGCCCCGTACAGTTCACAGAGCGCCTCCTTAGCATTAGGAATGTAGACCAAAGGTGAATTCCCGTGGTAAATAAAATGGTCTGCATCTAACAGCCACAAACCCCACTTGCGATGAGCAGTGTCTGGAATCCAGCACAGAGTTCTTACACCATTCCGTGTTGATGTAAATACACACACCACCACCGCGAGTCTTACCGGAGAGAGCTGCATCCGTGTCCGCTCGAAATAAGGCGAGCCCGTGTAGCTGAATGGCAGGGTCCGAAATTCCATGAGTGAGCCATGTCTCTGTGAAAACAAACGCAGAGCAGACTCTGTACTCCCGCCGAGTATTTCGTTGAAGTCGGATGTAGTCCACTTTATTGTCCAGGGAGCGAACATTAGAAAACAGAATGGACGGGAGAGCCGGCCGGCTCGGGTTCGCTTTTTGCCTGGCTCGGACCCCTGCCTGCTTGCCTCGCTTCCGCTTTCTCGCACATCGGTTACGATGTCTCCATCTCCGGTTACCAGCATCTGGGGAGTCCGCGGAATTTAGGCCCGTTCCCCTCAGCAAGCCGACGTCGCGTAATTCAGCCAGCAGATCTTTGTGGAGGTTTGTTTTTGGGCGATCTCTGTATTGTAGTGGTAGCTGGCGATGGTAGATAGCCGCTCTGTTATCCATGTACCCTAATCGAAAATTGAGTATTAAACTTAAATTTGAAAATTAAATTAAAGTAACACCAGGTCTGAAAGGCCGCTGCTGCTGGGCCCCACCTGTTACAAGCTTCAGTGGCGAGATGGGAGAGACTGCACACACAACAACTGTTGTCTGGGTGCTTCAGCTTTTTTTTTCTTTTCAATAACCTTTTCACCGAGTTGCTTGGAGTGTTCTTTTGTCTTCTTGGTGCAGCTTTTGCCAGGACATTGACGCAACAGGGAATGGTCCCGGTGTAATTGAAACATCCTGACTGCACACAGTGATCTCCATTTAACTAATTATAGGAATTCTAAAACCAATTGGCTGCACCAGTGATGATTTGGTGTGTCATATTAAAGGGGGTGAATACACATAGAATGGATTTTTTTATCACTTTGTAGATTTCATTCTCATTTTGACACGAAATAGTCTTTCTGTTATTCAGTGCAAAAAAAATTAAACCAGTGTGGAGTAATGGTGTAAAAAAAAAAGCATGAAAACTTTGAAGTTGGGTTTGAATACTTTCTGTAGGTGCCGTTACAGTAGGACCGATGTTGTCCTTAATCCTGCTGAATGTGTGTTCTCACTCCTTTATGTCTGCTGCCCAATGGAAGGTGTGAGAAGAAGGAATGATAGGAGCGGGAAAGGTCTTTTGATTATGTTAACTGCTTTCCGAGGGCAGCAGGAAATGCAGCCGGAGTCAATGGAGGGAGGAAAGTTTCGGTGGCAGACTGTACTATGATCACTAAGTCCTTCTCTACTATGACTTCAGAAATTGCCACACCTCTCTCATCTGGAATCAACATCATATACAATTACTGAGCCTACTCACCACGCTGATCAAGAATCCCTTTCACAAGAATCAGAATCGGGTTTAATATCACCGGCATGTGTTGTGAAATTCTAAAACTGTTCCCATCAGGTAGTAGGTACAGAAGCCTGAAGGCAAACACTCGGCTATTCAGGAACAGCTTCTTACCCTCTACCTTGCGATTCCTAAATGGGTACTCAAACCTTACGTCACTTTTTCAATGTTGCGGAAAAGTTATTACTCGGACAAGAAGGGAGATCGCTTTTGAAAGTCTTTATTATAACATGATACGTATTATGGAGAGCTCAACCTCTTAAAGCAGAGTTCTTGAGACTCTCCCCAAGTACACAGACTTTTCGCATTGTGCAGACATAGTGTATGCTATCAAAAGCTTCCAAGCATGTTTGTGAAATACAGAATGCAAGCAGATAATTCCTTTACTCAATAATCATGTCTCAGCACAGTACAAAACTATATAATCAGGTTACTATTTTCCTTATCTATTGGAAGCTACTTCTGCCTGCAGCCTTGAAGCGAGAACAATTACACAGTTCAAGTATAGAAGAAACAAAACATCACTCAGTCCAGGAGGAGTTGAAGGCTGCTGTGTAAAGAAAAAACCCTCTTTAACCCCTTAGTATCTGGCTAATAACAAAATTTCTTCCACAGTTCTCCTTGTTGATCTTTTACAGATCAACACTCCTCACATGGTAATTCCTCCACTTCCTCATAAGCGGGTTCATATACATAGGGGAAGGGTCTTTACTTTGCAGGGTAGAACTTTTCGCCCCATCAGTGTACTTGGACTGGGACACTGGGACATTACATGTACCTTAGGGCTGGTCGAAGTCCCTTTTATCAACTGACTACAGCCCATCCTCAAGAACCCACATACACAACACCCCAAAATACATACCACAGTCACTATTATAATTCCATGCATGATCTATTTTCCCGATCCGGGAAAGCATTCCCATAGCCCTTCCCACCGGTATCCTCCGCCACTAAATGTTTTCAAATTGTTCTCCCATCTTCCTCATCTCCACAACCTTTTCCATTAGGTGCTGGTTCAAGTCAGTTATATTTTCTGAAATATCAGGGATGTAGGTACAACATTCTTTCCCTATCATATTATCTTAATTGCTTCTTTCTCATACTCCCAAACAGTCCACGCTTTGGTCGCTCAGTAAAATTACAGTGATTGCATTATAAAAACAGCACGTGAAAAACAGAGTATTTGTCAGGAGTGGGGCTCGAACCCACGACTCCAGGTGGAGACCAGAACATTCGCGTTTACTAGGAAGCGACTTGCTCGCCTTAAGTCAGGCGCATTTGGCCACTCGGCCACCCTGACAGCCCCTGCAGAACTCTCTCCACATGCCAGATAAACAGCTGTATTTCGGAATAGTCTGACTGACTGTTTTGTTGAGCGGGTATACGTATAAACGCACTCTGTATCCTGGGATTTTAAATGAATATGGACGGGATGCATTTTCTCAGATTGCCGAGCATGTGCGGAATCAGAGCGTACAGCATCACAGCACTGGAATTGTGCTGCACTCCGTTCAGGCCATCCTCCAGAGAAAGGATGACGCGGATTCGGAGAGTATGCAGAAGAGCATCACCAAGATGCGACCTGAATTAGACTGTTTGTGCAATAGCGAAAGTTTGGGCAAACTTGTTATTTTTCTCTGGAGCATCGGAGGTGAGGGGGATCTGACAGACGTTTCTTAGATTTTCAGGCATAGATATTGGTAGAGCAGCAGAAATTATCTCCGCTCCAGGGTTTACATGTCTTAAAACGATCCCCTCTTAGGGCATACATTTCAACTACGAGGGGATCGTTTTAAACAAGATGTGCCAACACACTATCACTCTATGTCGGCAAGACCAAGGACTGATTGTTGTCTTCAGCAGAGGGAAAATCAAAGGTTTTTGAGCTAGTTCTCCTTGGAGGATCAGAGGCGGGGCGCGTATTTAACTTTAAATTGTTGGTATGACTATTTCCTCTACTTTCTTAGGAGACTGCGGAGATTCAGCATGACATCAAAAACCTTGATGTTCTTCTATAGTTGTGTCGTAGAGAGTATATTGTCTGTCTGCATCAAGACGTGGTACGGAAATACCGTACCTTTGAAGGAAAATCTTTAAAAAGTTAATGAATTCGGCCCAGTCCATCACGGGAAATCACTCGCAAACATTAAGCAGATCCACATAAAACGATGTCATCGGAAAACAGCATCCACCGTCAGAGGTCGTCACCATCCTGCCATGCTCTTTTTGCGCTGCTGCCATCGGGTAGATGGTACAAGAGCCTCAGGACTCGCACGGCCACGTTCAAGAACAGTTACTACCCATCAGCAATCAGACCTTTGATCAACTGGTGATAATGTACGCTCACATGCCCATCCATTAAATAATCTGACAACCAATGATTTCACTTCAGAAACTTTTATATATTGAATTGCTGAGTAGGCCAGGAAGAGCTCAGCAGACCAGGCAGCATCTGTGGAAAAGCGTAAGCAGTCGACGTTTCGGGTCGAGATCCTTCACCGTGTATTTTTTTTCCTGAATAAATCACTCACCCAGAATTCGGTGTACTGTGACCTGTTGCAATACGATGAACAGTGTCAAAAACATAATCTTATCCTCCAACAGTTTTTCTAATCCACCTCAACAACCCAGGGTTTGTTCACAGAAACAACGTCGCCTCGATTGAACGCTTAAAGATTAATTTTGTCAGGAGTGGGATTCGAAACGACGACCCCAGACGTCGGAAGACTTTCATTCCTTGAGTCTGGCGCCTTAGATCACTCGGCCATCCTGACAACTTTTGATGTGTGTTTGAGAACGGAATAAATGCCTGATTTGTAAGAAACGTCATATCCACTCAACCACATATATCATCCTGTCAATCAGAAATGAAAGCGAGAGTGTTACAGTTTGTTCAGGTTAGGCAACTTCTGTGTAAAGTAAAGCTGTAAAATATTACAATTCGAAGACTCGTGAGACGCGTCTCGGCAAGAATTTGGGAAGGACGCTTGTTGAGATGGATGAGAACGCTTGGAAGACTCATCACTTTCGCATTTAGGGAAGCGGAGAAATAAACGTTTATTGACAGGACTGAATCTAAAAACTGTGTGGGAATTGATCGCAACAATGTCAACAGAAACTGAACGCAGGAGGTTCAATTATACCCGGCAAAGCTGCTTTACAGATGGATGTTGGAAAGTAGACTATAGGGCCCAATGATCTGATGAATTTGGAATAAAGCGAAGGTTCAATGACAGTCAGAATGTTTTTCAGGTTTGTAGGTCAATGTTTAATCTGAGAATGGAGACGGAAACAGGGTCTTTTGGACGTTAGAGCAGCGGCCTTTCTGAGAGATGGGACGCTTAACAGAACGTAATTCGCTCAGGTTCTTAGATCCAGTGTTAAAGACACAGAACACATTAAAGTAAGACAGGGACAAGCGGGCGGCCACCGCCTAAGTTGAAGGCTCCTCGCGGGATGTGGGAGGCGGGGAGACCACCAGAGTTCCTGCTGACGACACCTGCGAGAAGTGCACACAGCTGCATCTTGTAACAATCCACCCTATGGCGTGATGGACTAGGACACATAGAGTGGTAGATACACCCACGGTGCAGGACATAGGGAACTGTGGGGCAGTCAGGAAGAGGAATGGATTTAAAGAGGCAGTGCAGACTATCCCTATGGCCATCACCATCAGAAACATCTGGATGCGGTTTGTGGTTGGGTGACCTTGTAGGGAAAAGCCACAGCGGTCGGACCTCTGGCACTGAGTCTGGTTTTCTGACTCAAAAGGGAAGGGGAAGACTGATTCCTGGATGGTATGTTACCTCCCGGGTGCCAGGGTCAGGGTCAACTTGGATCAAATCTTGAATATTTTTCAGCAGGAGCGTGAGCAGGCAGCGGTTGTGGTCCGTTTAGGTACCAATGACATCGGAGTGACGACTTTCTGCAATGGAGATTCAGAGAGTTAGGTGCTGAGGAGGAGGGTAGGATCTTCGGGGTTGTGACAGCGACACGTGGCGCGTCCTAATGAGGCGAGAAATGGAAATATGATACAGATTAACACGTGGCTAAGGGTTTGGTATAGGAGACAGGCCATACGATTTTTCGAGTACTGATCCCTTTTCCAGGGAAGCTGAGACCTGTGAATAAAGACGGTTTGTGTGTGAACTGGAAGTGTAGTAATATCGTGTCGGAAAGTTAGCTAGAGCTGCATGATGAAGGTTAAACTACATTTACAGGGGAATTGGAACCAGGGTGCCAGAACAGCCAATGCGGAAATTGTGCAGACATGTTGATAAGATCTCACACAACGTCAGGAATGCAATCATTGAGCAAGGTCCGACTGGTGACCTGAGGTGCGTATGTTTCAGTGGTAGAAGTATCTGAGAAAAAGCCGGTGAACTCACTGCTTGGATCAAAACCTGGAATCATGGTATCTGAGCCGATAATGAGACTGGGTTGCAGGAGAGTCTGGTCCGGCAGTTCAGTATTTCGGAGTTCCTTTGCTTCAGAAGTGACAGAGCGGGATGGACTAAAGGAGGAGAGTAGAGTTAATGGTCAGGGAAAATTCTCGGCTGTCTTCCGTCAGTGCAGATGCTGAATTCGGCTAATCCAGGTCCCCCTCCTCCGCGGGGTCGTTTAACGCGCTCAAAGGCACGGACAGACGCGCAATGGGTGAAACCGTAAACAAGGAAAGGTATGATCACGTTAATGGAGATAGATTACTGCCCACCCAATGGTCAAGAGTATTTAGCCGGCCAACTTTGTGGAGATATCGCTGTGTATTGCAGGAGCATTACGGTTGTGAGAGTAGGTGTTTTTAACATTCCGCACGTTGAATGTTAATTCCACACTTGTAAAGGACAAGATGGGTAGGTGATCGTTCAGGGTATTTTTTTTCTTTTGTGCGTTGATGAACCAACGAGAGCGTGCTCGATACTTGATCTGCTATCGTGAAGTAAATGAAACAGGACAACCGATAGAAGCTTGATTTAACGAACACTTTGTAACTGGTGATCACAATGCCATTGGTTTCATTGTAAATATGGAAAAAAGATCGTTCTAGTCCGTGCGTTGAGATTTTCCATTGGGGAAGGTCAGTTTGGACGGTATTGAAACACATTTATCTGTTGCCGATTGAGGCAGGATGTTTTCTGGGGCATGGGACGTGTTGAGAAATGAAAATTGGAGCTTAGAAAGCTCGTATGGGCCTGTCAGAAATAAAGATAGAGACAACAAGAGTGAATAACCTTGGTTTTCAAGAGTAATGATGTTTTGGCACCTCGGTCCCGATGCCGCAGGAGACGGACGAGGTCCCTCACTATGATTTGACTGCTGTTTTTACTAAAGACACATAGACCTCTGGGGGAGACTGTATGGTGTCGAGGAAACTAAATGAGCCTACCTCGGCCGGATTGTTATGTCTTCAAGTGATTCCAACAGATTTTTGAGGCCAAATTTTCCCTTGACGGAACCATGCTGTCTCTGGTCGACTTCATCATGTGTCTGAGACTTCATCCTTAATGATTGACTTCAACATCTTTTCATCCGCTGTGGTCAGACTGAGCGGCTTAGATTTTTCCTGTCTTCTGACTCTCCATGCTTGAAGTGTGAAGTGATATTTGTAATTTTCCATTCTTCCGAAAAAATTCTGGAACCGAGTGGTTGTTGCAAAATCATCACTAATAACCCACCATGTCTTCAGCCAACGCTTTTTAAACTCTGGGGCGTGCAGCATCTGGTCCCTCCAGTCTTCCTTCAGACACTTGAGTTAGTCACTTACCTTCTCTCCGGTCATGGTAACTTCACACACTTCATACCCCTGACACCTGTAACTTCCATCACGCGGCTGGTGTTTTCCAGACTGAAGACTGATGCAAAATGCTATTTAGTTCGTCCGGTATTTCAAGGTCCCACAGTGCTACATCTCCAGCAGTGCTGTCAACGATCCGATGTTCAATCTCGCTACTTTTCTTACTTTATGTATCAGAGGAACATTTTGGTAACTTTGCTAATATTATTAGTCAGCTGAATTTCGTACTCTATCTTTACCTTCATAATGCCTTTCCAGTACTCCAACTTCCAACTAATATTGCTCAATTGTACTTTTTATTACTCAATTGCTCTTTTGCTTTTTATGTTGGTTTTGAAATCTCGTATTAAGACTTTAATATATAAGAAAGAAGTAGGCCATATGGCCTATTCAGTCTGCTTCGCCAGTCAATCATGGACTGATCCCAAACATCCATCATTCTCACGACGCTGTCTCTTCACCCCATAACCTTTGAGGCCTTGCCTAATCAACAACTCATCTATCCCTGACATAAATACACCGAGTGGCCTGGCCTCCACAGCCGCTCGTGCCAACAAATTCCACAAATTTACCACCCTCTGACGAAACAAATTTCTTCTCATCTCAGTTCTAAATGGACGTCCTTCAATCCTGAAGTTGTGCCCTCTTGTCCTAGAATCCCCTACAATGGGAAATAACTTCGCCATATCTGATCTGTTTAGACATTTTAAAATTCGGAATGTTTATATGATATCCGGCTCAATCTCCTGAACTCCATGGAATACAACCCAAGAGCTGACAAACGTTCCTCATACAGTAACCCTTTCATTTCTCGAATCATTGAGGTGAATCTTCACTGAACCATCTCCAATAGCAGTATACCTTTTCTAAAATAAGAGCCTCAAATTGCACACAATACTCTAATGTGGTCTCACGAGTGCCTTATAGAGCCTCAACATCACATCCCTGCTCTTATATACTATACATCGAGAAAGTAATGCCAACGGTGCATTCGACTTCCTCAGAAACGTTTCAACTTGGAGGGAAACCTTCAGGGTATATTGCCCAATAAATCCCAAGTCCCATTGATCTCTGTATTTTGAATTCTCTCTCCATCCAAATAATTGTATGCACGTTTATTTTTTCCTTCAAAATGCATGGCCATACAATTTCCAACATTGTATTTCATTTTCCACTTCTTTGCCTATTCCCCTAAACGATCTAAGTCGCTCTGCAAGCTCTCTGTTTCCTCGACACTACCCGCTCCTCACTTATGCTGCACCGGTGAATCACCAGTGGTAACCGGCACCCAGACCAGTCGCGCAGGAGTTTCCTTTCAGAAAACTATACAGGCTTTGTCCTATATTGTCATGTGCCTGCCGGTACTCCGTAATCTCATCCCTAACATCGATTCCGACAACTTCCCAACCACTGATAACTGGCTAACAGGCCTTCTTAAATTGTGAAATAACGTTTGCAATTTTTCTGTCATCTGGTACGCCAGAATCTATGGATTCTTGAAAGATTATTGTTAATTCCTCCACAATCTGTAGCATTAAAAAAGTGGGGGTATAGCTCAGTGGTAGAGCATTTGACTGCAGATCAAGAGGTCCCTGGTTCAAATCCAGGTGCCCCGTTCAAAAATTAAAAAAAGTGACCACAGCGATGATATAGAATGTAACTTCATTTATTGAAGTTTAATTGCGCTAAGTGTGAGGTGCTAAATTTTGCTAGGACTGATCAAAATAGGCCACACATGGTAAATGGTAGGACACTGAGGAATGCAGTAGAACAAAGTGATCTAGGAATAATGATGCATAGTTCCCTGACGGTGGAATCTCATGTGGATACGTTGGTGAAGAAAGCTTTTGGTATGCTGGCCTTTATAAATTAGAGAATTGATCATATTAAGAATTAGGATGTAATGTTAAAATTGTACAAGACATTGGTGAGGCCAAATTTGGAGTATTGTGTACAGTTCTGGTCACCGAATTATAGGAAAGATGTCAACAAAATAGGAAGAGTACAGAGGGGATTTACTAGAATGTTACCTGTGTTTCAGCGCCTATGTTACCGAGAAAGGTTGAACAAATTAGGTCTTTATTTGTGGAGCGCAGAAGGTTGAGGGAGGCCTTGATAGAGGTATTTAAAATTATGAGGGGGATAGATAGAGTTGACGAGGATGGCCTTTTTCCATTGAGATTAGGGGAGATTCAACCAAGAGGACATGAGTTGAGAGTTAAGGGAAAAAGTTTAGGGGTAACACGAGGGGGATCTTCTTTACTCAAAGAGTGGCAACTGTGTAGATCGTGCTTCCAGTAGAAGTGGTAGAGGCAGATTCGATATTGTCCTTTAAAAAAAAAGATAGGTATATGGACAGGAAAGGAATGGAGGGTTATTGGCTGAGTGCAGTTCGGTGGGACGAGGTGAGAGTAACCGTTCGGCACCTATTAGAAGGGCCCGGATGGTCTGTTTCAGTGCTGTAATTGTTATATGATTATATGGTTAATCTCTCCCGCTACTTTCGTCAGCACCCGAGGGTGCATTCCATCAGCTCCAGGAGCAGGTAGCTTCCTGAGCACCTTCTCAGTCGTAATCTTTCCTGCACAAACTTCACTTCCCTAGCACTCCTGAATGTCCGGTATATTGCAGACGCCTTCCACTGTGAACACTGATGCAAAATACGCATTCAGTTCCTCTGTCATCTCTGCATCTCTCATTGCAATATTTCCGCGTCATTTTCTATTAGTCCTATATCTACCCTCGACTCTCTTTTACCCTTAATGTACTTAAAACAGCTATTAGTATCTTCATTGATATTAGTCACCAGCTTCCTCTTGTAATTCATCGTTTCCTTCCAAATGACCTTCTTTGTTTAATTCTGCAGGTTCTTAAAAGCTCCCCATCGTTTTATCTTTCCAATAGCTGTGGTTTCCTTTTACGCCCCCTCTTTTGCTTTTACTTCGGCTATGACTACACTTGTCAGCCACGGTAGTGTCCTTCCTCCCTTTGAAAATGTATCCTTATTTTTATTTCCTGCAAATGTCCCTTTCCAGTCAACTTCGGCCGGTTGTAATTTCCTTTATTCCACTGACATACCGACACATTGGATTTTATTTTTCCCTCTCAAATATCATTATGAACTTGATAATAATGTGATCTCTGTTCCCTCAGGATCCTTTAACTTTGAGCTCTCTTACCAGCTCCGATCATTGCACAACACCCAAACCAGCACACCCGATCCGATAGTGGGCTGAACCAGCTGTTGTAAAAAGCCATCCCTTAAACATTCTGCAAATTCTCTCTCTTGTGGTCCAGTAGTGACGTGCTTTTCCCAATCCGCTTTCATGTTAATATTTCCAATGATTATCATGACATTGCCTTTCTGATGCGCATCTTCTATCTCCTGCTGTAATTGGTAAACCAACAGGCTGTTTGGAGGCCTGTATATAACTGCCATTAGGGTCCCTTTACTCTTGCCATTTCTTAACTCAACCCGTGGAGACTCTACACCTTCCAATCCTATGTCACCTCTATCCGATGATTTAATATTATTTCTTATCCACAGAGCAACAGCACCCCTTCTGCCTACTAACCTGTCTTTCCGATATACCGTATATCCTTGGACGTTCAGCTCCCGATGGCGGCCATCCCTTAGCCATGTTTCAGAGATAGCCATAACATCATGTTTGCCAATCTGCAGCTGAATTTTCAGATCGTCCATTTGATTCCTTATGCTGCGCGCAATCATCCTACTTAACGTCGACCTGTTCAGGCATATCAGCCTGTTCTAGTTTGCTCACATTTGTCAAGGTCTTTCTTAATCGTGAATACTGAGATAAAGTATTCATTAAGGACGTTTCCTACCTCTCCGAAACCAAGCCCATAATTTCTCTGTTATTCCTCATCTGTCCTGTTGTGACACACGTAATTCTTCAGTTCCCAACATACGTGGAAAACGCCTTGAGTATTTAATCTCCTTCCTAGCGATATTTTAACCCTTTCTGGTCGTTGATTCCATGCTCTCTCACTGTAGGAATGCGTTGCCCAGCGCATCTGTGCCGCCGGCTCTCCACACTCACCCGGCCAAGCACTGCCGCTTTCTGAGATCGGTTCTCTGCTGACCAAAACAATCCCGTCAATAAAGGGACAGCGGTTGCACTGAGGAACTCTCCCCTCACCTCTCTCTGTTTCACCTTTCAGTAACGAGGTCTGGTTCGTTTGCACTGCCGAAATGGATTGCCCACTCATATGAGGACGAACCCTGGATCGCCCGACTTGCTTCGTATCAATCACCGCTTTCGGCACGCTCTCCATTAATAACGTGTTCCCATACCGCTATTCAGTCATCACGGCACTGGCCTGTTCACCCAGCCTGGCCTCGGCATCCGGTAACCAACACGTGACGGATCATCACCCACTCTCACAGTAACCGCAATGTGGCTAGATTTGGTGACCTTTTCGAGGACTTCCCGCCACCATGGTCCTCCACTGACCCAGGAACATCGGACCGCGTTGATAAGGGAAGCAGCCCTGAGAAAACTGTGCCCGTGTCGGGAACAGACAGATGTGTCCTGTCCCGGGGTCCTTTGCATTCCTGGTGCAAGTGTGAGATCCGGAACACATTAAAAACATCGAGTCACGCAGGTTGACGCTTGGGGTTTTAGGGGATGTTTGGGTTTCCTCGGGGAACGCACTGGGGAAGATGGGGGCCACACAGGACACTTCGATCTCACCGCCCTGGTGTCGGCGCTGGAGCGGTGCACACACTGGGCAGAACGGGCAGCGGGTGTTCGATGTGATCTGCCTCTGTCTCTATGTAACTACAATAATTCTCCTGTGCTCTGATTATGGGAAAGGGTTACAGTTTTCCGGTGTTCACATTCTCTGGTATCGGTACTGACTATACACTATCCCGCTGATCTCTGCCCCGCCGTAGTACAACCGTTACTCCATCCAGCTGCATGACTCAATAAAGCTGACGCTGTTTGCATTAAACTGGTCTCTGTCTCTTGACAGAAACTCACTGTATTCGGTACCGGCGAACCTTTGGGAAGGTCTATGAAGCCCCACCGAGCGCATAGAGCAGCCTGCTCTCACAGCAGACAATGCGGTGGCCTGAAACAGCCCATCCCGTTTCCCTCCCAACGCCTAGTCACTCTGAGGCAGCTTCCAGCTGCTGGTGAAGCCGCTTGGGGAACGGGAATGTGGGAATGTGGGAATGCATAGGCACACCGACGCAGAGAATGTCACCAGTGGGATTTCTCTCAAGGGCCCGATGGGCTAAACAAACTCCTGCTATGATGATGTCACCTACCGTGGAAGCATTCTGGTCTGAAGCTATGGCTGAGGTGGGCAGAGTTTAGCTGAATATTAGTCGGTTGACAGACAGGGTCTCCCCCATTCCGGGGCAGAAGGCTTTCTCACACTCCTCCCCCTCCAGTCCCACGCATGCAAATCACCACGGTGTCAATCACCGAACCCGTCTTACACGGGGAACCCGTCTTACCCGTCGTAGACAGTAAAACCAGGGATGCAGGACGGGGCCAGTGGGTGTGTGGGACTCAGGGACATTAATGGTAACTGTGGAGAGAGGAGCATTCACTGCGGGACAGGGAGAAGAAGGCTGAGAGTGAGGGCGCTCTGGATGGGGGGCTTTTGAGAGACGGTTGGCGAGCGTCTAGGGAGGAAGTGTCGTGAGGTTGTCGGTGGGATGGATGGAGGTGGGTATGGCCGTGATGGCTTTCGGAGAGACCGATCAGCCTAGGGTCAGGGGGAGAGTGGCGTGGGGTTGACAATGGGTAGTGGAGGGGAGTTGGAGGTGGATATTGCGGAGAGTGGCATGTGGCTGAAAGTGCGGAGATCAGAATCCGAACTAGGCTTAATATCGCAGTCCTATGTCTGGAATTTATTGATTTCCGGCAACAGTTCAGTAAAATAATTCCTGAAATGTTTTCGTAAAATAAGTATTTTAAGGTAAATATGTAGTTCTTAAACAGAGGGTAAATAGTGAGGTAGTGTAGAGGGGTTCATTCTCCAGTTAGAAATCTGGTGCTGGAGAGAAATAAACTGTCCCTGAAACTGGGGATGTGGGTCTTCAGACTCTGTCAACTCCTCATTGATGGTGGCAATGAGAAGAGGGTATGTTCAGGATTGAATATCCTTAATGATGGATGCCCCGTTTCTAATCATCAATTTTCGAAGATGCCTTCGATGCCGGAGAGGCTGTTTCCCGTGATGCACTCGGCTGAGATTTCTGCAGCTGTTTTTATTATTTTCTTGGAAGTGATGGAAGTTCGGCCGGGTGATTATTGAAGGTTCAGGGCGGAGTTTTTGTTTTGGGAGTTTCACCGCTGGTGAGCACAGTGAGGGGCGCGGAAGTAAGACGCAGACTGTGACCCTCAGTGCACCGAAATCTCGGTCCGACCTGTTCTCCCAGAGCTCACAGTAGGTCTCAGCGGAGGATGCCACTCGAGCCCTCCAAGCAGCCCCACCATTCTCTGTGACGATGTGTATTCAAACCTGAGCAAAGCTCCTCGTCTGCACAGCTGACTTCGGCAATAAATTCCGCAGTTTCATCAGACTCTGGCAGAATAAATTCCACAGTTTCATCACACTCTGGCAGAATAAATTCCACAGTTTCATCATACTCTGGCAGAATAAATTCCACAGTTTCATCATACTCTGGCAGAATAAATTCCACAGTTTCATCATACTCTGGCAGAATAAATTCCACAGTTTCATCATACTCTGGCAGAATAAATTCCACAGTTTCATCACACTCTGGCAGAATAAATTCCACAGTTTCATCATACTCTGGCAGAATAAATTCCACAGTTTCATCATACTCTGACAGAATAAATTCCACAGTTTCATCACACTCTGGCAGAATAAATTCCACAGTTTCATCATACTCTGGCAGAATAAATTCCACAGTTTCATCATACTCTGGCAGAATAAATTCCACAGTTTCATCAGACTCTGGCAGAATAAATTCCACAGTTTCATCAGACTCTGGCAGAATAAATTCCACAGTTTCATCACACTCTGGCAGAATAAATTCCACAGTTTCATCATACTCTGGCAGAATAAATTCCACAGTTTCATCATACTCTGGGAGAATAAATTCCACAGTTTCATCAGACTCTGGCAGAATAAATTCCGCAGTTTCATCATACTCTGGCAGAATAAATTCCACAGTTTCATCACACTCTGGCAGAATAAATTCCACAGTTTCATCATACTCTGGCAGAATAAATTCCACAGTTTCATCATACTCTGGGAGAATAAATTCCACAGTTTCATCAGACTCTGGCAGAATAAATTCCACAGTTTCATCAGACTCTGGCAGAATAAATTCCACAGTTTCATCATACTCTGGCAGAATAAATTCCTTTTCGTCTCCTTCCTTCTATTTTGAGGCTGTGTTCTCCCAAGAAGTGGTCCCACTGACCAGTAATCTGAATCCGTGCGCCCTGCGGAAGTTCCTCAGCCAAATATTTACATGCCAAATTATTCTCTTCTCATCCTCCGTACGGTTCAGGGAGATTTTCAGAGGTAATAATCGTTGATGTCCTGTTCTGCCTTTTTATACTTAGCATCCTACAGTCTCTCTTCAGACCTCCTTACTTTGATTATAGGTGTTGACATGTAGCAAGATATCTGACTGCCTACACTTCCACGTCAATGCCCTAGACCCTACTTGAGTAAACTTGACCATTGCACCTGGGAGGGAACACACCATCCGGGTGTTTCTATGCACCCACGGAATCTCGACTCTACTGCTCTGGCGTTTTAATCTCCTTTCAACACCGCAGTCCTCTTCACCACTCTTCCTAAAAATAAATGAGTTAAATGATTGTTCACGGAGAGAACGGGTCAAGTAAGTGTGAAAGCTCGGAAACTTGTTCAGTCCATGAGAGGTGGGAGTTTGGAGGTGACTGGGTGTCACAGGCCTTTTTGTTTTCAGCTTCTCACGGCAAATAGCCACAAATCGATCGATGGTGAAAGCGACAGTCAGCCAGACAGAAGTCGCAGTTCTCGCAAAAATCAACCCGAAACGGAGGTTACACACAGGAGTTATGATCAGGAATGACTGGGGAAAATAAAACGATGCAGTCTACCTCAGCTGCGGATCCGAGATAACGACCAGGATATCGGCCACTGCCATTTCCACCAGGTAGCGAGTGACACATTTGGAAAGACCACACTTTCCCCGGGACAGGCTTGCAATCGTCATCAAGTTTGCTGGAACAGGGGCAGAGAAAAGCGAGAACAGAAAATACAGAACAGAAACTATTTCAGGAGTTTAAGGGGATCCTGCAATATTTCCAGTTCATTGTCGCATTTAGTGAAAGTGTCAAGAGAGGGCGCATGTCATCCAGAGACAGAAGAGGATTTTGCACTGTAACATGAAGTCAAAATGATGCCCATACTATTTCCGAAATCTGAAGTGCAGAGGAAAACTAAAGCCCGGTTTTCACCCTGCTTAGAGTCTTTTTTTTTTTACCGCTGCCTTCGCGTCACGTTGGATGAAATTAGAAAATCCGGAAGAAAATCTACAGAAAAGGGAGGTCCAAGGCAACACAGAGTGAGAACAGGAGCATCTCTGCTGAGAATTGTGTCCGTGATGTTGCTGATGTAATAGAATTTTGTGAGCATGTCAAAGCTGCCTGAGGTCAGACGAAAGTTGTGAAGAAATATTTCAGCTGCCAAGTAATGGGCAGTCAGGTTAAATAATTCATCCTCTGCCTGTCTGTCTCTGCTACAGTGTGAGAACGTAAGGTTCATACACTTTTACAAATTTCGTCCATAAATCTGCCACTGAATCATCATTTGTGATTATCTTCATGTTTTCTTCAATTTACATTTTACACAATTATATTAATCAATGCACCCATGCACACACCCCAAAGATGTTATCCCCAAGTACGTGAGCACCCCATATCCACGTTTTTGTGGGTGTATCTGGGTGTTCAGGCGGGTTGGTTGTGATCTTGGTATTTCTACGGATGTGGTGGTCTCCTCATGGATTTTGAGATGCCTGGGGTTTTTGCTGTGAAGGCAGCCATCTCGTGTTTGAAACCATCCTGTGCCTGGATCATCCAATGTGTGGGTTGAGGTGTACATGCATTTTGGGGTGAGCTCTTATTTATAGATCTGCGAAGATTTTGCGCCTCACGCGGATTTTCGTGATCTGTGCATATTTAGGTGTGTACTGTTCAGTATGAGGGTAAACAGGGCTTTGTGATGAGAAGCAAATTTCAGTGTGTCTGCCGATCTGTAAACACTTTGGGGGCATTTGTCAGGATTTTGTTAATGTCGAGACAGCCAGTTTCTGAACTGGTTGAAATGATTCCTGCTCTGAAATAATCCATTATGCACTTGGAAGTGTCAGCGTGTTTTAGGTGCGCACTGATTTGAGGATTGCGCAGATTTATGTGGATGTTTTTGGAATTCTGTGATCTCACAGAGTTTTGGTGTCTGCCGATTTGGAGTTGTGACTTGTCTAAATTTTGCATCATTTACTTTCATTACTTCCATAATAGATATACTTTTAATGTTCCACTGTATTCTTGTTACTTATGGTGGCTGCAGCAATTTGGTGATCTGTTTGAAGTGATCCTTGCTCAGTGAAAATCTAATGTGCATGTGCGCTTATCAACGGGCTTGTGGTCAGACTGAAATTGGGTTTGCGCCGGTATAGGGGTGCAGGGTTGAAGATGTGGGTCCACGCAGATTTGCAGTACAACCATACTTTTGTGTAGTGGTTGATCTCCAAATGAATTTTGGGGTATATGTGGAATTTTAATGTCGAGGCCGGCATTTTCTGAATTCTTTAAAATGATTCCCATTCTGAGATTATGCATTGGGGCGTGTCAGAGTGATTAGGGTCCGCGCCGATTTGGGGATAGCGCAGATTTAGGACGTTACCTACAAATTTGCGAAGTACAATAATTTACGCAACCATCATGTGTACTGTTCAAAATGATTATTTTCTGGGATTATGTAAAACGCATTTGAGGTTCCCAGCGGGTTTGATGCACATGTGGATTTTGTGTGCGCTCTGTCTTGAGGATGTGTGCGTATTTGGGGTGCACATGGGTTTGAGATGCGAACTTAATTGGAAGTTGCTCAGACTTAAGGGTTTCTTCTCCGTTAAAGGGATGCAAACCGATTGGGGGTTTGTGAATCTACACTATATCCGCCGAACAGGCGGTATCTCCAAGTGGTCACCCATTTTAATTCCACTTCCCATTCCCATTGTGATATGTGCATTCATGAGTTCCTCCACTGTCACGATAAGGCCACACTTATGTGCGAGGAACAACAGCTTAAAATCCGTTTGGTTAGCTTCCAACCTGATGGCATGAACATTGATTTCTCAAACCTCTCCTTCACCATTTCCACCCCTTTGTCCCTCTCACTTAATATCTCTATGGCCTCCCTATGGTCCTGCTCCCCTTACCCCATTTTTTCTTTCTTCCATAGCTTTCTGTCTCTTTCTGCAATTAACTTCCTAGCACTTTGCTTCATCCATCCACCTCCAAGTTTCACCTGTCACCTGGCGTTTCTCTTTCCCCTCACATCACGTTTCAAATCTACTCCTCTGCTTCCCCCCGCCCTCCAGTCCTGCTGAAGGGCTTCGGCCCGAAACGTCGAATGTATTCTTTTCCATGGATGCTGCCTGGCCTGAGAAGTTTCTCCAGAATTTGGACTAATCAACCCCCCACCCGTTTTGCTAGGTATTCAGTTATATGGGGCAGTAATGTACAGCATACAAGACTGCATATACTGGTGCCTTTGATACAGCTAATCGCATTCAGCCGACTCAAGGAGTTGGGTAAATCTCCAGTTGAATTCTATGCACAGGGGAGAAAGTTAAAATATGGGTGTCTTAGGAATGCATTCCTGTGAATGACCGGGACACGCTGTTACATTATCACACTGGTCTGTGTTAAGGCTCAGGAGACAATAACATTATCATTATAGTCAACGATGGTCAAATTCATGTGCAACCTTACACTCAGCAGTAGTATGAAAGTATCTCGAAAATGCGTGTGAGTCTCAAAATTTGCGCACTTCCTTAAGTAAGGACGCACATTCGATGACCCAGACGAGGAATTATTTCAAACACAAAATGGCTGCCTTGACACTAGAAGCCCCACGCATCCCAAAGGTCATGAGCATATCACCAAAACCGCCGACACACACAAATCAACCCAAATCCTTATGAACTCCCAGATACACCCACAGAAACGTGGCGACTCCATATTCGCCGACAAACCCCCAAATCTGCTATCCCCAAATAGATAGATAGATACTTTATTCATCCCCATGGGGAAATTCAACATTTTTTCCAATATCCCATACACTTATTGTAGCAAAACTAATTACATACAATACTTAACTCAGTAAGAATATGATATGCATCTAAAATCACCCTCTCAAAAAGCATTAATAATAGCTTTTAAAACGTTCTTAAGTAGTTTACTTAAATACATTGAGTCCTAACCCCGGCACTTTAACCTATCTTACTCCTGGCGGTTGAATTGTAAAGCCGAATGGCATTGGCGAGTATTGATCTCTTCATCCTGTCTGAGGAGCGCATCCCCATATTCAAGAACAAACCGCAAAATCCCTGTGCATCAATGTGCACCCCGAGACCCTGTACAACCCATTTTCGCTGACACGCCTAATTTCTGCGCAATACCCAATGCAACGCGCACCCTAAACCTGCTGACACCCCCACATGGTCATGAGATTTTTCCGAGCAAGCTACATTGGAAGCAGTTGAGAAATTGGCAGACTCGACGTTAACAATCTGCACTTAACACATTCGTGTACAAATCTCGATCCACCAACACACCCAAATCTATGTGTATTCCCAAATACGTGTGCACGGCCATGTTTGAGACTAAACTTCGAGTGATGTCTAAATTTCCTCCTTAAATCTCACCGGTGGTTCTTTTCTCGCATTCCCTTCAAACTTGCGGCAATTTCTAAAAGCACAGCGCAGTACCTTTAAATGTGAATTTAAAGTATTTTAGCCCAGAGCTCCCGATTATCGGAATTTACTTTAGCAGAGGCTTTGCATTGCTAAAACAAAACTGTCCGGCATGAATCCAGAAAACCTGTGCACATCACCAAATCAGTGCGCACTCGAAACACGCCGACACACCACATATATGATAGATTATTCCAAGGCAGAATTCATGTCCAAAATGTCAGAAAATGGCTATTTGGACGTTTAAAATTCGCACGCACCCCAAACTACGATCGCAACTGTCGATCGGTCGACAAATAACTCCCGGAATATACGAACATCATAACATCTAATTACGCCCCCGTAATTGACTACAAAACCCAAAATTTGCGCGTATCTTCAAATCCTTGTGCATATTTGCCGCCAACGCCTAAATCTACGAACACCCGAAATCAGTGCTCACCCCCATATTTGAAGATTGAACTATAAATCCGTGCGCATTCCCAAATCCAAATTCACACCACAGCAGTGTGCACCACTTATTCTCAGACACTGCCCAATATCTGCGCGGCCCAATTCAGTGCGCACCCCAAAACCGCTAACATCCTGACTTGCAGTTTAGAATCCTTTCAAGAATTCAGAAAATGGATGCCTCAACATTAAAACCCGCACACAGCCCAAATTCCACGTGCAACTTCTGATCCGGCAACACGCCCAAATCTTTATCTCACCCTATATCCGTGTTCACATGTACACAATCCCGAATCCATATACACCTCAAATATGTGCACCACCACTAGGTGCGCACACTAAAATTCATGCGAATATCATACCCGCGGAGAAACCCACGTACATTAGATTATCCCAGAGGAAGTATCATTTAAAATACTTCATGTCAAATTTCAAATTACGTTCATTATTCACGTGATCTAAATGAAACAACTTTGAGATTCGGCACACCTCCAAACCGCAGACGTGAGAAATCCATGTGCATCTCCAAGTGCAAATACATCCCTACAACTTCAAAACCGTGGACACACACACGCTAATTAGATTATCTCAAAATAATAATTTCAGACATACCCAAGATGACAAAATCTGTGTACAACGAGCCCCACAAATGAATGTGGGGGTTTCAGCGTGTTTGGGCTGTGCATGGATTTGGTGATGCGCACCAATTTGACGAAGCACGTGGATTTGGTGATGTTCGCTGATTTGGGTTGCCTTTTCAATCATGGGACACACATAGATTTGGTGAGTTGACGGATCAAAATTTGCGTGCGGATTATTAACGTCGAGGCTGCCATTTTCTCAATTGCATTTATTGATTGTTACTCCGGGAAAATCGGATGTACAAGTGGCGGAGTCCGTGGGTTACGGGTTCGCACTGAATTGGCGATTGCGCAATTTTATTTTTTGTAGTCAAATATGGGTTGTACACGGTCTTGTGGTTCATATGGATCTGGGGTTGTGCATGGATTTAGGACCGTTCTCTAATAAAGGGTTGCAAACTGATTTAGGGGAGTGCTCCAATATAAGGGTGCGCACCTTTTTAGGGATAGCAAATTTAGGGTAGTTAGCGAATATGTGAGTCCCCACGTTTTTGTGAACGCAAATCGATTTGGTGACGTACGTAGGGTCTCTGGGATACGTGGTGGTTTTTACTGTTAAGACAGCCGTTTTGTGTTTGCAATGATTATCCGTCTTGGTCATCTAATATGATTATCCGTCTGGGTGCACTCGTATTTGAGGATGTGCGCAGATTTGGGGGTGAGGACGGATTTTAGTGAACAGTGTCCAGTTCGGGGTGTAGTCTTGAATATGGGGCTACACACGGATTTGGGTTGACATGCAGATTTGGGTGTGTCGCCGATCTGCAAAAGGATTTTGGCGCACATATGGCTTTCTAACCTCGAGATGGTCATTTTCTGAATTGATTGAAATGTTGCCTGTCTGGTATAATCCATTATGCATCTCGGGTGTCAGCGGGATTGGGGTGTGCACCGATTTTGGGTTTGCGCAGATTTAGGGCTGCTTCGGCAAATATGGGTGGCAAATGATTTGCGATGCGAAAAGATTTACTGAAAACAGCGGATTTGGGGATACATACAGATTTGGTCTCTTTCGGAGAGTTTCGGCGAGGACGTGTGCACAGTGATGGGTGGATTCGGAACCACATGCGTATTTGATGGTGCTTTCTGATTGAGAGGTTGCACAAGCTTAGGAATGCATCAACCAATATAGGTGCACAGGACGTCAGTATGGATTTGGGGTGCACACGGGTGCCTAACGATTGGGGATGAGATCAGGTTTAAGTGTGTGTCGGCGCATATAGGTGCACATGAATTTGTTGGTGTCGGTCGATTTAGGGTTGTGGTAAATCTCAAAGTCATCTCATTTATAGTGTCTTTAAGAACAGCTGCACTATGTTCTCGCGATTTCTTTAAGGTGAATGCTGTCACTCTAAAGTGACTCTTCCTTTGGGAAAATCAAATGTGTATACGTGGGTGTCAGCAGGTTTGTTGGTGTACACGATCTTAGATGCTCCCGGATTCGGGGGTGTCTTTAGATTTAGGGTCCGGACAAATCTCGCGGTTGTTTCATTGATAGGTTTTTTATTAATAAATACACTTTCAGTTTTCTACTCTGCTCTTGCTGTGGCTTTTAAGTTGGAGGTTGTTACTTTGTGAACCATTTGAAATTATTTCTCCTCTCTGATAACCTAATCTGAAAGTGGGAGGTGTTGACGAGTTCGGAGTGCGCACCCATTTGGGTGCGCATACGGATTTGGGAGTGCACGTGGATTTTTGGATGTCGCAGGAATTGGGTATAATGCCAAAATTCAAATTGTTTATTTTACAGATACTCGGATACACATTGCACTTTAACGTTGAGTTTTGATCTTGCTGCTTTTAATGTGAATTAAGCTCTCTTGTGAAATGTTTGTAATGATTCTTGATCTAGGATAAATAATTGTACATGTATGGGAGGACTCGGATTTGGGGGTTCTCAGAGACTTTAACAAGTGCGCGGCGAGTTTGGGTACACACGGATTTGGGTGGCGGTGGATTGGGGGGCGTGACGAATCACAAGGTTGTTTCACTTATAGAAACTTTAATAATAGAACTTGGAACTTTGTTCTAGATTTTTGAACGTGCAGCTGTTTTGTGAACTGTTTGAACTGACTCGTGATTTCGGATAATCCAGCGTGCATGTAGGTTTGTCGTCAGGAGCGGGGTGCATATGGATTTAAGGTGAGCTCTTATTTGGTCATGCGCACAGATTTATGGTTGAATACGTATTTCAGAATGTGCGCAGATTTCGGCGTCTGTTGTCTAATATGGAGGCGCACAGGTTACACCCAGATTTGTGTGCTTCAAACGATCTGGAGTTGTAGATGCATTTCAGGATGCGTGCTGATTTTAATGTCGAAACAGTCATTTTATGATCGATTTGAAATGATTCCTGCTCTGAGATAATCTATTATGCATGTTGGAGAGACAACTTGTATGGAGAGAGCACTGATTTTTGGGGTTACGCAGATTTAGGGCGGTGTCGGAAAATATACCCTCACACACCAGTCTGGGGATGTGAACAGATTTAGTGACGTGTCGGACCATATAGAGGTGCACACTTATTCGTAACGCTCATTGATCTAGAGTGTGCAGGCGGATGTTTACAGATTTCGGCAAATATGTCCTCACACACTAATCTGAGGATGCGAACAGATTTAGTGATTCGGAATTATTAGATATCTGAAGGTTGATTCATTCAGAGATAATTTCAGAATCAATGCACCTTGAACTTTTCACCAGTATTCTTGTAACTTTATGTTGGAGGCAGGCATTTTGTGAACTGTTCGAAATGATTCTTGCCCTGTGATACTGTACGGTGCATGTCAGCGGGTTTGCGATGCCCATTGAATTGAAGATTACATACAGTTAAGGCAAAATAGTCAAATATGTAGTGCACACAGATTTGGCTCTGCGCCTGGATTTGGGCACGCGTCAGATTTAGGAGTGTGCTCTGGAATATGGGGTGTACAGGGATTAGTAGATGAACACAGATTCGGGTGTCTCGGCGGATTTAGGATAGCACATGAATTTTGGTGTACGTGGGCATTTGCGGTGTATTTGGGGATGTGACGAATATCACGGTTCTGTCACATGTAAACTGGTGGATCTACGGATTAGCAGGTATGACGAATTTCGAGGCTGTTGCCTTGTGGCAGCAATATTGTTCGCTCTCTGAAATGAAATGATCCTTGTTCAGGGATAATCGAATCTCCATTGGAATGTGTCAGAGAGTTTGGGGAGAACGAATTTGTGATTGCATGTGGATTTGGGGGAGCTCAAATTTCAGCTCACGAATTGTGGATTTTTGTTTCCAACTCATGTGGGGATTGCTTACGGATGTGTTGCTGCGCACAGACTTGGGGAAAGAACTTGGGTTTCGTGCATATTGATTAGGGGATGCACAAAGAGTTAGGAATTTGTCCACCAACGTGGGTAGCACCATAATTTGGAGAAGCACAAAGATTTAAGGATAGGTATGACAAACAAATTTGCACATATTTCATGTATTTCTTTAATATTTTGGTGCACTTGGATCAGTGTTGCGCTCAGATTTGTGCACCTCGGCTGGTTTAGGGGTGCACACGGATTTCGTGGTGTCCGTCTATCCTATGAGTTTACATAGGAATTATGGAACTGTATTCTGAGATCCCTCTGCTCTCCCGCATTCCTCAATTCCCCACCGTCTATTGTATAAGTCGACCCAGGTAGGTCCGGCCAAAGTGCAACGGCTCTTGATCCCATCTGGATGGAATGTCACATTAGATTCCAACTGCAAAATGTTCGGCCCGTTTTTCCTGCTGTTTCACTGACGCTGAAAGTTTTCATAAACTACTCCGCTGTCCACTCACGCTCTGAAAACAGGTGTCATCTGCAAATCCATTTTATCATATTACAATGGACTTATATATCCTTTTCCTTGGAATGTTTTTCAATAAGTTTGGGGGTGTCGCTGGATTTGAGGTGCATACTAATTTGATTTGCGGGCAGTGTGCAGATTTTGCGGGTGTATGCATGTTTTGTCATTTCGTGAAACGGTTTTGGGCTAATCTAGTTTTCAAGTCGATGTGTCCACCGCTTTCAAATTGTACATAGACATAAGGGTACACATGGATTACGAGGTGAGCACGGATTTGGCGTATCTGCGGATTTGAAAGTGTGGGAATCCCAAAGTTATTCCATTTATAGACACACACACACACACACACACACACACACACACACACACACACACACACACACACACACACAGACACGTAGGTGGATTGGGGTGCGCTCTTATATGAGGATGCGCGTATACTTTGGGGTACACACGAATTTGAGATTGTGTACAGATTTAGTTGGACGTTGTCGAATATGTGGATGCACATGGATTTCGAGTTACTCACAGATTTGGTTGTGTGAGAGGTTTTGAAGTTGATCACGAATTTTTGGCTGTGTGCTGATTTTAAAGACCAACAGTTCTGAACTGTTTGAAATAATTCCTGCTCTGGGAATATCTGGTGTGAATGTGAGAGTTATTAGCTGGTTTGGGGTGCACACTGAATTAGACATTGCGCATATTTAAGGTGGAATGTGTCTTCTCGAATACGTCGATGCAAATCTATCTTTCGATTGAGCAGCTTTAGCAGATCCCATGTTCTCGAGTATGGGACGCACACGGAAATGGTGTGGTGCGTAAATTTAGGCTGTCCTTTCGGATATCGGAGAGCACACGGATTTGGGATTAACTTTTCAAACTTTTTCTTAATGTGAGATAATCTAATGTGTATATGCGGTTGTCAGCGGGTTGAGTGCACATGGAATTTGGGGCTGCGCTCTTATTTAGTGACGTAAGCAGATTTGGAGGTGCACACGGATTTGGTGATGTGTCTGGATTCAGCGGTGCATCGTCTAATACAGAGATGTACACTGATTTGACGATGTGTACAGATTCAGCAGTGTGTTGTCCAATACAGGGGTGCACACTTATTTGGGGATGCGCATATATTTAGGGGTGTATAAGCCAATACGGGGATGTTTACCGATCTCTGGCTTCTCATAGATTTGTAATTTTTTATCGATTTGGAGTTGCGACGCATCTCAAGGTTGTTTCATTTATAGATACTTTAAAAATAAATGTACTTTGAACTTTCAACAATAATCTTGTTATTTTATGCTGCAACCTGCTATTTTGTGAACCATTTGAAATAACTCTTGCGTCACATACGGTCCGCTTGGATTTGGGGATGCACATAGATTCGTAGGCGAGCACAGACTCCTGTGTCTCAGCGGATTTGGGGATGCACACGCATTCTGGGTAACGTGCGGATTTTAAATGTTGAGGCCCATATCCTTACCCAGTTATGTTCCGGCTGGACTTAGTCCTTAAGCTGCTGGAGAGCGCGTGGAAAGTACAGATGCTGTTTTCTCCCGGTAGGGACTAGTTTTTAGTGCCAAGTGCTCCTGTCACGTTTTGTCACACTACAACCTTATCCTTCAATCTCTTTGAATTATGGACAGCATGTGTATAAATGTCTCTCTCTAGCTTACTTCAATCATGACTCCAGCATTTCTACTATATTTTTAATGTTTCCTAACTGTACATGTGATTTTTTAAAATATGTTTTCTCGCCCCGCAGCAGTGAATCATCTGATTCGCCTCTCAGAGTTCTCTTTGGGAACGAGTTGACTTGATCAACATTTCTGATCTGGCTATTGTTTCCGATTGCACTTAATGAAAAAAATGGGTTGTAATTTTCTGAACAGTTTGAAATGATAACCTCATGTGAATGTGGATGTGTCAGCGAGCTTGTGTGCACACTCAATTAGGGGTTGCGCAGCTTTAGGACAGCATCGGCGAATATGGAGGTGCAGGCTGATTTGGGGTGCCCATGGATTTGGAGAAGCGCACGGATACAGAGGTGTTTTATCAAATATTGGGGTGCGCACTGACTCGGGAAATGCGCAGATTCAGGGATGTGGCGGCAAATACGAGTCTGCAAACAGTATTATGGCGTGTACCTGGATTTGGGGAGTCGCGCAGATTTAAAAGTGTTTACTTGAATATGAGGTGGGGCACAGATTTGTCGGTGTGCGCTGATTTACAGGTGTTTTGTCCAATATGAGCGTACACACAGATTTGGGGCTGCGCATTAGAGTTGTGTCTGTCACCCTATCTACAGTTGAAATCGCATTTCGGTGTACGTGGGAATTTTAACTGTCGAAACAGATATTTTCTGAACTGTTTGAAATTATTCCTGCTCGGGAATAATCTATTTTGTATGTGGGGTGTCAGCGTCTTTGGGTACGCACTTGGGGATGCATTTTGGCTGTGTTGGCGGATCAAGATTTGCACACAAACAAATCTTGGTTTTCACGTGGAATTTTTAATGACTAGGCTACCATTTTGTGAACTGGTTGAAATGGTCTTTGCTTTGGGATAATCTAATGTGCATGTAGGGATGCCAATGGGTTTGTGGTTCACACTGTTTTGGGGACTGTGCAGATTTAGGGGTGTCTCTGTGAATATGGGATTCACACGGTTTTGGGAATGCACATGAATCTGGGGATGTGGCAGATTTAGGGATCTGTTCTCGAATTTAGGTTCCACACGTATGTTACGATGTGCGCATATTTAGGCGTCCCTTGTCGAATATGGGGTTGCACACATATTTATTGTTAAACTGAGAGTTGCGACTCTCGGCCGATCTACAGTTCAAATCGTATTTTGGGGTACAATGGAATTTTAATGTCGAAACAGCCATTTGCTGAACGGTTTGAAATGACTCTTGCTCTGGAAAAATGTAATATATGTGGTGTGTCAGCGTGTTTGGAGAGCTCACTGATTTGCTGACATGCGCAGATTCCGGGGTGTGTTTTCAAAGATGGCCGCGCACATGTATTTGGAATACATATAGATTTGGCTGTGTTTGGCGGATCAAGGTTTACGCACGAATATTTGCCTGCGTGTAGATTAATAATGACGAGGATGTCATTTTCTCAACTGTTTGAAGTGATTTTTTCTCTGGGAAAATCTGATGTGCAAGTGGGAGTTTCAGCAGCTTTGGGGTGCGCACTGAATGCAGATTGCGCATATTTAGTTTATGTCGGCGAAAACGGGAGAGCACACGTTCTTGGGGAGGGCATGAATCCGGGGATACGGACGGATTTTGGTGAGTTCTCGAAAATAGGTTTCCAGACGCATTTGCACCCGTGCTCTGATTTAGGGGTGTATGCTCCAATATGGGGCTGCGGATCTATTTGGGGATTGAGCAGATTTAGGGGTGTGTCGACGAATATGGGAGTTGCCAAGTTTTTGTGGGTATATATGATGATTCAGACGGATCTGGCTGCGTCGGACCTTGGGATGCGTGCGGATAATTTAATGTCCAGGTCGCCATTTTGAGTTTGGAGTGAATCTTCGTCTGGATAATTTAATGTGCATATGGGAATATGCGCACATCTGGGGGTGCACGTGGATTTCAGTGATGTGCGCATTTTTAAGGGGGCATTTTAAATACGAGGGTGCACACGAATTTGTGTGGCATCCAGATCTGGGTGTGTAGGCCGATTTTCAAACGGATTTCAGGGGGCGTAAGAGCTTTTATTGTCGGCACAGCCATGTTCTGCTATGAACCAGATCTCTGTAATAGCTGGCTCACCACGTTACGTATTAATTCAGGTTCGAGGTACATCTGTCTTAAGTGTTACACACCTTTTCTGACATAAACTGACCTCAGCCTCGGAGCCACCGGGATCATTCACGGGGTCCAGTTTGGCCTTCAGTTTGGCGTTCATTGACCTCGTCTCTGCCTTTTATTCAATGCTACCTGCTCGCCTGTAGTTTTACCTCCGACTCCCCAACAGCAGGCCTGCGCTTACCACATGTTAATGTCAGGGCAGATGCAACAAACGCCTCAGTTAGAATATTAAATCTCTTTCAGTACATGTGTAAAACACGTGCTCCTTACACCAGTCGCACCAAATGCTGCAAGAGAGTCCAATAACGTGTGTATACGATGACCTCCAGCACAAATCGTTAGCCACGCATTTACCTGTACTGCCTTAGCATCTCTTCCCTCGTCAGATCACTAATCCGGAGAAGCTAGTTCTTAAGCCATGAACCTTCGGAACCACTAAATTAACTTATTTGGAAATGTTGGGGGATCTATAGGCTTGCATAGCACGACTCCCCTGTTCCTCCACACTGCGATCAAATCTACAATATGTACTCTGTAATCCAGTATAAAATTTTATTGTGTATGGACTTTTTATTGTGATGAAATTCTACGCTATCCACAAGATCACATAGGTGTCATTGATTCATTTAGAGATGAAGCGAAGAATAGTGAGCCACGGCGCCCAGTAACCTCAATTTTACACCAGCCTAATCGCTAAGTTGTGTTTTTTTTCGTTTACCTTGTGAGAATACCCATAAATATCACGGAGAGGATGTACAAATTCCTTCCAGAAAATAACACCGGAATGAACTCCGATTTCCATTGCTCGGAGCTGGAATCGTCTGATTCTAACCGCTATGCTACGTGGAGCCCCAAACTGCAAGTTACCGACCCACATGTCCACTTCTTCTCTCAAGTCATTTACAAATATCAGAGAAAGTAGGGTTACAGAACAGATCTTTTGGAAACGCCCCATCTACTGCCAGCCGCATACTCACCATGCCTCCCGACGTTCTGTATCGACCTATTGTGGAGGCTCTTGTCAAACGCCTCACTCAATTCCATAGACAGATCATCCATCCCCTTAATTCGTTTTGTCGTTCTCTCAGAAAGTCATTCAGTAAAAGTCTTAAGTTTATCCAAAATGGTTGAATTTTAAAGCATAACCATGTAGAATGTAAAAAAGTACCAATTTCTTAATTACATCGAAAACATTGGTCAGACATATTTGAATTTAATCTATTTATTTTCTGTGGTGTTATATATAATTGATTTAAAAATTATGTTGTATTAATCTAAGTCGAACATTTATTGTATTTCTCATACTATCGGAACATAATCTTGACCAGTTTTTTTCTATTAATTTTAACATTCAAATCACATTCCCATTGTTGTCTTGATTTATGAATTCCTGATTTAATTGTCCGTTTTTGAATCAAATTATACATACAAGATGTAATTTTTTTATTTTTTCCTTTTTCAATTAACATTTTGGATAAATTTAAGACTTTTATTGGAACAAATTACTGGAGTACAACTCCCACATAGTCCAGTATTATTTTTATTAGGAGACATTGAAGGGACAATACCGAAACTTAAGTTGAATAAGTATCAGAAAAAAGTTATAAAAATTGCATTGGCAATTACTGCAATCGCAGTTACTTGGAAATCTGATTTATATTTAACTATGGATTGTTGGAATAATGAAATACATAGTGGTATTCCACTTGAAAAAATTACATACAATTTAAGAAATGAATATGATATATTTTCGAAAATTTGGCTCCCATACTTACAAAAGAAAGGAGTAAATACATAGGTCCTTTGAAGATAAAATTATAAAGTAATTGGGGAAAGTAAAAATAAATATTAAAATTATTTTGAACTCCATGGAGCATGTGGGGATCCTTCGATATCCAGGCAATCTTTCTCTCTTTTTCCTTCTTTCTGTAGATAAGGGTTAAGTGGGGGGTGGGTTAAGGGGAGGGGAGGGTAAATATTATTTTTCTCACTATTTTATCATCACATTTATTCTTTGTAATTTTCTGAAATTTAATAAATAAATAAATATTTTAAAAAAAGACAGTCATTCAGGTGCGTAAAGTATGACCTTCCCCTCACAAAGCCATTTGATTGCCTGTGATTATGCTTCTCCAATTATATCTCCAAACCTATCGTGAAGAATCCCCTTCAAACGTTTAGCTTCCATTGATGGCAGTAGTCACAGTTTTGCAATTCCTAGGATTATCCTTACTACTTATTACCCGTCTTAACCAAGCTTATATTTAGAGTTTATACTTCGATATTACCCGCTCACGATTAAAATTAATAAACATCATGGACCAACCACTGAAGGACTCAGACTGATAACTCAATTCAGCTTTCTCTGGATACTGTAATATCTGAATACAAACTGCCGCTACTCCCAACATCTTTCTAATTGTATAAATAATTTATCCCCGATCGTGTTTGTTTAGAGAGACCCTCCAATTTCCCAGTTGCGTCAATTCAAAATTAACTGAACCTTTGTTCCATTAATTATCAAGTTTATGTTTCTATCACACTGTCCTTTCCAACCATTCTTTGCTTGTTCTTTGTCCAGTGTCAGATCTGCGTTGGCATAGTCGAATATCTCGTTGACACTGTCTAAGATTAGACCAATCAGAAGCAAGAGACATTCTGCAGACTCCAGAATTCCGAAATGCTGGAGGAGCTCTGCAGGCCAGGCAGCATCAGTGGACAAGTGTAAACTGTGGACGTTTTGGGCAGAGACCTTTCAGCAGAATTGGATTTCGTTTCCTCTCTCTCCAATTCTGCTGCCTGAGCTGCAGACTTTCGCCAGCACTTTGTGTCGGATTAGATCATATCAGTTCCCATTTCGCTTCGCTGTGTTTTGTTCTTGGGTTCACAGCATCGCCTCGTCCACCTAACACCGCTCCTCCACCTTCCCTATGAAAGCTAGCATTCTGTTACTGGAAATTTGTTCAAATCGGAAAACAGAAGGAAAAGCTACAGGTAGGGACAGAGGAGAAGATCAGCGTGAAGGACGGGTAATTATGGGAGCAGGAGTGGTTACTATCGACGAAAGTATACTCCATATCAAGCTGTTTTGTCAGAATCGGGAAGAAGGGTTGACAGGTTCGCCTCAAGGCACAACTTAAGCGGGACGAGGGTGAGATGCAAAGGGGAATTTGCTGGGATGCTGAGACTAGTGGTGCCGTTGTGATCGACTGTACATATCTGTTGTATAACTGTAAGGCAACACAAACAAAATGCTGGATCATTTCAACAGATGGATGGCAACGTTGGAAAAGAGTAAACATTCAACTATTCGGGCTGACAGCTTTCATGATTTTGTGTGTGTTGTTCTATATTTCGATCATCGAAAGATTCTTTCCTGCTTTGTTGTAAACTCTGTTCATCATATTGTTTCCGTTTATTTACAAGTGGGAGTACAGATTAGGAGCCTGAAGGCACCGGAATTGTACTACTGCATAGCATTTCTTTTTATCTTTTAATGAGTTTCAAAATCCGACTCAATGGGTATGTCACCACATTCTTGAGATCCTCTCGGAATTTGCTCTGAGTCAGGGCGTAAATACATGTGTTGGTGCAGGAACTAAGAATCTGCAGCATTCCCGCTGTCTCTTCTATAATGTAAACGGGATTCATGACAGAATAATAAACAAAACTCATTGAAATCCGTTGATAGATGTAAAATATCAAACGTGTTCCCCACAACAATATGAAACTACCCGTTATGCTAAAGAGCAAATCGATGGACTTGCGTCTGTTCTCCATCTCCCGGTCCTTGTCATTCTCTCCACTCTTTTGTCCCCGGAGCCCCCTGCGGGCTCGACTTGTCGCCAGAATGCGCCTGGCGGTCAGAACATTGAGCAGCAAAATCAGAAAGAATGGGACACAAGGGGTTAAAATGTGGTGAAACATCTCAAATACCACCCATGAGGGAGAGTTTTTGTAGCTCGGTGTAAGAACACAGTACCAAGGGATACCATCAATTATTACAAGAGGTTCGGAAGTAAATCCCCATGGAACACTCTCCAAACAGGCCAGCACACTCACTGTCCCGATAACCACAGCGGCCGTTCTCTCGTTGCAATATTTTGTTTTCAGCTTCTCACAGCAAATAGCCACAAATCGATCCACGGTGAAAGAGACAGTCAACCAGACAGAAGCCGCAGTGCTCGCATAAATCAGCCACCTAGCGATACTGCACACAGGAGTGATGAACATGAATGATCGGGGAAAATAAATCCAAGCAGTCCACATCAGGAGCGGTTGCGATATAACGACCAGTAAATCGGCCGCTGGCATTCCCACCATGTACCGAGTTACACATTTGGAGAGACCGCATTTTCCCCGGGACAGGATTGCAATCGCCACCAGGTTTGCTGGAAGAGAGACAGGGAAATAGCAAATTGAGAAATTACAGAGCAGAACCCAATGCAGCAGTTTTCGGGGATCATGTAATATTCCCAAGTTATTGCTGCATTTAGCGGTAGAAGGGTGAAGAGAGGGTCAAGAGATGGCTGAGTTTACACATTAAAATAACATCAAATTATTTGATTTCGGATTCCTTTCTGATGACCAAAAATGTGAAGAGGCAGCGGACAGACAAAACTAGGTACCCTCAGAGTCAGTACTGTTTGGAACATTTTCTATCGGCTTCCTCCGCGTCTGATATGAATGAAATGAATCAATCCGGACGCTGATGGCGGGATCATCAACCTCCCTGTGACTCCCTCTCAGCGACAGAACAGCCGAAGGACACAACAGAAACAGGAAGTCCCGGAACCACTCATCCAGACAAAAATAGAATATGTGGGAAAATATTTCAAGTGAATTTTCTTTGAACTGTTTTCAGAGAGCCCCCATGACACGAATTTCCCTTACTCTTTCTATTCAATCTACCCGAGGCTTCGTGTTTCCAGCATTTCCCGTGTTTGTTTCCTATGCCAGCATTTGCCACCTCGCTGACGTTATAACATAACTGTGACTGAAGTAGCAGTCACAGCTTAGCCTAATATATATTCTTAGATATATATTCAGCCTCCGACTGAATCTAGCCGGGAAGAATAATTCAACATCCAGTAGCAGGCACGGTGACACAGTCAGATGTCTGTAGCGGTGTCAGATGTGAATATAATATACATTTTACTGTATTTATAGTTATGTGGGTAATATAATAAATTTCTCAGTATTGGTAGTTATGAATCACCACGTCGGTGCTGTTAATTGATCAGCAACGACGTCATTGTGTTTCCAGCAACTGCTTTACTTGCTGTCACGCCGAACACATTTATTAAAAATCCTCACGTTTCATGCTGCAACAGGGAGCTCCTCACATCTGCTGAATCGTTACCACTAATCGATTGTTTGATCATTAGTCGTACCTCACACAACCGCTCACATACCAATGCAGACTATCAATTAGCATAATCTCCCCTTCCCTATAAACACAATATCAGCAAATGCAGTGAAGCTGCTTCGAGACCAGAAGCACAGAGACCCGAACATCACATTATTAAAACACAAACCGCTGGAAGATATCTGCTTGGCCCACTGAGGTCTTCCGATGTTGGCGGATTCGCTGAATTCCGTTTATTTCTTTCAGAACCAGATATCAGAAACCACAGTCGCTGGCTTTGATTCCATTCCTAGAATGCCGAATACTAGGACTGGACATGCGGCTGTGGAAACCAGCGACAGAAACAATCATTACATTGGCATTAACTTCAATTCCCAGCAACGGCAGCCGATACCGCAGCTTACCGAGAATTCCAAAAGCTGAAATAAAAGGATAGTAAACTTCTCCTATCCGCAAAAGGACTGGATAACCCATTTCCGAGATAAACTGCCAATTGCGTTGCTTCTGAATTCACAGCTCCTTCAGAAACACTGAGCTAATGTATTCAAAACGGCCTTGATTTATAGAAATTTTCAGTCTCCAGAGATATGGTTATGCCGCTGACTGACGACAGTCACTTGAACAATCATGGTAATTCAGCACCATTCATTGTCTCTGATGTAAATATTGGACCGACAGAAGACAAGTACTTCTAAATGCCTAGGCATTACCTCAGCGGTTGCTCACCTAGTGGAAAGAATGTCGGGTCTCCATTGACAAACACCCGAAGCAGCCACATTTACAGATACCTTTTTTTTGTCCGCCAAATATCAATTTGTAAAAAGAGTTCAACGACACGTCCGACGCCTAGCTTTTCTCCCTGTAGTTTTCCATATTCAACACTATGCTGGCCACACGGGGTGACAGTGCTCAGATGACCACGATGCTGATGTACAAATCATGAGTTAATTTGCAGATGCTGGAAATCCAAGGCAACACACACACGAAGTGCTGGTGCAGAGCAGCCGCTCCTCTCTGAAATACAAGGTGTGTTACAGAGCACAGAGAAACCGACAGCTCATTAGTTCCACAGCTTCAGAGAGCAGAGAAATTCAGAATCAGTCCCACACTGAACCCGAGGCACAGACGCTGATTACCAATACAACGGTTACACCGAACCACAGATGTTCAATATTTCTATTGTATTCTGCACCACTGTCCTATAGGTAGAGACACAGACCCAGTTCCCAAATCCCTACTCACGGGGCTGACAGTGTCACTGTGAGTTCAGGATTGGACACACAGATGGAAAATTGGGAACTGATGAATGTGGTATTGGAAGAACTTAAGGAAGGTTTGGATAAGCACATGACATTACGGATAATATGCATGTGTGTGAATTAGTCAGCAGGACAATGCCAGATAGAGGAAATAAATGGACCACGTTCAAACCTTTAGGTAACTCAGGGTTTGTGGCTGAGATCCCAGCTGTTTGCAGTCTGCAGTGGAGATTTGGATGTGAGGACTAACAGCCATGTCGGCTGTTGTATAGATGTGAATTTCAGGGTTAGTAGTGGGAAGGGCGCAGCGAGGGTTTGGGGATACAGACAGAAGTGAAGGAGTGAAGATATGGCAGACGGGCAGAATACGGGGTTATTTGAGGCCAGTCACTCTCAGATGGACAAACTAGAAAATCAATATTTACATGGGTCCAGAGTGACCGGTTCGGAGTGACCTGACGGCCCTTGTCAACAAATCACTAAGGGTTAACATTCAGGTACAGCAAAAAAATTAGGGAGCCAATCAGTTTTTTTGTGTTGTGATACAGGAGAACTGGAGAAGAGTTATAGAGATGTCTTACTGGGAGGTGTCCTGCGGGGTGTGGTGAGAATGCACCCTGAATATTAGATCCAGGTCTTGTCACCCTTCCTTGTGAAAAATATCCCTGTTGAAGAGAGGGGGCAGACACTATCCCTCACACTGACAGTATAGTTCTGGGGATGGCACACTTGTTGAGTGCGGGGAGAGTGAGTCTGCATTCCTTGGAATTCCGAGGAGAATTGCTGAGATTTTTCAGATCATTCAGACCAACTGCAGGGAGGATGTTTCCGCTGAATGATGATTACATTACCATGTGTCACAGTGCCAGAACGAAGGAACGGATATTCAGCAAGGAGTGGAAGACAAATGTTCTTAATCAATGTTTCTCCTTTCAGTTAAAACATACAGAAGTGCTGGACAAGTGGAAGCCATTTGGTCTGTGGTGTCGGGCTGACGTACGTAAGCCAGTGATGCCTCATTAAGTTAATCCCTCTGCCTGAATGCACATTGAATATTATTTCTTGGTCTAGTCGCAATTCTTCAAGAAAGTTATCCCTGCAACAGACCGATTGACGGGAATTTTCCTTACACTGACTTGACAACTTCAGGAGATGACTGGCTGTCTTTGTGAGGGGAGAGTGATTGAGCTGGGCCTGTGTTGTCTGGAATTGTGAGGAGCATTGGTGGATTCTTTCAAGTAATTCGGACCGATTGCTGGGAGGATGGTTCGCTTGAATGAAAATTCTTTTACCACTGGTTTCAGACTCAGAATGAAGGGAATGATATTCACAATGGAGTGGAAAATAAATTTCCCGCATCAGTGATTATTTCTCCAGTTAGACAGCGCGGTACAGGAAGAGACCCTTAGTCTGTGATGGTGGGCTGATATGATTAAGTTGGTGATGCATTATTAAACAAATCACCCTGCCTGCAGTTTGTCTTTACCAGTCCCTTCTCTGTGAATTTGTTTGCCTATCTCAGAATCTTATAAATACCACTGCCTTCTTTATCACGCCAGAAATGCATTCCAGACACCCGTAACTCTCTGTTTTGTTTTATTTTCAACATTTCTCCCATAAATCTCTTTTGCTTACTGTATTTATGACTCTTATAAGCCTCCCTATCTCCCCTTGGTGGCCGCCATTCTGGAACGAATAACACAATTTAGTGAAAATCCTCCTTGTAGATCTCCTCCCTATAAACCTCTTCGAAACTCTTTCTAACGCCTTGGTCTCTTCCTTATAACGGGGCGACCGAAGCAAATTTAAACTCCAGACGGAACCTAACCAGAGATTGATAAAGCGTCGACATCACCTCCTTTTATGACAATAAGGATCCTCTCAGATATTGCCTTGGCTTCTGCAGTTCAAGTACAAAGAACTTGAAAGTACAAAGAACAAGTTCAAAGAGCAGTTCAAGTTCGTGCAACTTCTGCATCTTCAGACCTTATAGATATCCTCCCAAACGTCCTCTTTATAGCCTCCTCTATCCCCTTTCCAAATCCTCGCCATCCTCCCTATAATGGAGCGACTGAAACTAAATGCAATATTCCACATGCAACCTAACCAGAGTTCTATAGAAAACGGGAGTTCTCTGGACAAGGAGGAACCAACGGGAGTGGACTGGTTCTGCGATGTCCCGGCAAGCAGTAGGTGGGGGAGTGCTGGAGGATGTTTGCTCTGCATGCGGACAGGTGGATACAGTGATCACCTGAAGTGAACGGCCACAACACCTCCTCCCTCAAGCACAATGAGCATGCTCGACAGAAAGCTGAGAATGAAATTCACATTCCGGATAATCAGGACTAGCCACAAATGAATGAGCGAGAACGAAGGGGTCAATGAGGAAAATACCAGATTAATTTATTGCTTAAGGGTTTTAATTATCGTAAATATTAGTGAAAGTTACGATCATGGGAGGGTAGTTTGACTAAACGGCGGGTAAATATGCTTTTGTCCAAATTGGGGATGACCTGACGGGAGTGGATCTGCCTGTTCCAATTGGAGTATCTGGAGAGGTCGTCCTTACTTTCAGAGCAGAGTGGAATCAAGGAGAGAGTGCTGAATTGCAAGTCGAGTTTCCCGTAACTGACGCCAAAGACTTTAAAGACAAGTTGCTTTCGTTTCTGCGGAGTGAGGCGAAGAAGCTGTCTGATGTGAATGGTCTAATGATTCATTCAGCAGTTGATTTAAATTCTGAACTCGGTCTGTCTTTACATCTCTGGCTGATAAACGCAGAGGGATTTCTTCGGAAAGCCGGTTTTGCAGGCTTGGAAAGTTCGGTGGCATCAAGCCCACACCCGATAGGGATGAAGAATATGA
The DNA here is from genome assembly GCF_048418815.1 of Hemitrygon akajei. Lineage (NCBI taxonomy): Eukaryota > Metazoa > Chordata > Chondrichthyes > Myliobatiformes > Dasyatidae > Hemitrygon > Hemitrygon akajei. The sequence goes on along the minus strand of NW_027331942.1, from coordinate 5,983,244 downwards.
GACTTGGGCTGAGCAGACTTCACAGTTACTGGATGAATAATATGAGGAAAATGAGACTGGTAGAGAGCCTGAATATAGTCTGCTGATATACGAGTTTCCTAAAGGCAGAAAATCCATTGCCTCATCAGCAAATTACCGGCAAGCTCTGGAAGATGCTATTGACACTGCTGAAAGCGCAGCCGATCTTAGGGTAACGTTTAGGCACAAAATGTATTAAGAAGGAGCTAAATTGCTTGCCTACATTTTCAGATCGGCGAAGATGCGGCACTATTTGAACTACAAAGGGTGTATTCAGCTGTCTTAGAGAAATTGACGATGGAGCAAATTGTGAAGAGCGGGTTGTCACATGATGTGATTGCTCTACGTATTTGGATGACCCGGAAGATGCGGCCTCCTCCATGATTATACTGAATTACTCAGGGAAGTTAGAGAGCAGGAAAACAAGATGGAGGGGAAGGAGGCCTCCATCATCAGAGCGAAGTCCCCGGTAGTAGCCTCTGTTGTTAAAGCGCCCTTAACGTCACACAAATGCGGGTTTTGCAGGTCGTCGTGAAACATCTGACAACCGATGTAATTGGGATGATATCAGTTGGAGCTGCCAACAAGCACCAAGGGCCAATATGATGCCCGACCCACTAGTGCGATGTACCGAGGCGAGGGATGCTACTCAGCAGGGTCCTCAGAACAGTGCAGTGACCAGTGTTTTCTGTTGCAATTGAGGGGAAGATAGACGTTTTAAGCGCGAATGCGAAAGACAGGAAAGTCTTCGGAAATTGAATGAGCGGTTAATCAGACATCAAAGCAAATAGGTAAAACTACGGAGGGGCTTTCCCGACAGACCCATTCCCCTTCTGTGGTTTCACTCGGAAAACTATTAAGTTTGGCATCTGACTCTCCACTGCACAGCACACATCCTTTGTCTATCTTACTTGTTACTTCTTCAACGAATTTCAACATACTTGTCAGAGAAGATTTCCCCTCGAAGACAACATGCTGTGAGTGGCCGATTTTATCACGTGCCTCGAAATACCCTGAAAACACATCCCCGATGACCGACTCCATTATCTTTACAATCGGTCGGGCCTAAAATTTCTGTTCTTCCACCTCTTTCCCTTCTTGAAGAGTGGAGTGATATTTCCAAATTTCCAGACTTCCAGAACCATACAAGAATCCATTGTTTCTAGAAATATCATTACTGACCCCCTCCACAATCTCTTCAGCTACATGTTTCAGAACTATGAGGTATACACCATCTGGTCCAGGTGACGTGTTTGCCTTCAGACCTTTCTGTTTCACAAGAACTTTCTCCCGAGTAATGTAACTTTACACACTTCTGACCACTGACATCAGGGCTTCCACCACTAATATCTTCTATAGCGAAGACTAATGCAGAATACTTATTCAGTTCATCCACCAGCTCCTTGTCCCCTATTACCTCCCCCCAAACACGTTTTCCAGTGGTCCGATGTCCACTTTCATCTCTCTTTTACACTTTACGTATCGGAAGAAACATTTGGTGTCCTCTTTATTACTGGATACCATAACTTCGCATTCCATATTTCCCTTCTCAGTTACTTAGTACCCTTGTGGTGCTTTCCAAAAGCATCCTAATCCCCTAACTTCCCACCATTGTTTGATCTGTTATATGCCCTCTCTTTGGGTTTTATGTTGGATTTGCCTTCTCATTAGCTGCAGTTGTATCAACTTGCCTTTGGAATACTTCTTCCTCTTTGGTACATATGGCTTATCCTGTGCCTTCCAAATTGCTTCCAGAAATTGCAGCCATTCTGTCGTCATCCCTGCCAGTGTTCTTTTCTAAACAATTTTGGACAATCCTTCTCTCTGTAATTCTCTTTTTCTTCTACAGAATTCAATGTCCATGCCTTCAGGTTGGAGGCTACCCAGCTGGTATATAAGGAGTTGTTCCTCCAACCAGAGAGTGGCTTCATCTTGACAGTAGAGGAGTCCATGGACAGACATTTCAGTATGGGAATGGGACGTGGAATTAAAGTGTGTGGCCACTGGGAGACACTGCTTTCTCTGGCGGACAGGGAAACGGTCTACCAGTCTGCGTCGGGTCTCATTAATATATAAAGTCCGCACCGGGAGAACCGGACGCAATATACTACACCAACCGACTCACAGGTGAAGTGTCACCTCACCTGGAAGGACTTATCTAACTTCTGTTAATTTCCCTTCTTAACCCATCCCTGATTTATTTAGTTTTTCCTCCCATTTTATTTCTCTCTCTCTCTCTGCCCATCACTCTGCCTGTTCTTCATCTCCCTCTGGTGCTCCCTCCCCCCTTCCTTTCTCCCTATGCCTCCCGTCCCATGATTCTTTCCCTTCTCCAGCTCTGTATCCCTTTTGCCAATCATCACTCCACCTCTTAGCTTCACTCCACCCCCTCCGGTCTTCTCCTATCCTTTCGCATTTCCCCTCCCACTCCTACTATCAAATCTCTTACTATCTTTCCTTTCAGTTAGCCCTGACGAAGGGTGTCGGCTCGAAACATCGACAGTGCTTCTTCCGATAGATGCTGCCCGGCCTGCTGTGTCCCACCAGTATTTTGTGTGTGTTGCTTGAATTTCCAGCATCTGCAGATTTCCTCGAGTTTGCTTTTTAGGTGAACTCCCATTGTCATTCTTCTTCGGCCCAGAGATTTGAGGGGCAAAGAACATCTCAGACAGAACTGCAGTCAACTTGATTTCTTCAATCTGCAGAAAATTGAAGGGAAGCCTCTTCACCCACAGAGCGGTGACTGTTTGGAACCGATCACCACAGGGAGAGCGAGAGATGAACAACAGGGGAGGACTTAAAAGGACTGTCCTGAACTGAATCACTGGCAGGGTCAGGCCGGCCTGAGTTGACCCTCTACTGTACACTAGGCGTATTATAAAATCACTGAGTACCAGAGACAGAGTTCAAAATAGAACTGATTTATTTGTTTCAGAACCAGAATATTAAACCCCAGTCCCGTTAACGGTGAATGTGCAGCAGAAGAAACTGTTCCCATGCCCAGTGACCAGGGTGCAGAACTGGGTGTGGTGAGCAGCAGCAATAATTGCAGAGTTCAACACTGACAGTCACTCTCGAAATTGCATTCAGCAACGGTGATGGACAAATATCCAGCATGAAGCTTATTGAAGCTTTCTGCCCAGTGTGAACCCGGTAGTGTGTCACAAGGTTAGATTACTGAGTGAATCCCTTCCCACATTCACAGCAGGTGAACGGCCTCTCCCCAGTGTGAACCTGGTAGTGTGTCACAAGGTTAGATTACTGAGTGAATCCCTTCCCACATTCACAGCAGGTGAACGGCCTCTCCCCAGTGTGAACCTGGTAGTGTGTCACAAGGTTAGATTACTGAGTGAATCCCTTCCCACATTCACAGCAAGTGAACGGCCTCTCCCCACTGTGAACTCAATGATGCACATTTGGTTGATTTGGCTGAGAGAATCTCTTCCCAAAGTCTGAGCAGGTGATCGGCCTCTACCCTCTGTGAATTCGCTGGTGGATCTGTAGGCTGGATGATTGAGTGAATCCCTTCCCACAGTCTGAGCAGGTTAACGGCCTCTCCCCAGTGTGAACTCGCTGGTGAGCCAGCAGATCAGATGACTGAGTGAATGTTTTCCAACATTTTGAGCAGGTGACCTGCTTCTCCCCAGTGTGAACTTGTTGGTGACTCTGTAGATTGGGTAATTGAGTGAATTATTTTCCACAGTCTGAGCAGGTGAATGGTTTCTGCCCAGTGTGAACTTGTTGGTGACTCTGTAGATTGGGTAACTGAGTGAATTACTTTCCACAGTCTGAGCAGGTGAATGGTTTCTGCCCAGTGTGAACTTGTTGGTGACTCCGTAGTTGGGATGACGGAGTAAATCCCTTCCCACAATATGAGCAGTTGATCGGCCTCTCCCCAGTGTGAACTCGATGGTGTTTCAGTAGGCTAGCTGCCTGAATGAATCCCTTCCCAAAGTCTGGGCAGGTGAACGGCTTCTCCCCAGTGTGAACTCACAAGTGTTTCAGTAGGCTAGCTGCCTGAATGAATCCCTTCCCAAAGTCTGGGCAGGTGAACGGCTTCTCCCCAGTGTGAACTCGCTGGTGAATCTGCAGGTTGGATGATTGAGTGAATCCCTTTCCACAGTCTGCACAGGAGAACGGCCTCTCTCCAGTGTGAACTCGCTGATGTACCTTCAGTTGAGATGAACAAGTAAATCCCTTCCCACTGTCTGAACAGGTGAATGGCCTCTCTCTAGAGTGAATTGACTGGGGTGCCATTTGGTCAGATAACTGAGTGAATCCTTCCCCACAAATTTAGCAGATGACTAGCCTCTGTCCAGTGAGATCTGACTGGTATGTCCATAAGTGCAAAGACCGACTGAATCCCTTCTCACACACAGAACAGGTGAATGGCCTTGCCCAGTGTGAACTTGCTGATGTACCTTCAGTTGAGATGACCGACTGAATCTAGTCTCACTGTCTGAGCAGGTGAATGGGTTACCCCTGTGTAAAATGACGGGTGTGCCAGTCGGTCAGATGACCGACTGAACCCCTCCCCACAGTCTAAGCAGGAAGGATGATCGAGTGAATCCCTTGCTCCACTTCGTAAATATCTGGACAGAGACAGCAAAACTGGCATGTTGTGTTCGAGATTCCCGTAGATAAATTCCTTGTCATTTTTAACCTAGAAAAGATTTACAACATCCATCAATGGATGTGGGGCAACATTTCAAATGAGATCACTTGAGTTGTCAAGGTGTGATTGAACATCACACTGTTACAGTGAATTTCAACCCAAGTTGGAGAGAGAAATCATCTTCTAACAGGGCACAATGCTGGTATCTGGAATGACCCGGAAATCCCCTGATGCTCTTCCTGTCTCTACAAGAATGGGGCATTTCTGCCGTCTCCAATCTGTGACCTGGCTCAGTTTGACTCTCTCCATTGGTATTATTCCCTGTTCCCACTGAGCTCCATTGGTGTCTGGCCCCACAGTAACTGAAAAATTCTCCTGCAAATACCCATTGTAGATGTGCAGCTGGGATTTTCTATTATGTACTGTTAATTTAAAGTGCTACAGTTTCAATGCAATGTAAATATCTCCTGACCTGTCTGGTGGCATCAGTGTGAACACGTTGGTGACTCCGTAGGTGGGATGACGGAGTGAATCCCTTCCCACAGTATGAGCAGGTGAACGGCCTCTCCCCAGTGTGAAATCGCAAGTGTTTCAGTAGGCTAGCTGCCTGAATGAATCCCTTCCCACAGTCTGGGCAGTTGAATGGTTTCTCCCCAGTGTGAACTCGCTGGTGAATCTGTAGATTGGATGATTGAGTGAATCCCTTTCCACAGTCTGAGTAGGTGAATGGCCTTTCTCCAGTGTGAACTCGCTGATGTACCCTCAGTTGGGATGAGCAAGGGAATCCCTTCCCACAGTCCGAGCAGGTGAATGGCCACTCCCCAGTGTGAACTCGCTGGTGAACCATTATGTCAGCTGACAGAGTGAATCCTTCCCCACAAGTTCAGCAGATGTCCAGCCTCTGCCCAGTGTGAACTAACCGATGTGTCCACAGGTGGGATGACTGACTGAATCCCTTCTCACCCACTGAACAGGTGAATGGCCTTGTCCAGTATGAACTTGCTGATGTACCTTCAGTTGAGATGACCAAGTGAATCCATTCCCATTGTCTGAGCAGGTGAACGGCCTTTCCCTGTGTAAAATGACGGGCGTGCTAGTCGGTCAGATGACAGAGTGAATACCTCCCCACAGTCTGAGCAGGAAGGATGATTGATTGAATCTCTTGCTCCACCTCTTAAATATCTGGACAGAGACAGCAAAACTGGTGTGTTGTGGTTAAGATTCACGTAGATAACTTCCTTGTCATTTTTAACCTGTAAAAAGATTTACAAAATGCATCGATGGGTGAAGTATAACATGTCAGATGAGATCACCCGAGTTGCCAAGGTGTGATCTGGCATCACACTGTTACAGTGAAGTTCAACCCAAGTTCGAGAGAAAAATCATCTTCAAACTGGGCACAGTGCTGGTATCTGGATTGACCATCAAATCCTCTGATGCTCTTCCTGTCTCTATAAGAATGGGGCATTTCTGCCGTCTCCCATCCGTGACTTGGCTCAGTCTGACTCTCCCCATTGCTATTATTCCCTGCTCCAGCTGAGCTGCATGGGTGCCAAGAGTAACTGAAACACTCTCATGCAAATTCCCTTTCTTGACATGCAGCTGGGATTTTCTTTGAGGTACTGTTAATTTAAAGTGCCACAGTTTCAACGCAATGTAAATATCTCCTGACATGGCTGGTGGCATAGTGGCATCAGTGCCTGACTTCGGGACGAAAGGTCCTGAGTTCGAATCCAGCCTGCTCTCCTGCACGCTTTCCATCCGTGCTGGGTTACGAGCTGGTGAACTCTTTGCAAACTTACCCGGCAGAAAGCAATGGCAAACCAGTGCAGTCACTTGCCTCGTACGCAGTTCCCTACTACCAGAGAGCCGTGGAGGGAAATCTTATATCCAGAGAAACTGCGGATGCAGCGTACCTTTCCTTAAATGTCTCCTACTCAGATGTATGTTTGGTCTGCACAGCTGTTAAAAGGAATTACAGTGAATGTTAGTATTATTTAAGGTTCCTGTCACAGTCATGTTCTACCATGTACCTCGTGTTGAACTATTTAAACTGTCTAATCCCGGACCCCTGCCATCCAGGTACCTGTACAGACATCTGGCATGTTGAAAATGAGCTCGCATGCACCACGGGCTGTCTGCTCATTCCACACCCGGATGACCGTCTTTGTGAAGAAGTTTCCCCTCATGTTCCCCTTAACTTTTCACCTTTCACACTTACCCCATAGCGTCTCATGGTAGTCCCACACCATCTGAGTGGTAAAAGACAGCTTGCATTTACCCCATCTCTCACACCCATAATTTTGGTACACTTCCATCAAATTTCCCCTCATTCTTCTATATTCTAAGGAATAAAGCCCAGACTTGTCCAATCTCTCCTTATAACCCAAACCCTCCGGACCTGGCAACATCCTTGCAAATTTCAACTCTTTCAACCTCTTTTAAATCTTTCCTGCAGGTAGGTGACAAAGCTGCACAAACTACTAAAAATTAGGCCTCATTAATGTCTTGTACAAAATCAACATAACATCCATCTCCTGTACTCAGTACTTTGGTTTACGAAGGCCAATCTGCCGAAATCTTTCTTTCCATCCCTATCGAACTGTGACACCACTTTCAGTGAAATATTGACCTGTATTCCCGGATCCCTTTCTTATCAACACTCCTCCATGCCCGACCAGTCACTGTGTAAGACCTACCCTGGTAGGTCCTACCAAAGTGAAACACCTCGCACTTATCTGCATTCAATTCCATTTTCCATTTCTCAACACAATTTTCTAGCTGGTCCAGTTTGTACTCAAGCCATAATAGTCTTCTTGCAGTCTGCTGAATCCCTAGTCGTGTTTTCATCCACAAATTTGTTGATTTAGCTAACCATGTTATCATCCAGATTACAAATGTGGATGACAAACAACAAAAGCTCCAGCACTGATCTCTGTGGCAAGCACTAGTCACAGGCCTCCAGTTAGAGAGGCAACCATCTGCTACCACACTCTGGCTTCTCCCAAAGCCAGTGTCTCATCCAATTTACTATCTCAACTTGAATACTGAGTGACTGAACCTTCTTGACCAACCTCCCAAATGAGACTTCGTCAAGTGCCTGGCTAAAGTCCACGTAGACAACATCCATTGTCTTGCCTTTATCCACTTTCCAGATACCTTCCTCGACAGACACTATAAGATTGGTTAGACTTTGCCTACCATGCAGAAAGCCATGCTGTCTATCCTTAATCAGTCCACATCTATCCAAATAGTTATAATTCCGGTTCCTGCACATACGTTCCAATAAATTTCCCCCTACTGATGTCAAGCTCGCCAACATACAATTTCTTAGTTTATTTTAGAGCCTTTTTGAACAGCGGAACATTTGTTGTCCTCCAATCCTCCGGTACCTCACTTGTCACTAAGGATGATTTAAATATCTGTTCTTATGCTCCGACAATTTCTACATTTGTCTTCAGCAGGGTACTAGGGAACAACTTTTCAGGCCCTGGGGATTTATCCACGCTAATTTTCCTTGAGACAGCAAACATCTCTGCCTCTGTAATCTGTACAGGGTCTATGAAGTTGAGGCTGCTTTGCCTCTGTGTCCGTCTCCTGTGTAAATACGGATGCAAAAACATTCTCCCTGATCTATTTTGTTACCTCATATGGATTACCATTCTAATCTTCCAGAAGATTATTTTTTCCGTTGCAATCTTTTTGCTCTTAACATATCTGCAGAATCCCTGAGGATTCCCCTTCACCTTGTCCGCTGGGGCAACCTCATGCCTTCTTTTATTTCTTTCATAAGTGTTCACTTGAATTTCTTGTACTTCATAAGTACCACTTTTGTTCCTATTTGCCTGAACCTGGTATGCAGCTCCTTTTTATTGACCTGGGAGATGAAAACCAAAGGGGTGATAGAGCTGCATGGTGGGAGGTGGGTTTAGGGTGTGGGGTTAAACTAAAGTTGCAGGGGGAATGGGAGCCTAAATAGCATAACAGATTGTGGAGGGGCTGTGGAGAAAGATGATGTTCAATCCTCAGACAAAGTCAGGAATGAAAAATTTGGGCAATTTGCAGTGAATATGCTGAGCCCTGTAGATTTCAATAAAAGGAGCATCGTAGGAAAGCCCGATGTGTTTAGGATGCTGGAGGTCCTTAATAATGGACGCTACGTTTCAGAGACACCGCTCCCTTAAGATGTCCTGAGTACTTTGTAGGCTCGTGCCCAAGATGGAGCTGACTAGATTTACAACCTTCTGCAGTTTCACTCGGTCCTGTGCAGTAGCCCGGCCACACCAGACAGTGATGCAGCCTGTCAGAATGCTCTCCACGGTAAAACAATAGAAGGTTTTGAGTGTAATTGTTTTCGAGTGCATGTGTGGCACCTTATCAAAAGTCTTCTGAATATCCAGATAAATGGCGTTCAATGGCTGTCCTTTGTCCACCCTGCTTGGTATTTCCTCGAATAACTCTAAGAAATTTGTCAGGCAAGGTTTCCCTGACAGAATCCATGCTGACTTTGACTTATTTAACCATTAATCTCCAAGTACCCAGAAACATCCTTAATAATAGACTCCAAAACTTAACCAACCACTGAGGATAGGCTAACTAACCTATGATTTCCGTTCTTTTGACTTCCTCCCATCTTAAAAAGAGTTGTGGCATTTGCAAGTTGCCAGTCCTCCGGGGCCACGGAGGATCAAGTAATTCCTGAAAGACTGGAAGCAATGCAGCCGTTCTCTCTTCAGCAACCAGTTCTCTCAGGACTGCGGGATGTTGTCCGCCTGGTGCAGGTGATATTCACCTTCAAACTCTGAGCTTAACATGCACATTTTCCTTTGTAATAGCAAAGTCACTCTCTCCTGCCTACTGACACTCACGGCCCTCTGGGACACTGCTCGTGTTTTCCACACTGAAGACTGATGCACGGCATTCATTATGTTCATCTGCCATTTTATTGTCCCTCATTAGTATCACACCAACATCACTTTCCAGTGATCCATTATCAACCCTTACCTCCCTTTTACTCTGAATAACTGAAAATTAATTTTGGCATTCTGCTTTATATTATCGGCTAGTCTGCCACCATATTTCATCTTTTCCCTTATTATTGCTTTGTAGTTGCCTTTTGCTGGAATTTAGAAACTTCTCTATCATCCACGTTCCTACTTACTTACCTGTCTTTCTGCCATTTCATTAGCTATTATGTAATCATTTACCTCCCATTTCAGCCACGGTTTCCTACCACTTCCAGTTGGGAACTTCTTCCTCTGCGGAGTATATCTATCGTGCGCTTTGAGAACTATTCCCAGAAACTTCAGTCATTTCTATCCCGTTATCCCCACCAGTATCCCTCTGCAATCAACATAGGCCAGCTCCTCTCTTATGCCTTTGTAATTCACGAGAGAAAATATTGCTTTTTTATTATTCACTATATCATTTAGCAACAGGTTTTGTCCCTTAAATATTAAAAACTCTGTATATCTTATTATTGTTTATAACAAGTTAAATGATGGGTCTTGGAGGTTTAATTCTGGCATGAAATTTGAGCTGCTTAATTTAAAAATGGTAATTATTAGTTATTTTTATAACTTGAACAATCAGCTCCATAAAAGTGCCAGTTTTTACTGTAAAATCGGCAGAGCACGATGGTTCTCTAATAAAGGAAGTTCTTTGGCAGGTAAAATTATTTATATGTGTTGCTGAAGGTGGAAACCGTTTCCTGAAAGGAACAATCCTGCCTGACAAACCCACTGCAATTGTTTGAGGAAATTACAAGCAGGGCAACAGAGGAGATGCAGTAGACGTTGTGTACTTGGATTTTCGGAAGGCCTTTGACAAGGTGTCGAACATGAGGCTGCTCAGCAATATAAGACCCATGGGATTATAGGGAAGTTATTCTAGTAGGTGGAGCATCGGCTGGTCGACAGAAAACAGAGAGTGGAAATAAGGTGATCCTATTCTGGCTTACTGCCAGTTACCAGTGGAGTTCCACAGGGGCCGGTGTTCGGACCGCTGCTTTTTACGATATATGTCAATGATATGGACTACAGTGTTAATGGATGTTTGGCTAAATTTGCCGATGATACAAAGATAGCTGAAGGAGCGGGTAGTGTTGAGCAAACAGAGACCCTGTAGAGAGACAGTTATTAACGGGAAGTGGGCTAAGAAGGAGCAAATTAAATATAATGTTGGGAAGTAAAATGGTCATGCACAGTGGTGGAAGAAATAATTCAAAATTAGAGATAATTAGATTGGGAAATAATTGAAAATGCAGAGATGCAAAGACACATGGAAGCCCTTGGGCAAGATACCACATTGGTTAACCTCCAGGTTCAGTCGGTTGTGAAGAAGGAGAAAGCAATTTTGGTATTCAATATAGGAGATATAGAATATAAGAGCAGGGATGTGATGATGAGGCTCTATAAGGCACTCTAGAGACCACACTTGGAGTACAGTATACAGTTTTGGGCTCCTCATTTTAGAAAGGATACACTGACAGAGGAGACTGTTCAGAGAAGATTCGCGAGAATGATTCCAGGAATGAAAGAGTTACCGTACGGGGAACGTCCGGCACCTCTTGGGCTGTACTCTCTGGAATTCAGGAGAATTGGGGTGGGGTGATCTCATATAAACATCCGATTGTTAAAGCACCTGAACAGATTAGTTGTGGCAAAGTTCATTCCCATTGTAGGGGATCCTTGGACAAGAGGGCAGAACTTCAGCAGAGAAGGACGTCCTTTTGGAACGGAGATGCGGCAAAATTAATTTAGTCAGAGGGTAGTCAATCTATGGGATTTGTTGACACAAGCGTCTGTGGAGGCCAAGCCACTGGGTGTAATTAAGGCAGAGATAGTTGGTTCTTGATTAGCCAGGGCATCAAAGTATCTGTGGTGAAAGCAGAGGAGTGGGGATGACTGATGAAGTGGATCAGCCCATGATTGAATGGCAGAGCAGACACAATTGGGCGAATGCCCTATTCCTGTTCCTATTTCTTATGTTCTTATGGGAATTATTTCAAAGAAAAACACCGCACCCAACCCACCATCCCGTCCAAGAAGAACAACACCCCGATCCTCAAACCACCTTCCCCCACCGCGCGAAATGGAACGGGAACATTTGCTTCCTGTTCCGAAAGAAACAACCTCTCTCCGCACGAATGAGGAACATGATTTCCCACAACTTACTCTGTGTGCGTGTGTGTGTGTGTGTGTGTGTGTGTTTGTGTGTGTGTGTGTGCGCGCGCGTGTGTGTGTGTGTGTGTGTGTGTGTGTGTGTGGGTGTGTGTGTGTGTGTGAGTGTGTGTGTGTGTGTGTGTGCGCGCGCGTGTGTGTGTGTGTGTGTGTGTGGGTGTGTGTGTGTGTGTGTGAGTGTGTGTGTGTGTGCGCGCGTGTGTGTGAGTGTGTGCGTGTGTGTGTGAGTGAGTGTGTGTGTGTGTATGCGCATATGCACGCGCGTGCGTGTGAACTGTATAAGTGTCATTAATCTGTGACAAAGATCTCTCCTTGTAAGTAAACACACAGTTCTTATTGCTGACCGATACTTTACTGAGGTATTACCCAAGAATTTGATGTAATTATATTCAATTGAACCAAACACATATCAGATACAATGGATTGAATTAAATTGTTTGTTCAAGTGACTGTAACTAAGAAACTATCTCCGGAGACCGAACCGCCGTATAAATCATGGACTTTTCGAATGTATCAGCTCAGAGTGTCTGCGGAGCTGTGAATCCAGGAGCAACAGAAGTCACAGATTCTCCCTGAAATGGTGTATTCAGTCATCACGCGGATACGAGAAGTTTACTATCCTTTTATTTCGGCATTTGGAATTCACGGTAAGCTGCAGTGTCAGTTGTCGTTGTTGGGAAATGAAGTTTAATTCCAATGCTGGGATTGTTTCTGTCGCTTATTTTCGCTAGCACCTGTCAGTCCCACGGTTCCACATTTCAGGAGTGGAATGGCAACACCGATTTGTGGATTCTGATATCTGGATCGAAAAACAAACCGCCTCAGAAACACACCGAAACGACCAGAATTGTGGAATACAGCGGGGTAGACAGCGTTGTTACAGCGGCTTCTGTTCAGTGACGGGATGTTCATGTCTCTGAGCTTTGGGTCTTGAAGAAGCTGCACTGTAGGTGCAAATATTGTGTTTATACAGACTGCGGAGATTATACCAATTGATTGCCTGTACTTGTATGCGAGCAGTTGTCAGAGTTCGGTGTAACAATCAAACATTTAATAACACTTTAGCGAATGTAAGGAGTTCCGTGTTGTAGCATGAAACCTGAGGATGTTTGATAAACCTGTGCTGTATGACTGCGTGTGAAGCCGTTGATGGACAACACAATGAAGAGCTTGCTGAACCAATTATCACAACCGACGTGTTACTTCATTGTTGCCAACATTGGGAAATGTATTCTTTTATACCGGTCGTTGAATTCCTCTGGCCTGCCTTCGTGTGATGGATTCAACGGGAGGCGTCATGTTTGACTGTGAGGTTGTGATAGACAGCGCTGTATCTATTGGAATCAGTCAATGTTGTGTTGTAAAGGCAGTGAGGTGCCAAATGGTGGAATAGGAAACAAACTCATGGAGGCTGAAAACACTAATCCCCAGGCAGCTTGTGTGGAAAGAGGGCTCTCTGAGAGCTGTTCCGGGGTGAAATACTTCAACTGTTTTTCCACATAATCCGGTTTGCTGGATGAGTGTTTCCAGCATTTCATATTTCCCTTCCACCCTTCGGTGTTTTGACAGGAAGTGCCCTGGAAGCTGCTGTATCAGTAATGGACAACCATCCTGGATGTATTTCATCCATACCAGACGCAGAAGGGACCGGTAGAAAATGTTCCAGACAGTATTGACTCTGAGGAGATAGTTGCCATATTTTAACTTTCAGCTGCTACTTCACATTCCGGAAATCAGTAAGGAATCCACATTCAGATCTTATTGAATTTGTTTTACTCTTTAAACTCCTTGTTTGCCTCGCCAGCTCTGCGCACTCTCTCGGCCGCTAACTGCAACAATGATGTTGAAATATTACTGGATCCCCTCACACTGCTGCATTGGCTTCTGCTCAGTATTTTCTCATCTTGCTGTTATCTCTCTCTCTCTTCCAGCGAATTTGGTGGCGATTGTGATCCTGACCCGCGGAAAGTGCGGACTCTCCAAATGTGTCACTCGCTACCTGGTGGGAATGGCTGCGGCCGATCTCCTGGTCGTTATCTTCGATCCGCTGCTGACGTGGACTGCTTGGTTTCATTTTCACCGGTCGTTCCTGATCATCACTCCTGTGTGCAGACTCCGTTCCTGGTTGATATTTGCGAGCACTGTGACCTCTGTCTGGCTGACCGTCGCTTTTACCGTCGATAGATTTGTGGCTATTTGCTGTGAGAAGCTGAAAACAAAATATTGCACCATGAGAACGGCGGCTGTGGTTATCGGGACAGTGTGTGCGCTGGCCTGTTTGGAGAGTGTCCCATGGGGCTTTGCATACCAGCCTTTAATAATAATTGCTGGTGTACCATGGTATTGTGTTTATACACCGAGCTACAGAAACTCCCCCTCATGGGCGGCATTTACGATGTTTCACCGCACTTCAACCCCTTGTGTCCCATTCCTTCTGATGTTGTTGTTCAATATTCTGACCGTCAGGCGGATTCTGGCGGCCAGTCGAACCCGCAGGGGGCTCCGAGGACAAAATAGTGGAGAGAATGACAAGGACCGGGAGTTGGAGAACAGGCGCAAATCCATCGTTTTGCTCTTCAGCATAACCGGTAGTTTCATATTGTTGTGGGTAACACAGGTTGCATTTTATATCTATCAACGGATTTCAAAGAGTGCTGTTTCTTATTCTGTCACGGATCCCCGTTATATCGTAGAAAAGGCATCGGGAATACTCCAGGTTCTCAGTACCTGCACCAACAAATTCCGAGGAGAACTGAAAAATGCCGTGAAATATCCACTGAATTGGATTTTGAATCTCATGAAAGGTTACAAATAAATGTCTTAAAGTATTAGAATTTAGCTGCCTTCCTGCTCCCTTTTCTATACCCCGACTTGTGGGTAAAAGTTAGCAATGTGATGAGCAAAGTTACCAAACAAGAAGATCTGCATTCTCTCTAAATATAAAACAACACACACGCATAATCAGTCACAATGCGCACAGTGGGCTCGGAAATTCGACTGTTTACCCAAAGGTTCAAAGGTCCAATTTAATGTCAGAGAAATGTATATAATATACATCCTGAAATGCTTTCTCTTCGCAGACATCTACGGAAAAAGAGAAGTGTCTCAAAGAATGAACGACAGTTAAATGTAAACCCCAAATCGCCCCACCCCAGCAAAACTCTCCCCTCTCCCCAGCAAAAACGCGCACCCGCTACTGTTCCGAGTACAAGCGTGAACAAGGCGACAACAAAGACACAGAATTGTAATTACCCCAAATATGATCGCATTTCATCCGGTATTCCACAAACCACAGGTTCTTTCTCTCCCTAATAAGGGAGAGCCCGGTGTCCCCCATTTCCACAGCGAGCGGGAGACATAAAAACAACCCGCTGTCTTACAATGTTGACCAGTCCGTATTTTCGCTGTTTACGAGCTGTGCGCCTGAAGATCGCAAAGATCGATTTTCCGATTTCCCGATATCCCGACGACACACGGGTCCCCTGCTGTTGCACTGACTCTCGATCCGAGGGTCGATACTACCTGTGTTACACACAAGGCCGAACGCTTTCCGTGGCGAACATCAACGGTCGGTCCTGAAAGCCGAAGAACCTGTCCCATTCCCTCAAATAACTGAAGTCTGTCTGTAACTCCCGGTCAGAGTCTGCACACGAAACTTGAAAGGGAAAACTAAAGATATTAACGAAGGAAATAAAGCTGTTTCCGAAGATGCAAGTAAAGGAGTCGCCGTTTAACGCCATCTTAACTCCGCCTCCGACTCTTTCCAATTGTGGATGCCTGGTCTACCGCGTTCCTCCAGCATTTTGTGTGCGTTGCCTTAGAGTTACAGAACAGCTGTTTACAGCTGGTCCCGGCCGCTTCACGGTACTCAGCATCCCCTTTGCATCTCAGCTGCCGCTCCAATCAAATTGAAGCCTGGGCGGAACTTTTTCCTCTGCTTTCCGATTCTGTAAAAAATGTCTGATCATGGAGTGTATTTTCCTCTCCATGAAGCACTCCTGCAGCCGACATTACCCGTCCGTCTCTTCTCCCTCCTTTTCTCTTTTTTTGTCTGTCTCTCCCTGTCTGTTCTGCTCCTCTCTGCCAACTTGAACTATCGTCCAGTCTGTGTCGGCACCATATCCGATGCGGATGTTGGTGACCATGGTTTACCATACAGATCTATCCCTCGTTCTTTGGATGAATTCAAATTCCTCGATGTGTAGCCAAGTGGCTAGTCCTTTGACGTACATAAATTTAGGAAGGACAACAAAATTCTAGGGGCATATAGCCCGATGGGAGTTCGGGGAGCTGGGTTAAGCAGAATAGGCAGCGATTCAAACAGAGAGAGGAGAAATGGGCTAAAAATTCTATATCTGAATGCACGAATTGTCAGAAATAAGGTGGACGAACTTGAAACCCAGGTGCGAATGGGTAACTATGATGCTGTTGGGATAACGGAAACATGGCTGCAGGGAGGTCAGACCTGGAAAATGAATGTACAAGGGTATACGTGCTATCGTAGGGACAGAACTGTGGGCAGAGGGGGTGGGATGGCCCTGTTGGTGAGGAATGAGATTCAATCCTTTGCAAGGGGGGACATAGGGTCAGGAGAAGTAGAGTCTGTGTGGATAGAACTGAGGAATAGTAAGGGCAAAAGGACCCAAATGGGTGTTGACTACAGGCCACCAAATAGTAGCATGGATATTGGGTGCGTTGAATATCGAGTTAACATTGGTATGTGGCAAAGGCAATGTCGCATTAGTTATGGGGGATTTCAACATGCAGGTGAACTGGGAGAATCAGGTTGGTGCTGGACCACAGGATAGGGAGTTTGTAGAGTGCCTACGGGATGCATTCTTGGAACAGCTTGTACAAGAGCCGACCACGGACAAGGCTATTCTGGATTTAGTGTTATGTAATGAAAAGGATTTGATAAACGAACTTGTAGTAAACGAGCCATTAGGAGGTAGTGATCATAATATGATTAGTTTTTATCTGCAATTTGAGAAGGATAAGGGCAGCTCGGACGTGTCAGAGTTGCAGTTGAACAGGGGAAACTATGGAGCCAAGAGGGAGGAGCTGGCCAAAGTTGACTGGACGGATAGCCTAGCAGAAAAGACAGTGGAACAGCAATGGCAGGTATTCTTGGGAATAATGCACAAGGTACAAAATCAGTTTAGCCCCCAGAGAAGGAAGGATTCAAAGGGGGGTAAGGGTCCACAGTGGTTGACAAAGGAAGTCAGAGATTGCATAGCATTTAAAAAAGGAAGTATGACAGAGCTAAGGTGAGTGGGAGGACAGATGATTGGGAAGTTTTTTAGGAACAACAGAACTTAACTAAAAAGGAAATACGGGGAGAAAAAATGAGGTACGAACGCAAGCTAGCCAGGAATATAAAGGAAGATAGCAAAAGCTTTTTTAGGTCTGTGAAGAGAAAGAAGATAGTTAAGAACAATGTTGGGCCGTTGAGGAATGAATTGGGTGAAATTGTTATGGGAAACAGAGAAATGGCAGAAGAAGTTAATGAGCACTTTAGATCTGTTTTCACTAAGGAAGACACCAGCAATCTCCCAGATGTATGGATGGGCCAAGGACATAGGGTAACAGAGGAAATGAAACAAATTGACATTAGGAAGGAAACGGTGATGAGAGGACTGATGGGACTGAAGGCTGACAAATCCCCAGGTCCAGATGGTCTGCATCCTAGGGTACCAAAGGAGGTGGCCCTGGAAATTGCGGATGCATTGGCAATCATTTTCCAATGTTCCTTAGATTCAGGATCAGTTCCTGAGGATTGGAGAATGGCTAATGTTATCCCACTTTTTAAGAAAGGAGGGAGGGAGAAAACAGAGAACTATCGACCTGTCAGCCTGACATCGGTAGTGAGGAAAATGCTAGAGTCCATTATTAAGGATGAAATAATGGCATATCTAGATAACAGTGATAGGCTTGGGCCGAGCCAGCATGGATTAACCAAGGGTAAATCATGCTTGACTAATCTGTTGGAGTTTTTCGAGGATGTAACCAGGAATTTAGACGGGATAGATCCAGTGGATGTAGTGTACCTCGATTTTCAGAAGGCATTTGATAAGGTCCCACATAGGAGATTGGTGGGTAAAATCAAAGCTCAGGGCATCGGGGGTAGGACATTGACATGGATAGAAAACTGGTTGGCAGATAGAAAGCAAACTGTAGCGGTGAATGGGTGTTTCTCGGAATGGCAGCTGGTGACTAGTGGGCTGTCACAGGGCTCGGTATTGGGACCGCAACTGCTTACAATTGACGTCAACGATTTAGATGAAGGCATTGAGTATAACATCAGCAAATCTGCTGATGATACTAAGCTTGGTGGCAGTGTGACATGTGAGGAGGATGTTAGGAGAATTCAGGGTGACTTGTATAGGTTGGGTGAGTGGGCGGATACTTGGCAGATGACGTTTAATGTAAATAAGTGTGAAGTTATCCATTTGGGAGTAAGAACAGGAAGGCAGATTATTATCTGAACGGTGTAGAGTTAGGTAAGGGAGACATACAAAGAGATCTAGGAGTCCTTGTTCATCAGTCACTGAAGGTGAATGAGCAAGTGCAGCAGGCAGTGAAGAAGGTTAATGGAATGTTGGCCTTTATTACAAAGGGAATTGAGTAGAAGAGCAAGGAAATCCTCTTGCATTTGTACAGAGCCCTGGTGAGACCACACCTGCAGTATTGTGCACAGTTTTGGTCTCCAGGGTTAAGGAAGGACATCCTGGCTGTAGAGGAAGTGCAGCGTAGATTCACGATGTTAATTCCTGGGATGTCTGGACTGTCTTATGCAAAGTGGTTAGAGAGATTCTGCTTGTACACGCTGGAATTAAGGAGATTGAGAGGGAATATGATTGAAACATATAAGATTATTAAGGGATTGGACAAGATAGAGGCAGGAAATATGTTCCAGATGCTGGGAGAGTCCAGTACCAGAGGGCATGGTTTGCGAATAAGGGGTAGGTCATTTAAGACAGAGTTAAGGAAAAACTTCTTCTCCCAGAGAGTTGTGGGGGTCTGGAATGCACTGCCTTGGAAGGCAGTGGAGGCCAATTCTCTGGATGCTTTCAAGAAGGAGTTAGATAGGTATCTTATGGATAGGGGAATCAAAGGAAATGGGGACAGGGCAGGAACCGGGTATTGATAGTAGATGATCAGCCATGATCTCAAAATGGCGGTGCAGGCTCGAAGGGCCGAATGGTCTACCTCTGCACCTATTGTCTATTGTCTATTGTCTATTGTCTATAAGCTGAGGTCTTCCTCTCGGTTTGTTCCCCTCGATGTTTCCAGAGATTCTGAGTTTTTCCAGTTCATCTTTCCACATCATGTGTCCTGGGAGTCTGAATCCTCTTATTGTTGGTATGTTGGTATCTTCCAGTAACAGATTCCTAACGGTTTTACGAATGGCGACAGAGTACCTTTTCGTTTATTTATAGTTGTGAGTGTGTGTGTGTGTGTGTGTGTGTGAGAGAGAGAGAGAGAGAGAGAGAGAGAGAGAGAGAGAGAGAGAGAGAGAGAGAGAGAGAGAGAGAGAGAGAGAGAGATTACTGCTGTGCACCATAGAACAAATGAGGACATGGGAACTGATGTGTTCAAATCCTGCTCAGTATCAACACGACGCTGCCAGCGCAGATGCTCCCCAAGACAAAGAAAAATCGAATAATGAGCACCGTCTAACACCCAATGTACAGTAAAGATAGAAAAATGAAATGTCTGGTTAATCAAGTCAGATACATAAAGGAATAAACCAAAATACTTTATCAAATATACAGTGTAAGAGAAGCAAGAAATGATAATGGCCACTGTACAATGACACTGGTGAGTGAGTTATACAGGTCAAAGGAATATCTGATGAACTCAATAACTATTATGCCTCAGCCTTCACTGTGAAATACACCAGCAGTATAATGTGGAGTGCCGGAGTGGGTGCGATTGCTCTTGCTAATGAGTAGGTGTTTAGGATCTGGTAGATAAGTCACCTGGAAAAGATCGTCTGCACACTAGGCTTCTGAATGAGGTAGTTGAGGCGATCCTGAAGTTATTAGCAATGACCGTTGAAGAATCACTAAATTCTGGAATTGTTGCAGCAGACTGGAAAATGGCAAATGTTCCTCCGCTTTCAGAAGGGAAGGAGACAAAAATAGGTGATTATAGGTGAGTTCGCCTGTTCTTCAAAGGCCTAATCAGAGTTATGACCTCAACTCAATGACAGAAACATAGTAACATAGAAAATCTACAGCGCAATACAAGCGCTTTGGCCACTAAGTTGTGCCGAACGTGTCCCTAACTTAGAAATTACTAGGCTTACCCATAGCTCTCTATTTTACTAAGCTCCATGTACCTATACAAAAGTCTCTTAAAAGGCCCTACCGTATCCGTCTCCACCACCGTTGCCGGCAGCCCATTCCACGCACTCACCATTCTCTGCTTAAAAATACTTACCCCTGACAACTCCTCTGTACCTACTCCCAAGCACCTTAAACCTCTGTCCTCTTGTGGCAATCATTTCAGCCCTGGGGAAAAAGCCTTTGACTATCCATATGATCAATGCCTCTCATCATCTTATACACCTCTATCAGGTCACCTCTTATACTCTGGCGCTCCAAGGAGAAAAGGCCGAGTTCACTCTGCCTGTTTTCATAAGGTATGCTCCCCAATCCAGGCAATATCCTTGTAAATCTCCTCTGCACCCTTTCTATGGCATCCGCATCTTCCTGTAGTGAGGGAACCAGAACTGAGCACAGTACTCTAAGTAGGGTCTGACCAGGGTCTTGTAGAGTTGCAACATTGCCTCTCGGCTCCTAAATTAAATTCCACGATAAATGAACGCCAATATATCGTATGTCTTCGTAACCACAGAGTCACCCTGCGCAGCTGCTTTGAGCGTCCTATGGACTCTGACCCCAAGATCACTCTGACCCTCCACACAGCCAACAGTCTTATCATTAATACTAATTTCTGCCATCATATTTCACATACCAAAATGAACCACCTCACACCTATCTGGGTTGAACACTATGTGCCACTTTTCAGCACAGTTTTGCATCCTATCAGTTTCCCGCTGTAACCTCTGACACTGCAAGGTCCCGCTTCCTGGATTCAGACTTTTCTCTGGTCCTGCTCAGGAACTTAACTTGTTAGGCGATGCATTTTTCTCCATCACCATGTACGACTATTAGGATTGTGGTTCTGGATTCAAAGAGCTCACCGACAGAAAATTCTGCTCTTTATCCTATGTCAATATCGCCTCTTACTTTGGCACCTCCTTCCATCCTATAATTTGCATCCCTCTTTCAAAATATCTCATCCTGCTTCAATCCAAAGAGAAAAGCCCCACCTTACTCAATCTATGCTCAGAAGCTATCCTCTGCGAAGTTCAATGTTGAAGGTCAATTTATTGTCAAAGCTTTTATGACTCATCATTGCGACCCTGAGATCCATGTTCTTGCAGGTTTATACAGGAAGTACGAAGAAACCCAATGGAGTAATGAATATCCACATACGACAGACCCAGATAAAACAACAACGACAGAAACGGTGCGAATAAAAAAAAACAACGTGGCAATAATTATGAAGTAAAACCTGTAGAGACCTTGACGTGAGTTCCTTGTTAGAAGAATGAAAATATCTCCTCTGCCTCAATACCCTGATCATTTATCAGTAATAGCCGTGGCTAGTTGTGGCTCTTCACTCCGTCAGGACACTGTGACCACCTGCTCGGTGATGTGCAAGCAGCTGGTCATCCTCCAGCAGATCTCCCACCTCCTGCTACTCGGGACATCGCAGACCCAGCCCGTGGTTTTCTGGCGAACTCCGGTCAGGTTGCATCTGGAGCATTTAGCTTCAGTCGCCCGAAGTACAAATGGCGCCGAGGATTTGGAAAACCTACAGAAGAGATTATAAGGAGGACATTTCGGAGGAGATCTAGAAGGAGGAGTTGCACCAACTTGCATTGTTCTTTTCAGAGTGACGGAAGTCAAGCCGGGAACTAAGAGGATCACTATTGTCATAAAAGGAAGTCTTTGGAAAGGGTTTGGAAGAGGTATATAGGGAGGAGATCTACAAGGAGGATTTTCACGAACCTGTGTTATTCCTTCCAGAATAGCGGCCGCCAAGCGGAGACAGCGAGGCTTATAAAAGTCATAAATACAAGTTGCCAGCTGTAATCCGTCCCACAGCATCAAAGCACCAAATATCCTAGAACATTCGGTTAAGGTGAGAGGGGAAAGCGTTCAAAGGAAATGTGCGGGGAAATGTTTAAAATAAACAAAAGCCCAGAGTTGCGGGTGTTTGGATTGCATTTCTGGGGTGGTGTCGGAACTGGATAAAGCAACGGTATTTATGAGTTTCTGAGGCAAATAAATAGACTGAGAAGGGAAAAATCTGAACAACATGCAGGCAGATGGATTAGTTTACCGAGCCATGACTGGCTTAATCATATTAACCCAACATCACAGACTAATTTTTCACTTCCTGTCTCGCGTTGTATTTTCCGACTGGAGAAATAATCTCTGATGAAAGAAATTTCTTTTCCGCTCTGGACTGAAAATCAGTTTCTTCAGTCTCAGCCTGTGACCCGTGGTAATTGAATTCGCAATCAGGGGAAGCATCAATCCAAACTATCTGAAAGAATCCAACAATTCTCCTGACAATTCCAGAGAATACAGGCACAGTTCACTTGCTCTCCCCTCACACAGACAGCCTGCTATCTCCTGAACCTGTCAAATTAGGGCGAGAATAGTCCCTCCAGACTCTCTGTGGCAGGGATATCTTTCCTGAGGAATTGTGAGGAAAGCCGTTTTCTCACCAGAAACTTATAAGCCAATTCCCAGTAACACATCTCTGTCAGGCTTCTCCAATTCTTCTGTATTATAGGACAAAATACTGTTTACCTTACCACGTAACCGAATTTTAACTCTCAGTAATTTCTTTACAAGGACCTCCATGTCTCTCGGAACATGTCACTGTGACACCACGTTGAAATGTCATTTCTAGTTTGTATCTCTCGGAATGGATGGTCTCAGATTTCCCAACACTCGGTCAATCTGCCAGATGTCCACTCGTTCACTCCAGTTGACATCCCCAAACTCTCTCTCTCTCTCTCTCTCTCTCTCTCTCTCTCTCTCTCTCTCTCTCCCCCTCTCTCTCTTTCTCTCGCTCTCTCCTTCCCCCTACCCCTCACACACACACGTATCTGAAATTGTATCTGACCATTAACATGCACTTCCAGATATCCCGCATCTGTTCATCCCCCAATTGATAATACTGATTCTGCCGGTCTGCCCCTTTCTTTGCTGATTAAATCATTTCTTCCCAATTTTCCTTTGGCCTCTGTCAGATTTGATTTGAGCATAGTGGACTCGTACATCAGTAACACCACAAAATGCTGGAGGAATTCAGTAAGTGTGGCTGCTCTGTGGGAAAGAACGGGCTTTGTGTCTGCGTATGCGAGCACCAATGGTTTTGTGTGTGTGTGTGTACCTATGCATGTGTGTGATTATGTGTGTGTGTGTGTGTGTGTGTGTGTGTGTGTGTGTGTGTGTGTGTGTGTGTGTGTGTGTGTGTGTGTGTGTGTGTGTATTTGTGTGGGTTTGTTTCTGTTTGTGTGTGGAGGAAATTGAAGGACTAAAAGGGAAAGCGCAGAGCAGAATTTGGGGGTCTGTGCTTTTGTTGGTGTCATCAATAAAGTGAAATCTGTAAATGCAGCTGCTCCGTGACAGAGCTCTGTCTTGGTCATTAGCCTGATGAGTCACTGCTGAGGGAAAGCCCAGGAATGTTGATGTGTTTTGCTTGAATCGGCCGAATACTTACGTCAGAGACAATGGTGTTGAATTAAAGTTCTCGTTTAAGTAATGTAAACAAAAAAAATGTTAATCAGGGATATAATTGTGTCTCTGGAGACAAATCCTATCTATAAATCAGCGGTGTTTTGAAAGCATTAGTTCAGCGTTCTGCCAGAGCTATGAATTGAGGAGCAACAGTAGTCACAGATTCTCACTGAAATGGTATATCCAGTCTTCTTGCGAATACGAAAAGTTTACTATCCTTTTATTTCAGCCTTTGGAATTCCCGGTAAGCCACGGTGTTAGCTGCTGTTCCTGGAGACTGAAGTTTAATTTTAATGTTGCGATAGTTTCTGTCGCTGCTATCCACTATTACCTGTCCAGTTCTGGTGTTCCGCATTTCAGGAATTTGAAATGGAAACATCGTGAGATTGGATTCTGGGATCTGGATCGAAAACAAACTGCTGCAGAAATTTAGCGAATCGGCCGATATCTGTGGAATTCAACGGGTTAGACAGGGTTCTTCCAGCCCTTGTGTTCAGTAATGTGATGTTCGGGTCTCTGTTTTTGGGACGTAGCAGCTGCACTGGATATGGGAAATTGTGTAACGCAGACCGCTGAGATTACACGCACTGCTTGTGTTTGTATTTGAGCGTTTGTCTGAGGTAGGTGTAACAATCAAACTATCAGCTGGTAGTAACAATTTAGCAAATGTGAGGAGTTCCGTGTTGCAGCATAAAAACTGTAGACTTTTGATAAATGTGTGCACTGTGACTGAATGTGATGCCGCTGATGGACAACACCATGAAGTGGTTGCTGAGACAATTAACACAACCAACGTGTTGCTTCATAATTATCAATACTGTTAAATGTATTATATTACATCCACCTCTGACGCCGTTACTGACATCTGACTGCGGCACCGAACTACCTGCTGGTCGTAGAATTCCTTTTCCCCGTTTCCCTGCAATGTTTTGAGTGGAGGCGTCAGGACTGTCTGAGTGGTTGTGTCAGATTACGCTGTATCTGTTGGAATCTGTCAATGTTCAGCTGTAAAATCAATGGAATCGGAAATGCTGTATCAGGAATCAAACACGTGGAATGCGAGAAGCTCTAAGCCTCAGACAGCTTTTATGGGTCTGGAAACCAGTTAATACTGGTGTCAGAGGCTCCCCTGAGAACAGTCCTGAGAAGAGACGCTTTAACATACTTTCCACATATTCTGTTTTTCATGGGTGAGCTTTTCCAGCATTTCCTATTTCTGTTCCGTTCTTCGGTTTCATTCATTCGGACTTAATCGAATTTATTCATTTCGTCTGCACCTGACGGGTTTGGCGCTAGCAGAAAATATTGCATTCAGTATTGCCTGCGAGACGGAGTTACCAGATTATCGCTCCCACTTCTCCTTTCGGTATTCAGTAACGAGTCCGTATTCAGATCATATTCACTTCAGTTTACTCTGTAATCTCACATTTCTACGACCCCTGTGCCCCGACCCTCCTGTCAAGCCCTCCACTTTTAAATGCAAGAATAATGTGGAGATGTCACAGAATCCTTAAACAGCTGGATTCGTTTCCATTCTGTATTTCTGAGCTTGCTGTTCCCTTTCTCTCTTCCAGCGAACTTGGTGGCAATTGTGATCCTGTTCCGGGGAAAGTGCGGTCTCTCCAAATGTGTCTCACGCTACATGGTGGGAATGGCGGCGGCCGATCTCCTGGTCGTTATCTCCGATCCGCTGTTTGAGTGGACTGCTTGGTTGTATTTTCCCCGATCGTTCTTGAACATAACTCCTGTGTGCAGACTCAATGGATGGTTGATATTTGCGAGCACTGCGACCTCGGTCTGGCTAACTGTTGCTTTCACAGTCGATCGATTTGTGGCTCTTTGCTGTGAGAAGCTGAAAACAAAATATTGCACCGAGAGAAAGGCGGCTGTGGTTATCGGGACAGTGAGTGTGCTGGCCTGTTTGGAGTGTGTTCCCTGGGGCTTTATATACGGAACTTTGGTAATAATTGATGGTGTTCCTTGGGATTGTGTTCTTACAGCGAGTTTCAAAAACTCTCCCTCATGGGCGGCATTTGACATATTTCACCGCATCTTAACCCCTTGTGTCCCATTCTTTCTGATTTTGCTGCTCAATATTCTGACTGTCCAGCGGATTCTAGCAGCCAGTCGAGCCCGCATGAGGCTCCGGGAACAAAAGAGTGGAGAGAATGACAGGGACCGGGAGATGGAGAACCGACGCAAATCCATCGTTTTACTCTTCAGCATAACCGGTAGTTTCATATTGTTGTGGGTAACACAGTTTGTATTTTATATCTATCAACGGATTTCCAAGAGTGATGTTTATTATTCTGTCACGGATCCCCGTTATATCGTAGAAAAGACATCGGGAATGCTGCAGGTTCTTAGTTCCTGCACCAACACGTGCATTTACGCCCTGACTCAGAGCAAATTCCGGGAAGAACTAAAGAATGCGGTGAAATATCCACTGAATCAGATGTTGAAACTCATGAAACGTTAGAAATAAACTGTGAAAAATATTACAATTTAACTGCTTCCCTGCTTTCTTTTCTATACCCCGACTGGTGGGTGAAAGGAAACAATGTGATGCGCAGAGTTACCAAACGAACACGAGAAAATATACAAATCATCGAAATACAAAACGACACACACATAATTATTCATAATGCAGTCCAGAATGTTGACTGTTTGCTCAAAGGTTCAAAGGCGCAATTTAATCTCAGAGAAATGTATACAATATACATCGTGAAATGCCTTTTCTGCACAAACATCCACGAAAGCAGAGAAATGTCACAAAGAATGAAAGACAGTTAAATGTTAGAACCCCAAAGTAACACCCCCCCAGCTCCCCTCTGCCGCGCGTAAGCGGCTGTAAGCAAAACCCCCTCCCCCATCAAAAAAAGCGCACCCGTTACCGAGAACAAGCGGGAGCAAGGTGACAACAAATATACAGACTTACAATTACCTATCGCATTTCATTCGATATTCGACAGGCCACAGATTCCTCCTCTCCCTAATAAGGCAAAGAGAGGTGTCCCCCATTTTCACAGCGAACGGGACCCGCTGGACTGCGATGTTAAAAAAACGTCCGTTTCCGCGCTTTCTACGAGTTCTGTGCCTTAATATCGCGAAGATCTCGGGTCTTCGGACCCACAGTGAAAGATGTTGCAGTCTCCCCGAAGTCAAACGTGTTTCCTGCCGTGACATCGAGTCTCGATCCGAGGGTCGGTTCTACCCGTGCCGCCCACAAGGGCGATCCGCTGACCGGTCCTGAAATCCGAAGAACTGGTCCCATTCCCGCATTGAACCGAAGTCAGTGTTTAACTCCAGGTCAGGTTCTTCAAATGAACCTTGAAAGGGAAAAATAAGATATTAATGATTGAAATAAAGCTGTTTCCGAAGATGAAAGCAAAGGAGTCGCCATGTAACGCCATCTTAATTCCACCTCCAACTCTTTTCCATTGCCGCTACCAGGTCTGCCGCTTTCCTCCAGCATTTTGCGTGCGTTGCTTCACAGTTACAAAATAGCTGCTTAAACCCGGTCCCGGCGGGAGCACTGGCCTCAGAATCCCCTTCGCATCTCAGCTGCCGCTCCGGACAAATTCAAGTCTGGGGCTTCATTTCCCCGGCTTTCCGATTCTGGCAAAACTGCATGATCATGGAGTGTATTTTCCTCTCTATAAAACAATCCTGCACCCGACATCACCCGTCTGTCTTTTCATCCTTTTTTTCTCTGTTTCATCTGTTTCTCCCTATCGGTTCTCCTTTTCTCTGCCTCCTTGAAATATAACCGAGTAACAGATTTTACAAATGGCGACACAGTACCATTACATTTACTTATCGTTCTGTGTGTGTGAGTGAGTGAGTGTGTGTGTGTGTGTGTGTGTGAGAGAGAGAGAGAGAGAGAGAGAGAGAGAGAGAGAGAGAGAGAGAGAGAGAGAGAGAGAGAGAGAGAGAGAGAGAGAGAGAGAGAGAGAGAGAGAGAGAGAGATTACTGTTGTGAATTATAGAACGAAAAAGGGATGGGAACCGATGTATTCAAATCCTGTTCAGTATCGACACGACGCTGCCAACACGGATCCGCCACAGGACAGAGAATATTCGAATAAAGAATACCGTCAAACACATAATGTGTATAAAAACACAGAAGGTGCAGACAATAAAAGTAAGAAAATAGCATTAATAACTGAAGCTCTTGAAGCCAGTCATCACTGCAGCCTTTTCAGGAGTCCATTAGATGCAGTCAGTGCCGATATCAGTGAACCTGATGGAGCAGTGAGTTGAATTAGCCCTTCTCTTGCTCCCAGCCCCGACGCCATGACGGGTTCAATCTGACACGGCAGTTAAATTGTCCAAATGGCCGATCGTTCTTCGTTTTCAGTCCAGGGCCCTACCGCTCCATGTTTTGTCTGCCACGTTAATCCGGAATGCAACAAAAATAAATCGAGGTACAGATATAAAAGATGATATATCAGGGTAATCCAGTCAGTTACATTAAGGAATAAACCAAAGGTCTTTGTCAAATATCCAGTATGAGAGAGGCAAGAATGGGTATTGGCAGTGCTGGGACAATGACAATGAGAATGGCAATGACAGTACTGAGTGTGTAATGCAGTTCAAAGAAATGTCGGATGATCTCAATAACTATTATGCCTTAGCCTTCACTGTGAAATACTCCAGCAATATACTTAAAAGTCAAGAATGTCAGAGCGCAGGAGTGGGTGCAATTGCACTTGGTAACGAGTAGGTACTTGGGATGCTGAAAGGTTTGATAGTAGATAAGTCACCTGGACAAGATCGAGGAAACACTGGGGTTCGAAAAGGAATTTCTGAGGAGATGCTGAAGTCATTGGTAATGACCATTCAAGATCACTAAATTCGGGAATTGTTCCAGCGGTCTGGGAAATGGCAAATGTCCGTCCGCTATAAGAAGGTGCTGGAAGCAGCAAATAGGAGACTATAAGTGACTTAGCCTTTCTTCAATGACCCAGTCAGGGTCCTGACCTTAACCCAATCGAACAGACCTGGGAAGTCCACAGGTTTGTTATCCACTGGCGCTCCCCAACTAACCTGGCATAGCATCAGCAATTTTGCGAGGTGTAATGGGACATGTGTTGCTTCATTCTGTTTTGTAAAGTTCATAGAGAATTATCCGAAGCAATATACTGGCTGTAATAGCAGTGAAATGATTGAACTAGATACTCAGAAAGGTGCTATGAATACTTTCTAACTGCTAACACTTCAGTTGTTGAGGTTTTTATTTATTTTACATTTACAATTATCTCTGCTTTTAGATTATTCTGTGGAAAATAAGAACATAAAATTCAGAAGTAAAGACTCTCAGTTCAATTGATCAAAATTTCTTTATGTAATACGCAATAATGTGAATGCCGTCTTGTTTTTAATCACCTCTTTCCTAGGGAAACCACTATGCTTTCACGTTATCTATGTCAGTCATGATCTGTTAAACCTGTATCAGCTCACCCCTCAATCTTCTACGGTCCATGGAATTTGCAACGTTCTTGTAATTCAGGCCCAAAAGTAAGGAACATCCTGGTAAAACGTTTCACCACGTTATGTTTTAATGAAATCTTTACTTCAGCAGAATGATCAACTCTATACCGAAAAGACAAAGTCCGCCACAACCACGTGTTGCATAAAAGCAAAAAAAAACTTCCTAATTTCTATCAACAGACAATCTGCAAATGCTGGAAATCCAAACAACACCAGAAACTGCTGGAAGAACTCAGCAGGGCAGGTGGCAGCTATGGAAAAGTGTACAGCCGATATTTCGGAGCCGAGGTCCTTCATCAGGAATACAGACACCTCATGTGTTTTTTCCTCCAATCCTAATGAAGGGTCTCGATTTGAAGCATCGACTGTAACCTTGTAGATTGATGCTCCCTGGACTTCTGAGATCCTCCAACATTCTGTGTGTATTTCTCCATTCCTATACTCATTCTGTCCTCTGAATGATAAAGGTATTCATCATTTTATCTAGCTCTGACACTGTTTTCAGTAAACGATGCTTTTGCAGTCCTCGGCCCCTCTGTTCCCGGGGATTCCAACCTTCACTGTGTAAATCCTACACTGGTTTTATTTTTCACAATGCAATGCTTCACATTTAGTTGATTGAAGTCTATTTGCCAATATACAGCCCACATTGCGAAATAATCCCCTTATATTTTTTTTCATTGTCAGTTAAACTAAGTACAACAGCACCTACATTAGTATCATTTTCAAACTATGTATGCCTCAAATATCCACACCCAAATCTTTCATATAATGTTTAATGCACAGGTTTTCTGGAACTAACCCCTGTGACACGTCATTACAGACTAGTCTCATTTCTGAGAAACAATCTTCAATTATCATCCTCTTCTTCCTACCACTGAAGTCATTGTGAATCCAGTCCGCTCAGTCTTTCTCGATCCCAAGCTATCTAAACTGTTAGACTAATGTGAACACAGGAATACGTTAACTCTTTCCGATAATCAGAGAAGAACGGAATTATTGCAGTTACATCGACACAGGAGCAGCATCATATCAAACATCCGTTGCCCGTTCTGCCCAGAGTCTGCACCGCTGCAGCGCTGACAACCCAGGCGGTCAGACAGAAGTGGCCTGTGGCCCTTATCTTCCCCAGTGCATTCCCCGAGGAAACACAGACATCCGATCGAACCTCAAGCTTCAATTTGCGTTGCCCGGCGTTTTCGATCTATTCCTGATCTCGCTGTTGCATCAGGAATGAAAAAAGAATTGGGGGCAGGACACCTCTGTCTGTTCACCGTGACGCGGATCCCCAGGCCGAGAGGAGCTCGGTCTTCTCAGGGCTACTTGCACTATCAACGTGGTCCAATATTCCTGGGTCGGTGGAGGACCATGGCGGCCGGATGTCCACAGAACTGGGATCCTAACCTACCCGCATGGATCTCATTGTGAGGGTGGGTGATGAACGCACACTTGTTGGTAACGGGGTGCCGATACCAGGCTGGGTGAAATGGCCAGTGCGTTGATACTGAGAGTCGATGTTGGGAGTGGTGTGTAACATGAAGCAAGGCGACGGATCCAAACCATGTTCTTCATCCTCACTGGACCGGGCAGTTGAATCCCCTCGTGGCCATGGACAGGAGCTCCGGATTGAAATGGTAAGAGAGAAATATCAGTGAAATGTCTCTGAGAGTGGACTAGCAACTAAAGGGATAGTTCTGATCAGCAGTGAACCGGTTCCATGGAACCGGCTGTGAATGTCCAAGAGAGTGTGGAAATGTGGCGGCACAGATGCGCCGGGTAACTTACTCCTAGCGTTATCGAGCACCGAATCCCAGGCGTCAGCAGCCTGACTTCCTTCTGAACCATGATTCTTTACTGCGTTCTTTCAAGCTTCATCACATCCTTCTACAACTGGGTGCAGCGGAGGTGGCAAGAGAAGTCATAACAACATTGCAGAGAATTACAGACCAGTCAGTCTTACGTCAGTGTGGGCTAAGTGTTGGAAAATCTTCTTGGAGGGTATTTCTGACCATGTGGAGAAGGAGGGTCTGATATCCGAAGAAGATACAACAGCGGATGCCGTGTACAGGAATTTTAGTAAAACTCTTGATAAGATTCCCGATTGTAGGCTCATTCGGAAAATAATAAGTTACGTGATAGAGAAAATGGCTGTGGTGATTCACAGTTGGTTTGGTCTGCCCATTGAAGGCTGTGTGCAATAATAGATGGAGAGTCTGCTACCTGGAGATCGCTGACGAGTGGGGTTCCGCAGAGTTCTGAGGACTCCAACTCTTTTGAATTTTACAGACTAATTTGGTGAGGAAGTGGATCCTTGCGCTGGTACCATTGCAGAACACAGTAATGTTGGTATTGTTGTGGATGGAGTGGAGGGTTCTTGTAGGTTACAACGGGGTACTGATGAATGCGGAGCTTGTCTGAGAATTGGCAAATTCTGTTCAATGTGGAAAGGTGTGGCCGCATTTGAAAGGGTTAATGACTGTCCAAATGCTGCGCGCAGGACTAGGAGCATCTCAGTGTCCACATCCATCGATCCAGCAAAATGGCCGCGCAAGTTCGTAGGGCTGTCAAGAAGGTGTGTGATGTGTTGGTCTCAATCGTCAGGGGACTGAATTCAAGTTATATGTAGAAAGTACCTGAATGATCATTACTACAGCAGAATGTATGTGATTTGTTCACTAATAGAAAACTAAGTTGACAAATCATCTCGGACAACTGTGTTCCTCTTCCGTTTTATTTATGGATTTACAACACATAACGACACTAGGACAGGTAGGAGTCACGCAGTGTACAGTGAGGACGGAGTTTAACGTGGGTCCGATCTCCCGGGTCTTATTAAACAGGGCAAAGGTGTGTGGATATTTCCCGTGTTATAACTGCCGGGAGTTGAAGAGGTGGCTGTAATGATCAAGTGAGATCTCAGCTATGCACATTGTTCGGACCAGGGAGACCACAAAGGAACCAAGAAGATCAGAACTTTAGGTAACGGAAGAACAACCAAGAGGCCAGGTGGCATATTGGACTAATTGAAAATGACGCCGAAGAGATAGAAATAGGGAAAAGGGAAAAGGCGAGGAGCGAAATATGTATTTGCAGCTGCCTTTCCGCTGGAAGACATCAGCAATATGCCTGAAATTGAAGAGATTCAGCGATAGAGGTCAGTGCCAAAGACATCGCTGAAGAGACACTGTTGGACAGGCTGAATTGCCCGAAGATGACTAAATCACATGGGCCACATAGACCGTATCCAGGCTTCAGAATGAGAAACCTGAGGACATTGTGCTGGCTTTTGCAGTGGTCTTACAAAAATTACTTCCTTCGGGAAATTTTGAAAATCACAAATGTGACACTACTGTTTAACCGTGGAGGGAGGTAAAGGACACCAGGATATAGGCCAGTTCTCCTACCATGCTGCTGGTAAGATGACAGAGAGTTTCCCAAGTGGTTGGCAGATTATTGGAACCCCATGGTAGACTTATTCAGAAAGTCTGTGGGCTGTTTGTATTCAGAACTGGAATGTCCACGGAAGGCTGCGGGTGTTAGCGATGGAGTGTATTGTACCTGGAGTTCAGTGACTAGTGGTGTTCTGCAGGAATCTGTTCATGGATTCCTGCATTTTGTGAGCTTTATAAATGACTTAGAGGTGGAATGGTGGGTTATACAGTTTGCAGATCACACGAAGGCTGGTTGTGTGGGGGATAAATGATTGCGAAAATTCGGCGTGACATCCGAAGCTTTTACAAACATTATTCGGCGTTCCGTGGAAAGTATGTTGACTGGATGCAAAAAAGAGTGGTACCGGAAAAACAAAGTTCCTGAAGGGGACATTTTGCAAAAAGAATCAGATCCGTCCCAGTCCATCTTGGCTAATGCCCTTGTCACCCACCCAGCGACAGCATTCACGTCATCTACACCGACTGCGGCCGCATATAGTCAGCATCCATCGTCATGGACTCCCATGCCATGATCTCGCCTCGTTGTTGTCACCAGAGAGAAGATACAGTAGGTTTAAAGCTGACTTCGTAGTTTGAGGAAGTTATTACCCCTCAGCATCAGGCTATTGAACCAGAGGAGATGACTTCAGTCAGTTTGACTCGACCCATTACAAAGATGTTCTCACAATCTCAGGACTCACTATCAATGATCATCTCATTCTCCAGAAAGTAATAGCTTAATCATTATTATCATTATTTATATATATTTTTCCTTCGTTTGCATCTGTACAGTTTGTTATCTTTTGTCTGTTGGTTATTTGTCTATTTTGTTGTGTGCGGTATTTCATTGACTCTGTTTGGTTTCACGGTTATACTGAGTCCGCCCGGAAGCAAACGGAACTCAGGGATATGTAGGGGTGTGCATGCACTTTTTTAAAAAGAAAGGAAAAGTACCTTGCAATTTGAACTTTTATCTTTGAATTTTGTTGTTACTGTAGATGGCAAAAGACGTGGACGGTGGAATTCAAACCATTGGGAATTCAACTCAGAAAACTGGCCAATGTTAAGTCAGCCAATTATATAATACGAGACTAAATGTTTCTTCAGATATTGTACATGAATGTAAAATTCAGGCGACAGTAGACAGTGAATGACTAGAAATGCTATTGGATGTGTAGTGATGGGAGAACAAGGAAATGGAGGGTGAACTGAATAAGTACGTTGCATTAGTTTTCACTGTGGAAGACACCACGGGTACACCGTAAGTTCGGGACTGTCTGCAAACAGAGCAGGTGAAGCCAACATTGCAAGAGAGACGGTTCTGTGGAAACTGGAAGGTCTGATTTTAGTGTAATTCCCTGGTCACTACTTCTGCTGTTATGCTGTAGGTATTTCTCTTTTCATCACATCACATTGTTAGGCAATAAGGGACAGCACATCGACTGTAATAATTACAGAGTTATATTCCTGCCAACACCATTGGCAAGGCGTTTTCCAGAGTGGTTCTGAAGCGGCTGCAGACACTGGCAAATCGTGTTTGCCCTGAGTCGCAGCGTGGCCACCGGCAACGTGACCACCTTCACTGCGGACTGATATGTGCAAGCAATTTATTAAGTTCATTTACAATTGATATTTGTAGTTGTTGCCGACTGTGTCAACGATGCTGCACCACCTGATAGGAGAAACGTATGGTAAAGAATGGCATTGTAGAGCGAGGGGCTGGAAACGTAACTGCAGGAGAGAGGACAACTCCGGAAAATATGGGTTTGAATCATTTCCTCTGTGCACGGTGCAGGTTATGAGGTTAGATCTCCATTGTTATTAATTAATCTTCTACATTCTTCAGGTTTTATCTCCCGTCCGTTTAACTCTCGGAAAACCCTAATGAAA
This sequence comes from Hemitrygon akajei, assembly GCF_048418815.1. Taxonomy (NCBI): domain Eukaryota; kingdom Metazoa; phylum Chordata; class Chondrichthyes; order Myliobatiformes; family Dasyatidae; genus Hemitrygon; species Hemitrygon akajei. The sequence continues at coordinate 5,948,785 of NW_027331942.1, read as the reverse complement.
TGAGTTTACTTTGATTGGAATCGCACTGACACTACCTAATTCCAAACACTACACCGACGGATAAACACAGAGAGCAGGACTGCATCAGCACTGAACGATCTTTTACTCAAATTGTTTGATATTGAATCCGCTTTCTTCATTAAGAGGCATTTAACCGCACTGGGCCATTACAAAGCACCATAACCGATTGTGTCCGGCTCATTTTCCCGTCGGATCACGGAGGAAGAATTCGAAAAGGCGCAGCGGGCGATCCAGCATCTATCTTCCAGTAGCTTCAGCATTTCAGAATTGTTTCCCTAAGCAATACAAACATGGGACACGACATTGTCAGTCACAGGCAGAATACTCACGTTAGGAATCAAATACGCAAAGGAATCAGTCTGAATTTTAGAACAGTAGTTAAACGCTGATGGTACCTGTAAGTAGAGGTTAATTCAGGATTTTGCAGCATATCGTTTAAAACATTCTCATGGGGATCACTAAACTGAACATACGGCAACGCCACCCTTTCTGCAACTTTCCCTCGGAAAACGTACGGGGAAACAAAGTGGCACAACAAGTGCAGGAATTTCGAGACAATTCTGATGTTTCCGTTATTACAAACGACTTCTTATCAGTGATATACCAATTCGGATTCCGCAGTATATTTCCAGAAATTCCGATATATGAAGTTACTTCACTGATTGGAACGTATCTCCGTAAAGTGTCTTTGAATGCTGCAAACCGGGCAGAGTTCACAGTCAGCACGTCAGCTCCATATTGAGTTTATTCTGGGTAGGTAGAGTCAAAAATAGTTAATTGAATGCTCTTTCTTAGATAACCTGTACAGTTAATGCTGATTTTAGTATACCGGCTGTCGATGTGTTACTGGGACTAGGACAGAGGTCTGGATTTCCAGAAGTATCGAGCTTCTTAGAAATTGGATAACTATTAAGACTATATTCAGTCCAGCAGGAAAACCTGATAGAAAGTCTCCAGATGATTCTGATTTTGAATTTACATTTTAAAATCTAAAAACAGGCGTTGAAGATTTGAGACAATGGTGTCTTTGAATCAGAATAAATGCAATGAGACCATAAAAGCCTTGGAAAGAATTAGGCCATTCTGCAAGTCCATTTCGCTCCGCCATTCCATTATGGTTGATTTATTGTTAATTTTGAACCTTTATGCCCCTAACCTTTGATGCTCTGATTAAGGTAAGGTCTTTAAACTTGTTTCTAGTCGTTCCCCATGTTTGACATCCTTACTGTTAAGGGCCAGTGCTGCAAATCTGCCATAGCAAGGACGACCAGTATTTACTGTATGGAAATACTGTCAGGCCAATAGGAAATGTCCCCCGATGTGTTGTCAAATTAGAGCGAAGTTTGGCCGAAGCAGAATTATTTCTCTTTCATACTGTGGGCTTCGACTTGTGCTGAAACTAGAGAGCTTCGGCCAGACAGAAAAAATACAATAACCTCGCAGAAATATGCTAGTACAGCAGGTAAACGGGAACATTAAATTAAGGGAAAACACCGAAGGAGAGAGAAAGAGAATGGATGTTGAATGCTCGGTTCGGGAGAGAGCAGAAGAACTTTCATCTGCTCTCTGAAGTTCTCCCGCTACCTTCGTTTTGAATTTTCTTTAATGTCTGTAGCGCTCAGATGAATGCGTCAAATAATGTTGCAAAATCGGAGGTAATCCCACACCTGAACCACAAGGATAGTAGTAAATTAAACTCCCTGTAACCGTTGTTCTCAGTCATGACATCTGTTCCCAGCAGGACTGCATTGCCTTTCATTCAGTGAGAAATTCCCTTTCCCGTTATTGATTACGGCGTTTGATTACATCCCTCCCGTAACAATAAGGTTTACCTTGCAGATTAAATCACCCGGGTATCCAATTGTGAAAACACATATATCCATTCTTAATGTATGTAATTCCACACATTCCCATCTCCATCAAGGGAACGGATGTGGAAGTCGTCTGAAACTACAAATACCTGGCAAGTAACCTTGACTACAAACTGGACTGGACTAAAAATACTGTGGCTCTGTACAAGAAGGGACAGAGCTGACTGTACTTCCTGAGGAGGCTCCAGTCATTCAGCATCTGTGATGAAGATGTTCTATGATTCAGTTCCGGCCAGCACTTTATTCTACGTATTTAGTCTGCTGGGGCAGCAGGGTGAGAGCAGCTGACACCAAGAAGATCGATACAGTTGTCAGGAAAGATGGTTCTGTTCTGGGGGTGGAACTGGATTCCCTGGTGGTTGTGTCTGGCAACAGTATACTGCAGGAGCTATGAAGCATTATGGACAATCCCTCTACCCCCTCCATGACACACTGGACAAACAGAGAAGCACCTTTTTTAAAAAAAACTTTTTTTATTGAGTTTTCAAATAATTACAGAAATAAAAGAAAATATATGAAAAAAATATATATACCCTTCCCCCCTCCCCCCTAACATCCCTATAGAAAAAAAAAAGAAAGAAAAAAAAAGAAAGAGTGCCTGGATATTGGAAGATCCCCACATGCTCCATGGAGTTCGTAATAGCTTTAGTATATATATATTTATTTCTTTCCCCAAATAACCAATTATTTCAACTTCGGAGCACCTATATATTTAATCCTGTCTTCTGTAAACAGAGGAGCATCTTTAGTAACAGACTGATTCCACCGAGGTGCTCCACTGAACGCCACAGGAGATCCTTTCTCCCTGTGGCTACAAAACTCTATAACTCCTCCTCCTCAAGTATATGGTTTCATTGCACATCTGTATTTTGCACTATCACTTTTAAATGGACATTTTGTATTCTTTTTTGTATCTCCACGTACATTTTGTACTCTAATGTACAAACGTTTGTACATATTTTTGACAGAGCAACTTTGTAAGAATAATTTCCTTCAGGATAAACAAAGTTTTATCTTATGTTATTCTGATGTAGCCAGCCATTTCTGCTTTTTAAAAAAAATCATTATTATTATCAACCAGTACTCAGTGTTTGAGAACCTGTGAATTTTCCATTTTCTGCCATTGGTTTAATCAAATGTATTTCTCTTCTTGCCTTTGCAGAAAAAAAAATCCTGCTGCAATTTTTTTAAAAATCGAATACTTCACTGCGCTTCAACAGGTAGGTTGTTGTCATGGATTTGTTTATAAGTTTCTCATTGCTACTGTTAGGCTTTGTAATTCCAAAACATAAAACTAATTAAAAGAAAAAGATGGGAGCCTTGGAATAACATGACTCAGTTTTGTTTTTACTTTATGTGAGGTGCATGCATATACGACGAGGCGGCATTATGACGTATGCCATTCGCATACTTTTATATATAACCCATAACAAAATATTTAAACAAACAAGAATGCTTAATTAAACAATATACTTACAATATTACTAATATTAAATATACAACACAATCTTCCCCATCCCCATCCACTCCGACCCTGTCTCCACTCATCACTCCATCCCATGTCCTCACTGAACCACCCAACCCTGTAATCCCCTCACTAATTCTCATTCACCTTGTTCTCCCCATTCCACCCCTCTCAACTTCACTCCACTCTCCCCGCCCTTCCTCTCCTCCCCTCCCCTGGTACCCGGGTATCGGGTACCCACTTCCCACTCCCCCCCCCCCGCCCCGTGGCCGGATCTGTACCCGCGCAGGGCCGCAGCCAATGGTAGTGCGCGGCGGGCGGGTCATTTTATGCTAATGCGGGCGGCGCTGCTCCATTCTCCGTTTCGAGGTGGGCACCGACCGCTATTTACCTGGTGAAGGGAGGCCGCCCGGTGCTGAGTGGGGGCGTCTGGTGTGTTGGCGCTGTGCCATATATGCGGTAAGTACGGTAAGTGCGGCAGGTGGCCCTGGGCCGCCCACCCCCGCTCTGCTCTCTCATCGCCGCTCCCGGCTTCTTCTTATGTTAGTCGATCCCAAAATGGCGGCGGCTGCGGCCCGTCCCCGTTCCGCCCGCCGACCCGCGATGGCGGCTGTCGCGCACTTCCTTGCCGCTCTTCGCCGGTCCTGGCTAGGAGCCGAGCCCTGGGCTTGCCTGGCGGTAGCGGGCGGCCGCTTCAGCTCTCTCGCATTCTCCGGACCGGGTTGCGGCCCCACCGCTCTGCGCCGGTGGTACGGTCCGGCTGGGCTGGAACACTGCACCTCCGGGTCAGCGCGAGGGGAGCCGTCGTGAACTTCGACTGCGTCACCCCGTAGCTAAACGTATTCGTGCAGCTGCGAAAATTATGAACCACAGAACCCGCAAACTGTGCCTGGAAAAGCCGAATAGACATGTTCAGGTCTGTGTAGATCCATCACATGAGAATGACCAGAATGGTTGTCGCTCAACTGAGAAGGAAACTCATCGACAGGGTGAAAAGCAGCATGATGGATTGTCTCCGACTCTCCATCTCCGGATCGCGCTGTTTCCCGAAATTTTCACGTCCATTGAGTCCGCTGCGGACTCTGCTCGCCGCCAGTATCTGTCTGACGGTCAAAGCATTGAGGGTCAAAATGAGGAAGAAAGGAAGCAGCGGAGTCAACAGACGGTCCACCCAATAAAACCCCTCAAACGATTCTGAGAAAGGAAGTACGGGTCTACCGAAACAGACCCAATTACCTGTCACCATCAACGTTTTTCTTTCTATATAAATAAAATACAATGGGATTTTTTTATACAGGAGATGATGGATACTGTGCCAATCCACAAAGCCCCCCAATTTTTCGGGATGCATAATTTTGTTTTAAATTTAGCTAAACAAATGGCCACAAAGTGATCGAATGTGAAAGCGACAGTAAACCAGACGGAACAGTCAACGGCCACGTGACACAGGACGTAGTGGACAAGGCAGAACGGAGCGTTGTCCAGGACAGTGTAAAGTCCGTATGCTCGACCCGTCTGGTAGAACAGGACTTCAATAATCACCACCATTAGATCCACTGAGGCCATCGCCACCAGGTAACGCGTAACACATTTGGAGAGACCGCAGTTTCCTCGGCAGATAATGACTATTGCCAAAAGGTTAATTGCAGTGTGACATGAAAATACCAAACAGAAGACTTTAGAAAGAAAATATCAAACCGCATTTTTGTAGAACTACAAGCATCTCTTGTTCGTTGGAAATAAAATGTATCGTTCATCTCTATCACTGGAAGTGAAAATATGCCTCAGTAAATAAAAGACGGTTGTTTAAGAGATGTGTTAGCGAGGGGCGGAGTAGATGTAGACTGAGCGAGGAAGTGATAGTGGGGAGGTGGGCTAGGGACATTAGCTGAGGGGACAGTGTGACTGGTGGATAGAGACTGGGGTTAGGGCGTGGGGTGTGGATAGAGAAAATTGGGGAGGGAAGAGCTGTACGAGGGAGACTGTTGTGCGCAAGTGATAAGAGAGAGTCTGAGAGAAGCGATATTGGGACAGAGAGAGACTGGGGAACGTGGGCTTGACTAGGGTAGGAGAAGGAGAGTGTGGGACGGAGAGAATAGGGTGGAGGACGGGGTAGTAAAGGTCCAGGAAGAGAGAGAGTGAGGGGGTGAGAGAGACTGGTGTATGAGAAAGACAAGGACTGAAACAAGTACTGAGGTCAGAGGCAGGTTCTGGAAAGAGAGACTGGGCTAGGGAAAACGGGAAGCGACTGACAAGGGAAGAAAAGTACATGAAGGGAGATTGTTGAGGGAACGAGACAGGCGATACGACGAAGGGAAGGCAAGAAAAGCTTGAGAGAGAGATGAAGGCGAGAGGAAGTTTGGGGGAGAGACATCAGAGACATCAAACGGAGCGATACTGCGATACCGGGGGTGGTGTGAGAGAGAGAGAGAGAGAGAGAGAGAGAGAGAGAGAGAGAGAGAGAGAGAGAGAGAGAGAGAGAGAGAGAGAGAGAGAGAGAGAGAGAGAGAGAGAGACACGAGGGACAGCGCAAGAAATGGTGAAGGGATCGGTCGAGCAGTGAGGTTGGGAGAGCGAGAGAGACTGTGTAGAAAGCTAGTGTGGAAAGAGGGGGATTTGGGGGAAGAAAGACGAGTAAGAATCTAGGAGAGAGAGACTGTAGGGGAGAGTGGAGAAGAGAGTCGAGACAGAGGCCGATGAGATACGAAACAGCAATGAGGAGAAAAAAATCAGGCGAGTGGGAGCTTGGGAGGAGAGAGAAGCCGGGGTGATGAGACAGACTTCGGGACTTCGGAGGGGTAAAGAGATCAGAGTTGGGGTGATGGGGCTGGGGAGAGACCGGTGGGTGGAGGAGAGTGGAACGGCATAGAGGCGGACAGAGAGAGGGGAGGTTAGAAAGAAAGCCTGTGAGGAGAGGCAGTGCATTTTGTCTGCAGCGGGATGGTGGAGAGGGAAACTGGGCTGCACGGAGAGACATTGGGATGAGAAAGAGACCGGGGTTGGGCAGAGAGAGAGTCGGGGTACAGAAAGACTGTCGGGGCGGGTAAGTCAGGGATGAGGGTTTGTAGGAATGTGTATGTCAAAATGCAGAAATATATACCGTGGGGGGCTTGAGGGCTTTCCATCACGAATAGCGTTCTGGGACTGCAGTAAAGTTCTGCTGAAATAACCAATCCGTCCCGTCCTGGTGACTCCTCTCCTTGAACACACTCTGTCTAAACGGCATTCACGGTCTCCCTCCCTCCCTCCAAACATTATGCGCTGCCATCACACTCCCTCTGTCTGATATCTAACCTCCCTCCCTGTGGATGAATTTTCAGAATATAAAGTTTGCAAGGCTGAATGTTGCTTTAGCTTTGTAACATTCTGGACTTGTGCGTTTTGCACTTAAGAATATCGTGCTTCTCAGTACTACTCCTTAGAACGGTAACACGGCTGCACAAATGAGATGAGTGTAAACGGAGGAACAGCAAATCATGAAAATAGACATTGTGAACAAATCCCATTGTTCTGCTATAGTTTCATACATTCCCTGCTACTCGGTATAACGAGAAGCATTTTACCTGACCTCAGAGTTCCACACATTTGGACTCTCCAACACATCATTCTGAAATAAAAAATTATCCAATTGAACTTTATTTTTTAACGTCTCTGACAATTTTCCTTAGTCGAGCAGGATCCCAACAAAACGGAGACGAACGATGGAGTAAGTGAGGGTCGCAAAGGCAATTTGTGTTCGCCACCCGTTGCGTGATCCGCTTTGAGCCTCCCCGACCCTGGCCCATGACCGGGTGGAAAGGACGGGATCGGCAAGACTATGTAGGAAAGACCGCAGCATTATGTGAAGTATTGTGTGAAATAAGTAAGTCAGGGTGGGGATCCTAGTCGCACCCAATATGTTCTCGGATTAGGAAGTAAAACCAATAGATATAAGTAAGACTTCAAGACTGTCCTTTTTCCTTTGCAGGACCAGGTAAGCATATTGAAGTAGGATGAGAATTACTGACAATGAAGTAATGCGTGGAGAGAATTCCCTGTAAAGAACAAGATAATACCAGTTAGGTAGATTGAAGGAAGATGGGAAGTAATGAGAGTAAGGTTGATGAGAGAAATTCGGGGAGTGCTTTCGCTGTAAAGATAAAGTAGAAATCGGGAGAGAAGCACCAGAAAGTTGAACGAGTAAAGAAATCCCTGGGAGAACCGTTGGTGCCGACAATGTCTTCTTCTGATAAGGTCTGGCTGGAAGCTGAGTGTACTAAACATGTGATTCCTTTTATGAGTGACTCGTGTTTGGACTCAAGGACGGCGGCTCTATGGGGGTCTTATGAGCTTAAGAAAATAACATAACATGGCGCAGGAGGGGGACAATTGCGAGACATATCATTAGACTGCCTAACGACCCTTATAATCAGCGACAGCTTATTCCAGCATGTTGACCTCGGACGCATTTCCATTGCACCGCCCGATACAATGAGACATATCAGCTGAGCAACCACCAAGCGGTACATTCCGTGTTTAACAGAGCAGACACTCTTTCTGTAATCCGACGCAACTTTGACGATCCAGAGGGCAGAGAGCCAGAAGTGATTTTGAGTGAAAAACAGAATGAGTGATTTAAATTACCAAACTCAACTCGCATGTCAGAAGAGCCATCAAACCCCCACCTACTCCTGAACCACTTGATCCCGTGCTTCAGACTTTACAGGAGTTAAACCCCACACAGTGTATAACTCTGCCTCATATCAATGATACCCTGGAACTGCATTCCGTTCAGGCTGGTTGTATAATACTTCCTTCGTCATCGTTAAAACAAAGTTTGACCTGTTTACTTTCCCTGCTATGCCTGAGCACATCGTACTCTTGTTACTTTCGCAGGTACCTTTTCCTTGTTGGCGATACACAATCATCACGTGGGTCGTGTACATTCGGCCCCACCAGACGAAGACCGATGCTATTCTACCCTCTATATGGCAACAGATCTTTTTCATCGGATGCAGTGGAAGGCATGACGCCTGTCGTAAAAGCACTTTTGGATCAGGAAGTGCTGCTACCAACCTGTAGATTCTGTAATTCCCCTATTTTACCAGTTCTGAAACCAGGTCGTGATAATGAGTAACGATTTGTACAAGAGCTAAGGGCTATTTACAACATAGTTGTACCTCTTCCTCCCGTCGTTGACAATACTGACGTTAACTTCTCGGTATTCCTGCCACATCTGAATGTTATTCTCTTACAGACCCTGGTCTGCCCTTTTCTCCATCCCAGTGCATAAGGATAGTCAGTATTTGTTCGTTTTTGCTTACAGTGGTAGACAGTGAACTTGGTCCAGGTTGAATCTTGAGTATACTGAGAGACCCTCGGTTAATGCCGCAGCAGTCATACGGGATTTGAGCGATCTCCAGTTGCCAGAGTGAAGTATAATTTTACAAAGTGCCGATTATCTACTTATTGTCTCTCCCAGCCGACATAATTGTGAAAAAAGACTTTTTGCTTTATGGACAAACCCTGCTGGAAATGGACACAAGGTATCCCTCAATAAACATCAGCATTGTCAGCCCACTCTACAGTATTTGGGACACATGGTTTCTGAAGGAACTGAGCCACTTGCCGAAGAACGAATTGCCGCGTTTATTAATGCACCACCTCCCCGCACCCGAACTGAAATGCTTCCCGTTTTTGGAACGGTCGATTACTGTAGACATTGGATTTCTGCATATCGAATGTTGGAGGCTCCTCTTCGACAAGCCTCATTACCGAGCATGTCTGCCGGAATACAGTGAACTCAGGAAATGAACACAGCCTTTAATGCGCTTAGAACCGCTTTGTCAGCCTCTTCTGCCTTCCAATCCTTTCCAATTATTCGTAAATGTTCAGCAAGGGTTTGCTAGTGCCGATTTAACACAACGACCCGGGGGCCTCAGACGACCCAATGCATAATATTCTGTATAATTAACATCAGTTGTAAGAGTCGTTCCTATTTGTCTAAGATATGTCGCCAATAACAGAACAACAGTCAACAACAGAAGGACATGTTCTGTTTTCAGACAACAAAGTTAACCCCAGGTCATTGCCATCTCCGGAATGCAATGGCTTGTCATCTAATCTTGCCAGGCAGTTATGGTGTAGTCACTAAGCCACTCAATCTGATTGGGAGTGGAAGTGGCCAAGACTGGAATGAAGTGCCGTGGGATTCAGAATGTTATTGTGTTCACGGGGTGGCCGGAGATGGGCATAATCCTTACATATCATCGGAGATACTATTTAGGGCAAAGCGTTGAGTTACTAAAAACTGACGTAAATCTATTCTGCGGTCGGAAAGTTACTGGTCGTGTTAACGATTGTATGCGTCAAACCCCGGGTGAGAATAATCACCGGTGTTGTATAACGCTGATCGGTTGCTGGACAGATATCAATGAGACGGAACTGGAAATGAAAAAGTGTGAGTAATGTTCCGTCAGAAAGCGGTACAACAGCTTTGAAAGTAATTCTGCGATATTTCTATGTGTGGCTTGATACATCAGATAATCAATGTAAAAGATAGTGTCCAATGATTATACAGACACGAAGTGTTTAATTTATTAAGGAAATTACGGTAACATTGAGTGATGAATGGTAAGCACAGATGCCTCAAATATTAATTAATATTGTACCAAAACCTTCCTTACCGGCTGAGTGTTTCCAGTAAGTTCTGATTTTGATTCGGACTGCTAGTACTTGTTTTTTTAATATCGATGTAAGTTTACGGAGAGCTTAGTTAGTTTCAGAGAAAGTTCGGAGAAAGACAGAAAGAGAGAGAGAGAGAGAGAGAGAGAGAGAGAGAGAGAGAGAGAGAGAGAGAGAGAGAGAGAGAGAGAGAGATTCTTTAAAGTTATGCCTACTTTTGTTATCAGCGTAAATAATTTTTGCAACGCACTGCTGTGAGACTGGTTTCTGTCAGAACGGGACCGGACGTGCGGATAGAGAGAGAGACAGAGAACAGAAGCAGATGTAAGGAAACACAGGACCTTGCGATGAGATCGAGGGAAAAGATGAGCACGGACAAAAAGGGAGCATTCTGGAGATGGAGACGGAGCTGAAAACAAAATAACCCCGGTATGCTTCAATCCGCTAATATTTTCTCTGAAGATGCAACTGACCAATTACAGTGTGAAAGTGTTGGTTTCATTCAGCTTCTGTCAGTGTCTGTTACAGTGTGAGAGTGTGGGGTTCACTCTGCATCTGTCAGTCTCTGTTACAGTGTGAGAGTGTGGGTTTCATTCTTTATCTGTCAGTCTCTGCTACAGTGTGAGAGTGTGGGTTTCATTCTGTATCTGTCAGTGTCTGTTACAGTGTGAGAGTATGGGTTTCATTCTGTATCTGTCAGTCACTTACAGTGTGAGAGTGTGGGGTTCACTCTGCATCTGTCAGTCTCTGTTACAGTGTGAGAGTGTGGGTTGCATTTTGTGTCTGTGTGTCTCTGTCACAGGGTGAGAGTATGGGTTTCGTTCTGTATCTGTCAGTCTCTGTTACAGTGTGACGGTGAGGGTTTCATTCTGTATCTCTCAGTCTCTGCTACAGTGTGAGAGTGTGGGTTTCATTCTGTATCTGTCAGTCTCTGTTACAGTGTGAGAGTGTGGGTTTCATTCTGTATCTGTCAGTCTCTGTTACAGTGTGAGAGTGTGGGTTTCGTTCTGTATCTGTCAGTCTCTGTTACAGTGTGAGAGTGTGGGTTTCAATCTGTATCTGTCAGTCTCTGTTACAGTGTGAGAGTGTGGGTTTCATTCTGTATCTGTCAGTCTCTGTTACAGTGTGAGAGTGTGGGTTTCATTCTGTATCTCTCAGTCTCTGCTACAGTGTGAGAGTGTGTGTTTCATTCTGTATCTGTCAGTCCCTGTTACAGTGTGAGAGTGTGTGTTTCATTCTGTATCTGTCAGTCTCTGTTACAGTGTGAGAGTATGGGTTCATTCTGTATCTGTCAGTCACTTACAGTGTGAGAGTGTGGGTTTCATTCTGTATCTGTCAGTCTCTGTTACAGTGTGAGAATGTGGGTTTCATTCTGTATCTGTCAGTGTCTGTTACAGTGTGAGAGTGTGGGTTTCATTCTGTATCTCTCAGTCTCTGTTACAGTGTGAGAGTGTGGGTTGCATTTTGTGTCTGTGTGTCTCTGTCACAGGGTGAGAGTATGGGTTTCGTTCTGTATCTGTCAGTCTCTGTTACAGTGTGACGGTGAGGGTTTCATTCTGTATCTCTCAGTCTCTGCTACAGTGTGAGAGTGTGGGTTTCATTCTGTATCTGTCAGTCTCTGTTACAGTGTGAGAGTGTGGGTTTCATTCTGTATCTGTCAGTCTCTGTTACAGTGTGAGAGTGTGGGTTTCGTTCTGTATCTGTCAGTCTCTGTTACAGTGTGAGAGTGTGGGTTTCAATCTGTATCTGTCAGTCTCTGTTACAGTGTGAGAGTGTGGGTTTCATTCTGTATCTGTCAGTCTCTGTTACAGTGTGAGAGTGTGGGTTTCATTCTGTATCTCTCAGTCTCTGCTACAGTGTGAGAGTGTGTGTTTCATTCTGTATCTGTCAGTCCCTGTTACAGTGTGAGAGTGTGTGTTTCATTCTGTATCTGTCAGTCTCTGTTACAGTGTGAGAGTATGGGTTCATTCTGTATCTGTCAGTCACTTACAGTGTGAGAGTGTGGGTTTCATTCTGTATCTGTCAGTCTCTGTTACAGTGTGAGAATGTGGGTTTCATTCTGTATCTGTCAGTGTCTGTTACAGTGTGAGAGTGTGGGTTTCATTCTGTATCTCTCAGTCTCTGCTACAGTGTGAGAGTGTGGGTTTCATTCTGTATCTGTCAGTCCCTGTTACAGTGTGAGAGTGTGGGTTTCATTCTGTATCTGTCAGTCTCTGTTACAGTGTGAGAGTATGGGTTTCATTCTGTATCTGTCAGTCACTTACAGTGTGAGAGTGTGGGTTTCATTCTGTATCTGTCAGTGTCTGTTACAGTGTGAGAATGTGGGTTTCATTCTGTATCTGTCAGTCTCTGTTACAGTGTGAGAGTGTGGGTTTCATTCTGTATCTGTCAGTCTCTGCAACAGTGTGAGAGTGTGGGTATCATTCTGTATCTGTCAGTCACTTACAGTGTGAGAGTGTGGGTTTCATTCTGTATCTGTCAGTCACTGTTACAGTGTGAGAGTGTGGGTTTCATTCTGCATCTGTCAGTCTCTGTTACAGTGTGAGCGTGTGGCTTACATTTTATATCTGTCAATAGACAATAGACAATTGGTCCAGGAGTCGGCCATTCGGCCCTTTTAGCCAGCACCGCCATTCACTGTGATCATGGCTGATCATACACAATGCGTACCCAGTTCGTGCCCTCTCCCCATATCCCTTTACCCCTCTATCTGTAAGAGCTCTATCTAAATCTCTCTTGAATGCATCCAGAGACTTGGCCTCCACTGCCTTCTGGGGCAGAGCATTCCACATATCCACCACTCTTTTGGAGAAAAAAGATTATTTTGCATTTCAGTTCTAAATGGCCTACCCCTTATTCTTAAACTGTAGCCTCTAGTTCTGGACGCACCCATCAGCGGGAACATGCTTCCTGCCTCCAGCGTGTCCAATTCCTTAATAATCTTATATATCTCAATCAGATCGCCTCTCATCCTTCTAAATTCCTGTGTATACAAGCCCAGTCTCACCAATCTTTCAACATATGACAGTCTCGCCATTCCGGGAATTAACCTTGTGAACCTACGCTGCACTCCCTCAATAGCAAGAATGTCCTTCCTCAAATTTGTAGACCAAAACTGCACACAATACTCCAGGTGGAGTCTCAACAGGGCCCGGTAGAGCTGCAGAAGGACATCTTTACTCCTATACTCAATTCCTCTTCTTATAAAGGCCAGCATGCCATTAGCTTTCTTCACTGCCTGCTGTACCTGTATGCTTGCCATCATTGACTGATGTACAAGAACACCTAGATCTCGTTGTAATTCCCCTTTTACTAACTTGTCTCCATTTAGATAGTAATTTGCCTTTCTGTTCTTGCCATCTAAGTGGATAACCTCACATTTATCCACATTCAACTGCATCTGCCATACATTTGCCGACTCACCCAACATGTCCAAGTCACCCTGTATTCTCATAACATCCTCCTGACATTTCACACTGTCACCCAGCTATGTGTCATCAGCAAATTTGCTAATGTTACTTTTAATCCCTTCATCTAGATCATTAATGTATATTGTAAACAGCTGCAGTCCCAGCACCGAACATTGCGGTACCCCACTGGTCACAGCCTGCCATTCCGACAGGAACAGGATAATCGCCGCTCTTTGTTTCCTGTCAGTCAGCCAATTTTCAATCCATGTCAGTACTCTGCCCCCAATACCATGTGCACAAATTTTACCCACGAATCTCCTATATGGGATTTTATCAAAAGCTTTCTGGAAGTCCAGGTACATTACATCCACTGGCTCTCCCTTGTCCATTTTCATAGTTCCATCCTCAAAAAACTCCAGAAGATTAGTCAAGCATGATTTTCCCGTAATAAATCCATGCTGACTCGGACTGATCCTTCTACTGTTATCCAAACGTGTGGTAATTTCATCTTTTATAATTGACTCCAGCATCTTTCCCACCATTAATGTCAGGCTAACCCAGGGGTGGGCAAACTTTTTGACTTGTGGGCCACAAAGGGTTCTAAAATTTGACAGGGGGGCCGGACCAGGAGCAGATGGACGGAGTGTTTTGGTAATACACCTCATAAGAGAAAATAAAATATCTAAGTATATGTAGAAAACATGTGCTTTAATTTGAATTGAAAATGAACAAATGCATTACAACAAAACATCTGTCTTTGAAGTCCCATGGTATTTAGCTATTTACTGAAATGACTTTTAAAACTGAAAATTAAATGAATAAAATACAGCTTTTTTTAATAATAACAGTTATTATTTTAAAGCACTGAAAATTCTGTTATCCTTCAAGATATTATCATCATGACTCTCCTCCTGACTGTCTTTATTTCAAAAACGGTAGGAGATGCAGGTGTACTTGTCCTGCTCCTTCTTATTCAATTGTCCCCTGTGCCAAAACTCAACAACGACCAGTGTCACTGACAGGACAGTGACAGCGCGCCAGTATGCGGAGCGCGTTATTTGATCTGGAGTGCATTTTTTATTTTGAAAACGTACGTGCACCTGCGCACTACTCATGCCCATCACTTAACAGAAATGACATGTAACATGCAAGGCTTATTGAAAAACACATTTTCAAATGCATTTTTTACATAACACAACGAAGAAACTTATTTTTAATTTCAGTGGGAACAGTGTTGTTGGTCTCCCTTTTTAGCCAGCACATCAAAGTCTGGATTTAGTTTTGTTGTGGCGATTCTCAGGATGGATCTGAGGTGTTAACAAGGTTTATTAATATAATTTCATTCAGTTCTGCGGACCGGATTAAAAAACTTAACGGGCCGCATATGGCCCGCGGGCCGTAGTTTGCCCATGCCTGGGCTAACCGGTTTATAATTCCCTGTGTTCTCACTCTCTCTCCTTTCTTGAAAAGTGGGTCAACATTAGCCACCCTCCAGTCAGCAGGAACAGTTCCTGATCTCCGAACATTGGAAAATGATTACCAATGCGTCCACGATTTCTAGAGCCACCTCTTTAAGCACCTTGGGATGCAGACCATCAGGTTCCGGGGACTTATCAGCCTTCAGACTCAACAGTTTATCCAACACCGTTTCTTGCCTAATATAAATTTCCTTCAGTTCATTATTTACCCTAGTTCCTTTGACCACTATTACTTCTGGTAGTTTGTTTGTGCCTTCCCCAGTGAAGACAGATCCAAAGTACTTGTTCAACTCTTCTGCCATGTCCTTGTTCCCCATCATAATTTCACCCGTTTCTGTCTTCAATGGTCCAATTTTGGTCTTAACTATTTTATTTTTTGCTATTCACCTACCTAAAGAAGCTTTTACTATCCTCCTTTATATTCTTGGCTAGTTTACCTTCTTACCTTATTATTTCCTTGGCGTATTGCCTTTTTTGTTATCTTCTGTTGCTCTTTAAAAGCTTCCCAGTCCTCTGGTTTCCCGCTCATCTTTGCTATGTTATACTTCTCTTTTATTTTTATACAGCCCTTTACTTCCCTCGACAGCCACGGCCGCCCGTTACTCCCCTTAGGATCTTTCTTCCTCTTTGGAATGAACAGATCCTGCACCTTCTGGATTATTCACAGAAGTACGTGCCATTGTTTTTCCACTGTATTTCCTGCTAGGATATTGTTCCATTGAACTTTGGCCAGCTCCTCCCTCATAGCTCCATAGTTCTGTTTGTTCAACTGTAATACTGTCAGCCTCTGCTACAGTGTGAGAGTGTGGGTTTCATTTTGTGTTTTTCAGGCCCTGCTCGAGCGGAAAGTGTGCCGTCTCTGTCCAGTACCTGCGAACCTCTGCTTCAGTCTGAGCGTGCGTATGTTATTCTCCATCGCTCCCGCTATTCCTCAAATCAAGTAAATATAATAAATCTAATAAAAAATAAACAATTTCTGTACTCCCTGGGCTATTTTTAGATCATGTCTTCTGCAGTTGATGATGTTAAAATTGTGCGATGTACAGTGCACTTATGAATGATGACGTTGAGCAGTACAGCCTGTGTAATAGAGTCATATGGCAAACAGGCCCTTTGTCCCGACTTAATACTGCACGCTATTTGATGCTTAACGAGGCAGAGTCAATTAAGCAGCGCCTGATCTGTAACTTTCTATGGCTTGGCAACACAACTTCTTAACTGTTGAATGAAATTAAATAAAATATGGAAATTAATTAATTTAACAAGGACGTGAGTAAATTCATAATTTAATAGGAACAGACCTCTCAGAGGCAGCGCATTTTATGTTCCAGCAACATTTATGTGTGTATGTTTCTCTCAGCAACTCTAAATTGCTACCTTCACCGCATCTCTGCACTCTTATGTTTCGCGATTCTGTTATCCATTCCACTATGTGCACTGGAGCATCAATTCATTCGAGCGATGTCATATTTATAAATAATGTAAGAAACGTTTCGATTTTCTAATGACAGCGTCAAGCTGGTCTGTATTACGTTTTTCATAATTTCTCATGGAGTATGATAGGACGGTGCGGAAGGAGCTACACTCTGTGTCTGACCCCGGGACGGTGTGTGATGGGACAGTGTCAAGGAGGTTAACTATTTTTCGGACATCCGCGATATACTGTGCTTAATGAAACAACTAATGCTGTCGAACCGCTGACATGCTATCCCGATTGCGTTACTGCGCTGGAACTGTGCTGGATCCTTGGAGATATTGTCACCCGAGAATTTGACTCTGCTCTCCGTGTCCACTGCTGAGCCATCAACGGGGGTTGCTGTTTTCTCCTGAATTCTTCCTCCGGAATGCTGCCATCAGTCCCTCAGTCATTCTGATGTTGTTGTGGGGGGTATGTGTTTCCACAGCATTTAAGTGGCCGGACTGGTCTTGGACGATTGTTCTGAGTATCTGTAAAATGCTGAAGGGTTCACTTTCTGTGTTAGCCAAGGGAACGGCAAGGGAAATGGAACAAGTTCTCAGTAAAGAATGGAGATATGCATGATGCGGCATGACTGTGGAAAATAGAAACACTGAAAAATAGAAAACCTACAGTACAATACAGGCCCTTCGGCCCACAATTCTGTGATATTAGCTATGGTTACCCAAAGCTCTCTATTACTCTAAGCTCGATGCACCTATCCAGGAGCCCGTTAAAATGGGTTGGAATAAATTTACATTTGAAATCGCTCGAAGTAGATTCCGTTTACCCTTGAGGATCTCAACGCAGGGTATGATTCCACAATCGTCATGCATGTGAGATGTCGACTTTTCTGGAAAGGTTTGAGTCCGGGATAGGGTGATGAATATATATGACCGATTTATTCTGTACAATTAATTGCTTCACTTGGTTTTAATTCCTCTGTCGTAACACTCAGTACGTTTGCGCAGAACTATCAGGCTGAGGCCTTGATGTAATTGCGGATGCTTCAAGACATTCGCTGCAATATCGTCAGGTTATTCTCATCTATTTGAAAGGGCCATCCTGTTCTGCTACTTTGGGAGGAATTCCCTCATTCATTGTTTTGTATAGGTCAGGCAGACCCACTATTCGAACTCATCTGGATATGTTGAGATGCATTATTCTTGGATTATTCTAGGGACAGAAGGCTGAATGATGTGAACATATCGGGAGATTACTTTACACATAGAAGCTGTTGTTGGCATTGTAAGGTTCTTCTATTCTCTTGTCTGTATTCGGCACTGTGTTACTGCAGAGTGTTTTCTCCGACAGAAGTGTCAAAATTAAATTTGTTTTCAATAGTTTGGCCGTTTCAGATACCATCCAGTCATCCCGATTTATAAAGCTGTGGTTTTGAATTTCGTATAGCTTGCTGACGTATGAGTAACCAGGCTGTGTCTCGTGCCGAGAAGAATTTGGTTCAGCGTTGCGATATTATCACCAGCGCGTCATCATTGTGAGGAATTTCCTCACGTTTTAGCAGTTTAAAATTGCAGCTGAACCGCTATTTGTACGAGTTGCGTCCCTGGGCGGTTGGTTCTTGCTCGGGGATTTTTTCATTTGTTTATTCACTATATTTGCTGCTTTTAAGATTGTATCGGACATTGTAAACTGAGAAAATAAAGAATGCCATTGTGCTGTTAAAATAAACTCTACATTCGTTAAGCTAAAGCAGCTTTATGTGCGGTGTTACAAGTACAATGGGGCAAGGCCCTGAGATACTGTATTTATTTACAGAATGTTCTTCTTGATGTGTTGGAATGTTTATTTCGAATTTTTCATTTCTATTCTGAGACTCGTATATTGTTTGGCGCTATGAGATTGGTCACAGTTTATTAGGAGGAGATCACTATTACTGCTGGCCTGTGAGATTTTCATATGCTTTGGCCCAAGCAATTGTACAATATCTACTATCATGTTCCATCTGAGACCATGAATTTTTGTTTCATGTTCCGTAATGTTTTATTATTGTCGTGGATCAAAGCCAGACTGAAATGCTCCATACCAACATGCTATTGTATTGTAAGAGGCATGGATGGGTTCGATGGTCAGTGCCTGTTTCTCAGGGCACCAGTGGCAATCACTAGAGGGCATGGGTACGGGTTTGGGAGGGGTGGAGTTTTGGGAGAGACATCAGGGGTAGGTTTTTTACACAGAGGGTTGTGAAGTGCCTGGAATGACTATAGTTATTATAGTTAATTTCATCTTCCTTCAATTTACTTATCTGGTTTTT
Organism: Hemitrygon akajei; assembly: GCF_048418815.1. Lineage (NCBI taxonomy): Eukaryota > Metazoa > Chordata > Chondrichthyes > Myliobatiformes > Dasyatidae > Hemitrygon > Hemitrygon akajei. The sequence goes on along the minus strand of NW_027331942.1, from coordinate 5,930,146 downwards.
ATCTTTATCTTTACAAGGAAATCTCTATCCTGCATCCCTGATCAACTTTAATGTTATTACTTCCCATCCTCCTTTAATCTACTTATTTGGTCCTGCAACGGAAGGACAATCAGTCGCAAGCGCCCCTTGAAGTTTTATTTATATCTATTGGTTGTATTTACCAATCGGAGAACATCTTGGGTGCATTCCCAAAAAACCCTGGACTGTCTGTAGAAGCACTGCTAATGTAATGGTTCCCTGTGGCAGCAGTGTTCGGGTTATGGTTGGAGATAACGGGGGCTTTGAAATGTGCGCCGTCCAGTGAGGTGAATTTTTTTTTTTGTTTTCTTGTCTTGTGCCTGAGTCGTTGTATAAGCCGGCGGTGCTGGAGGCATGCTCTACGCCGAAGATGCTAAAAGAGTCTTCCACGTTGCTCTGCCTGTTCGCAATTTCTTTGTCGGGGTGCAATGCTGATTCATCTTTCATTTTTTCCCCCATTTGTCCGCATACGGATATGAAGTCCCTGCCGTGTGAGAACATGATTTTAAATTTCAGCAAATTTGCTCCTATTCACAGCTCTCTGTTTGTATTTTATTGGGACTTCAGAAGCTGAAATGGTCTGAACAAAGTATGACAGATTATCTATTATGTTGAGGTAGACTGCCGGTGTGGGATGTTGTACTATTACAGGGTGCTTTGTCGTTCGGATAAATTCCATCTCTATGAGGAACAGGAAACAAGACGTGAAATATTTTAAATTTATTTTTGTGAACCATAGAACGATAGAACACGACGGCACAGTACAGGCCCTTTACCCTCCATGTTATGCCGACGCATATAATCCTTTAAAAAAAAGTACTAAACGCACACTACCACATAACCCTCCATTTTCTTTCATCCATGTGCCTGTCCAAGATTCTCTTAAACACCCCCAATGTTTTAACCTCCTGCACCATCCCTGGCAAGTTATTCCAGGCACTTCACAACCTTCTGTGTAAAAAACCTACCCCTGATGTCTCTCCCAGAACTCGCCCCTCCCAAACCCGTACCCATGCCCTCTAGTGATTGCCACTGGTGCCCTGCGAAACAGGCACTGACCATCGAACCCATCCATGCCTCTACCAATCCTGCAAAGCTCCACCAAGTCCCCTCAAATTCTTCCAAGCTCCAAAGAGAAAAGTCCCAGCTCCGCCAGCCCCGCTCCACAGGACTTGTTCTCCAATCCAGACAGCCTCCCGGCAAATCTCCTCTGCACCCTGTCCATAGCATCCGCATCCTTCCGATAATGAGATGACCAGAATTGAACGCAATACTCTAAGTGCGGTCTCACCAGAGATTTGTAGAGTAGCAACATGACCTTTCAACTCCTGAACTCAAACCCCCTATTAATGAAGTCTAGCATCCAATAGGCCCTCTTAACTACCCTATTAACCTGTGCAGCGACCTTGAGGGATGTATGAATTAGAACCGCAATGTCCCTTTGTTCATTCACACTCCTAAGTAACTGACCATTAATCCTGTACTCAGTTTTCTAGTTTGTCCTTCAAAAATGCATCACCTCCCACTTGTCCGGATTGAAATCCATCCGCCATCCTTCTGCCCAACTCTGCAGCCCGTCCACATCATCCCGTAAACGTCGACCACCCACAGCTCCATCCACAACTCATCCAATCTTCGTGTCATCAGCAAACTAACTCACCCATCCTTCCGCCTCCACATCCAGGTCACCCAAAAAAAATCGTAAATAGCAGGGATCCCAGGGCAGATCCCTATGTCACCCCACCAGTCAACGACCTCCAGGCAGAACACCTTCCTCCCCACAACCACCCTCTGCCTTCTTCCCTCAATCCAGCCCCCTAAGCAAGAAGCCAAGGTTCCACTTATCCCATGCCCATGACTCCCCGGATGAGTCCCTATTGAGGGACCCCGTCAAATGCCTTGCCGAAGTCCATGCAGATCACATCCACCGTCCCACCCACATTAACCTCCCTCGTCACCTCTTGAAAAAACTCAATATTGCTTGTGAGGCATGTTCCTCCCCCTACAAAGCCATGCCAACCATCCATGAGTTGACTGCACCTTCAAGTGCTCGTAGATTCCAGCCCCAAGAATCCCCTCCAGTAGCTTGCAGACCACCGACGCAAGACCCATCTGTCTACAGTTCTCAGGCTTCTCCCCACAACCTTCCATAAACAAGGGAACTACACTTGCCATGCTCCAGTCCTCTGGCACTTCCCCTGCAGTCAAAGAGGACCCAAAGCTCATAACCAATGCTCCCGCGATCTCCCCTGTCAACCCCCACAGCAACCTGGGGTGTATCACATCCGGCCCTGGGGATCCACCAATCTCAACGTCTCTAAGAAGATCCAGCACCTCCTCCTCCCTAATCTCCACACTGTCCAGCACACAGGCCCTCTCTACATCGACCTCATCCTGGTCAAGATCCTTTTCACTTGTGAATACTGAAGCAAAGAGTTCATTTAGAACCTCCCCAACCGCCTCCGCCTCCAGGCACCTGTTGCGCTCTTTATTCCTTAACAGCCCCACCTTCGTTCTCGTCATCCCCTTATTCTTCACATACACATAGAAAGCTTTGGGGTTCTCCTTAATCCTACATCCCAAGATCTTCTCATGCCCCTTTCGAACTCCCTATGTCCTTTCTTTAGCTCCTTCCTGACTAGCTTATATTTCTCATAAGTCCCTCCTACTTCCTGCTTCTTATACCTAACATATGCTTCCGTTTTCCTCTTGACGAGTTGCCTCGCATGTTTTGTCAGCCACGGTTCCCTTTTCCTACCATTTTTTCCTTGCCTCAGTGGGACAAACCTATCCTGAACTCAGCTCAAGTGGTCCCTAAATTTCTCCCTCATTACTTCTGTGCTTTCCCCTTTGAACATCTAATAATAATAATCTAATAATCTAATTGTGCTAAAATTTATTCCTCTGCAATTGTGATTGGAGCTGATTTTCCTCCTTTCCCATTTTCCCCAAAAAGGTAATCTCCAAATCACGTCCGGAGTGATGAATTTCTGAATGATTCGCTCATCCGTGCGACTCCATCAAATTCAAGTTTTAAAATACCTGCATTTTAATATTTTAAACAGGTGTAATTCTGCACATGATGGAAATCCGAAACAACGCGCAAAATGCGGGAGGACCTCAGTAGGTCAGGGAGTAAATGTAGAGATTTACTCCCTCATCATCCCGAGACCTCTCTTCAGATCGGGACAGTAAGAGGGAGGCCTCAGAATAAAATGGCGTGTGGGGTGGGGGGGGGGGGAAGTGATAGCTGAGGCGAAGTGGGTATTAAAGATAAACGACTGGAGAGGGAGGAATCTGAGAAGAGTGGAGTGGAGCACAGGGAAAACGGGAGCAGGACGCGGACGCGTGTGAGGTGATAGGCGGGTGAGGGTAGGCATGAGGCCAGAGTGGTGAATAGAAATAGAAGGGAGGAGGAGGGATTAATTACGGACATTCATGACATCAGGTTGTTGCTGCTACGTCTTGAGCGTAACACAAGAGTAAACCTTGGACCACAAATATCTGATAGAGATTGGGAAAAGGAATCGAAATATTTAGACACCAGAAAACTCCGCATTTCATGGCTGGAGTGGTGGCGCTCGACGAAATGAAGCCCAGCTTATCGCCAGTGTGGAGAAGGCCGCAATGGATGACCACAGCAGATTCACAGACGGTGTATTACCTCGCCTGGAAGAATTGTCTGGGCGACGCGAATAGTAGAGAAGGAGGAGGTGAATGTCACGTGTAGTATGTTGGCCGCTGGCAGGGCAATGTGCAGTGAGGGAGATCAGTGGTGAGGGACGGTTGGAAAAAGAGAATCACAGAGGGAGTGATCCCTGTGGAATGCGGGGTAATGGGGATGGGAGGGAGAGATCGGTTTGTTTGAGGCATCTGTCTAAAAATGAGGTCAACCCATTTGCGCTCACCCTGTCTTGCCGCCGCCCTAACAGCGACAGAGTTCCTCTTTATGCTTACCTACCCCGCATTCAATATACCCTGCTCTGCAATTTCCGCCGTCCTAGCAAGAAACTTATGCTCATCTTTCCCCAACTCACTGCTTTCCGCATTGTTTAGGCGCAACTCCTTTAAATTCTGTCCAGGAAGCCTCTCCTGTTTTTTCCTTCAACACACTGTCCTATTCCCTCTTCCCACCTGCCTCGCAGCTCCTCGTACGTCCTCTGGTCCTTCCCTTTCTCCGATGGTATGTTCACCTCTCTCATCAGATTCCTTCCACTCCAGCCCTTCAGCTTTCCTGTCCTCTTGGCTTCAGCTGTCACCTTCTTGCCATTCTCCCTCCCCTCAACCAGCTTTTCTATCCTGCTGTCTTCACCCTTCCTTTCCAGTTCCCAAGAATGACTTTGGACTGAAACGTCATCTGTTGTGTCTGTTTCCACCTCCGACAATTCTATCGAACCTGTTAAGCTGTGCCAGCATTTTGCGTGTGTGTTGCTTTTAATATTTGGTAGTGAGATATCGTACCAGAGCATCCGATTCAACTGTGTTACCGCAAGGTTCTCATTGAGCCAGTGAGACCTCGCTATATTTCAATGTTAGACTTGCTTTCAACGTCGGTTCCCTGTAGTGTTCAGTTTGTTAATGACTATGGCAACTTACGCTCACATAGGGTGCTCCTGAAGCCAGTCCTGAAGCTATTTACTCTCATGAACACCAGGTTATCACAGGTCTCACTGTGTGATTTAAAGATAGTCATTTGTCTGATGTTATATTACCCGGTTTGCAGGAAGACAGTCCTAAATTTACTTATCAGATGCCCGGCTCCGATTTGTGAATCGGAAAGGAAAGGCTGCACTATTGGAAACAATGTGAGTGTTCAAGTTTTTGAAACCAATTGAACAGAGTTGCAGCTGAGACTGTATCAGGGCAGCGTGAGTGTTGGGAAGTGTTGGAACCAGAGAGTTGTGTCAATGGACAACATTCCGACCTCCTTCCTGAAAGGAGAGTAGAGGAACGCTGATCGGATGGACCATCAGTGGCGAATCCTTTTCAAAATGAGTGACAGAGGAGAAATCAGCACTTGCTTCAGCTGCTGCCTGAACTTAGTCTGGCTGACGGCGTAAAGAGCGGTGTTCGTGCAGCAGCTCAGGAGTTGCAGCATGTAACACAGTTCTTTCAAAAAAGAAGGCATCGTAACCCAATATGGCATGCGCACTGCATGAATCATTCTGCTCCATATTACTATCACCCCGTACAACGCCCATAACAGGATGAAATTTCCCGAGACGACCAGCAGTAAAACGAGGGACTTTCTGCGGTTCTGCATCTCCGGGTCTCCGGAACTCTGACCACGGCTGGAAGCCCGGAGTCTGCCGCGGGCTCTACTGGCCAGTAAAACGTTCGTGATGGTGAAAGCATTGAGCAGGATAACAACGAGGAACGGGATCACAGTCGTAAAGAGAATACCAGAGACATCGATTATTGTCCAGAATAGTGTCCCCAGCAATAACCATCTCTGCATGCAAGGCCATACTGTGACATAGACAGCATATACATCTTGGATCACGAAGAACCAGGAAGCGTTCTTTAAACAACTCAGTGCAGTCACTGTGCTCAGAACCACCGTCGCCGTTCTCCCAGTGCAATATATTGCGTTTAGATCCTGGAAGCAAATGGCCACAAATCGATCAAAGGTGAAAGCGACGGTGAACCAAACAGAGCAATCTGTGGCGACCTGCAATAAGTAGACGTGGGTTCTACACACGCGGACGTAATACAGGAAGGAAAAGTCATCCGGAAAAGCCTTCGGAATTTTCATCAATATAACGTCCAGGAAAACGACCGCTAGGTCAGCCGCTGACATGGCCATCAGATAGCGGGTGACTGTTTTAGAGAGTCCGCACTTTCCCCGTGATAGTATGACAATCGTCAGCACGTTCACTGTGAAAAGCAGAAGTACAGAAAAAAATACATCAAACTGAGAACATCGTTGTAAAATTTACTAAGAACAAAATCAAATACTTGCACGCTTCAGAGGTCGAAGAATTTATCGCTGATTAGAGACAGTTTTTGGGTCAGTCAGGGATTAATATTTAATACGAATGCTAATTAGTGGAAGTGACGTCACCCACTGGATAGAAGACGGTTTGAAATCCGATATCCGAGTCAGGACAAAAATGAGCGGATGTCGTTTGCACCTTTTCTCTCCTCAAATAAAACATACAATCTGTGAGAAGCAGCAAATATTAAGTTAAACATGAGCCACATTTCAATCGAACAAATCGTTCTGATATTTGACCCGGTTCATTGCCGTATCATCGATCTCTGTACACCATGGTAACACACGGACAAAATCAATAAGGCAAAGTTTGTTCTTTTTGATCGAATACCGTGGCTGCATGCAAAATGGAACTGAGGTCAATGAAATTCATCGTGTTTCAGCTGGACATGGTTCGAGTAAATGCCGTAGCCTTTGTATCTTCTGCTGCTTTTGCTCCTGCGTTATCAAATCTGACATTTCACAAGGAGGCGCGGATCTGATCAATATATTTCCTGCGGAAACTGTCGGACGCTCATTGAGCGCCTCGGCCTCTAGACCACAGGTGGAGTATATTTGGAGATTGAATGAAAGCATTCCTCATCCTCAGACAGGATGAAGAGGTCAATACTCCCCAATGCCATTAGGCTTTACAATTCAACTGCCAGGACTTAAGAACTTTTTTTTAAAGCTATTATTAATGCTTCTTGAGTTAGTGATTTAGATGCATATCATATTATTACTGAGTTAAGTATTGTATGTAATTAGTTTTTGCTACAACAAGTGTATGGGACATTGGAAAAAAATGTTGAATTTCCCCATGGGGATGAATAAAGTATCTATCTATCTATCTATCTATCTATCTATCTATCTATCTATCTATCTATCTATCTATCTATCTATCTATCTATCTATCTATCTATCTATCTATCTATCTATCTATTAATACTCAATGAACACACGGTTACACAGTGAAAGTGTGAGAAAGCTGCAGGGAATCGAAACTGGCGGCATAAACAAAAGCACGAATATTTAGGTCAACCCAAAGTGTAAAATAAAATAGTCATGTAGAGGTCCGGTGGAGAAAGTACAGCAATGTGACCAAAAGTAAGTTAGGTACAGTTAGATTCAACGTGCAGACAACGCATTGTGAATGGTTGGGGTGGTCTATTTCAATTTCCTCAAAGCGGCCGGGTCAAGGCAAGAAGCTGTCTTGACAACATTAGTGAACCAACAAGCACGAATTTTAATGGGGCGGGATACAGATTACGTAGAAACTTCACTCTGAACAGATGGTCTTCACGTTTTTATTAATTCCAAACCCATTGGTTTTCCGTCTGTCCCATTGTCGTCTTGCATTCAGTTGCAGATCGGACTGTAATATCCCGCACTATCTAAACTAACCCCCACCCCCCACCCCATCCCCGGATTGATGGAGCTGTTATTTCGGGGCCATTTTACTTCTTTCGCTAAGGACATTAAACTGTTTCTACTGATCTTCCTGATTTGTTCCACAGTTACTCTTTCTGCGGATAGAAAATGTTCGACTGTCTGTCAGAGGTGCAGATGCCTGTACTGTGTGTTTGTTAACCCTATCAGAGTTTGCAGCCTGCGTTTTGTACTAAACAACCATAGAAATCCAGAAGGTACTTTTTTTTTATTCATGAATCACTGTTTGGCCGCGCTGAATACATGGCATGCCAGACCGGCCTTTACCGAGAAAGTCAGACATGGTCCAAGTCTTCGTGAGGAGCAGAGTCTGAGGTGCAGCACAGATATTGATTAGAGATTCGGAAGGGGGACAGAGTGTAGATGAGACTTCGCTCCCTCTGCTAAGCCAGGAATTGAACAGGGAATTATGGGTTCATCATGGCCGGTGACAGAGAGAGTCAAAGTCTTTATCACCCGAAGAACTTTGATTCTACAGAGGAGGCGCTGATCTGTGGTGTTTACTTTGAATATTGAGTAATGGAGAGGACAGAGGCTTGCACTGTGCTCAGAGTCAAAAAGAAACAGGCGGATGAAGACGTCAATTGCAGCTGCCGTGTGATATTTATGGAAGGTTGGTGCAGCGGGCAGGGACAGATTTTGGAATCGGCGCAAATTTAAGTTTACATTCCCGATAGGTTAAAAGCAACACAAGGAAAGAGATCGACGCTAATCTTTGAAAATCTGCGGTGACTGGTGCCGTCTGCACGATACACTGGAGCAACTCAACAAGGCTCGTGGACAGCTTCCTAACCTACGACTGCAACCATCTAGAGAAGTTCAGGAGCAGCAAAGCATGGCGATTCCTCTGCCTGGACATTTCCCTCTAAAATACGCCATTGTAACGCGGAAAGGAACTTCGCAATTCCATTACAGTCTCTGAGTCAAGACCCTGGTACTGTCCCCCCAACAGCCATGTGGGATAGCCAGTCCTCAAGTACATCAGCTGTTCCACAAGACAACTGACACATCCGTTCGCAAAGACAGGCAGGGGTGGACAATACAATGCTGGGTCAGCTTGAGAAATTCACGGCTCTTGAGCAAATAAAACAGAAATTGAATGTAAAGATTTGACAGCATCCCTAACTGTCGGAAAAGAGAATAAGTCGTCAGTCTGACACTGGCGTTTTCAACATTTACCGAATATAAACGTGGAGTTACGAATATATATCAAGCAAACAAAAAGGACCCAGTGTATTTGTAGGTGTCATGGGGAGCAATGGACGTGACATGCGTGTTATGTGCGATAATAAAACTATGGTATAGCTACCTCTCGAAATAGTTTCAGCATGAGACTTTGACTTACCAGAGATGGCAACAACAGCAAGAATTGGGTAGTATATCGGCGCGAAGTCCATGAGCGCAAGTTGGATCCGCCATAATAATGATATTTGATTTGCATGAGTTTTGAAGTAAGCATCCGCATTGAAACGTTCTGGTCCATTAGTGTAAATTTCCACCGAACTGACCCCAGATTCCGACCCATTCTTGAACTGTCCCACTCCACTCTCCAGGATCGGTGCGTCGGAACTCCGATTCCCAGGTCTGTTGAGCAATGTCATTACCGGAGTCGATGCTCGTACTGACAATCATTGTAGGCAAACCCTATTTGTAATACAGAAGCACGCTCCAATGACTTAATCAGACCTCATGGGTGTTCACTTAATTAAACCCAGTGGATGAACAGGAGCAGTTAACCCCTGCATGGACAGTGAAACAAAGAGACAGGTTTAGAGTGGAGGTAATATGAAAAGAGTGGGGTTCAAACCTGTTTGACATGAACATGCGGTAGAGATATTATCACCGAACATTTTTTTAGACGGATGGCGCATCAGACAATACACAATAGACAATAGGTGCAGAAGTAGACCATTCCGCCCTTCGAGTCTGCTCCACCATTCTGAGATCATGCCTGATCATCTACTAGCAATCCCCGGTTCCTGCCTTATCCGCATATCCCTTGATTCCCCTATCCATAAGATATCTATCTAGCTCCTTCTTGAAAGCATCCAGAGAATTGGCCTCCACTGCCTTCCGAGGCAGTGCATTCCAGACCCCTACAACTCTCTAAGAGAAGAGGTTTTTCCTTCATTCTGTCCTAAATGACCTACCCGTTATTCTCAAACCATGCCCTCTGGTACTGGACTCTCCCTGCATCTGGAACATATTTCCTGCCTCTATCTTGTCCAATCCCTTAACAATCTTATATTTTGCAATCAGATCCCCTCTCAATCTCCTTAATTCCAGCGTGTACAAGCTCAATCTCTCTACCCTCTCTGCGTAAGACAGTCTGGACATCCCAGGAATTAACCTCGTGAATCTACGCTGCACTTCCTCTACAGCCAGGATGTCCTTCCTTAACCCTGGAGACCAAAACTGTACACAATACTCCAGGTGTGGTCTCACCAGGGCCCTGTACAAATGCAAAATGATTTGCTTGCTCTTGTACTCAATTCCCTTTGTAATAAAGGCCAACATTCCATTAGCCTTCTTGACTGCCTGCTGCACTTGCTCATTCACCTTCAGTGACTGATGAACAAGGACTCCTAGATCTCTTTGTATTTCTCCCTTACCTAACTCTACACCGTTCAGATAATAATCTGCCTTCCCGTTCTTACTCCCAAAGTGGATAACCTCACACTTATTCACATTAAACGTCATCTGCCAAGTATCTGCCCACTCACTCAGCCTATCCAAGTCACCCTGAATTCTCCTAACATCCTCAACACATGTCACACTGCCACCCAGCTTTGTATCATCAGCAAACTTGCTGATGTTATTCTCAATGACTTCATCTAAATCGTTGATGTAAATCGTAAACAGCTGTGGTCCCAATACCGAGCCCTACGGCTCCCCACTAGTCACCACCTGCCAGTCCGAGAAACACCCATTCACCGTTATCCTTTGCTTTCTATCTGACAACCAGTTTTCTATCCATGTCAATATCTTCCCCCCAATGCCATGAGCTCTGATTTTACCCACCAATCTCCTATGTGGGACCTTATCAAATGCCTTCTGAAAATTTAGGTACATTACATCCACTGGATCTCCCTTGTCAAACTTCCTGGTTACATCCTCGAAAAACTCGAATAGAGTAGTCAAGCATGATTTTCCCTTGGTAAATCCATGCTAGCTCGGCCCAATCCGATCACTGCTATCTAGATATGCCACTATTTCATCTTTAATAATGGTCTCTAGCATCTTCCCCACTACTGATGTTAAGCTGACAGGACGATTGTTTTCTCCCTCACTCCTTTCTTAAAAAGTGGGATAACATTAGCCATTCTCCAATCCTCAGGAACTGATCCTGAATTAAGGAGCATTGGAAAATGATTACCAATGCATCCGCAATTTCCAGAGCCACCTTCTTTAGTACCCTAGGATGTGGACCATCTGGACCTGGGGATTTGTCACCCTTCAGTCCCATTAGTCTACTCATCTCCGTTTCCTTCCTAATGTCAATTTGTTTCATTTCCTCTGTTACCCTATGTCATTGGCCCATCCATACATCTGGGAGATTGCTTGTGTCTTCCCTAGTGAAGACAGATCTAAAGTACTTATTTAATTCTTCTGCCATTTCTCTGTTTTCCATAACAATTTCACCCAATTCATTCTTCAAGGGCCCAACATTGTTCTTAACTATCTTCTTTCTCTTCACATACTTAAAAAAGCTTTTGCTATGCTCCTTTATATTCCTGGCTAGCTTGCGTTCGTACCTCATTTTTTCTCCCCGTATTGCCTTTTCAGTTAAGTTCTGTTGTTCCTTAAATATTTCCCGATCATCTGTCTTCCCACTCACCTTAGCTCTGTCATACTTTTTTTTTTATGCTATGCAATCTCTGACTTCCTTTGTCATCCACTGTGGCCCCTTTCCCCACTTTGAATCCTTCCTTCTCCGGGGGATGAACTGATTTTGCACCGTCTGCATTATTCCCAAGAATACCTGCCACTGCTGTTCCACTGTCTGTTCTGCTAGGCTATCCGTCCAGTTAAATTTGGACAGCTCCGCCCTCATGGCTCCATAATCTCCTTTTTTCAACTGCAACACTGACACCTCCGATCTGCCCGTATCCTTCTCAAATTGCAGATAAAAACTGATCATATTATGGTCACTACCTCCTATTGGCTCCTTTACTTCAAGATCGCTTATCAAATCCAGTTCATTACACAACACTAAATCCAGAATAGCTTTGTCCCTGGTCGGCTCTCGTACAAGCTGATCTAAGAATGCATCCCGTAGGCACTCTACAAACTCCCTATCCTGTGGTCCAGCACCAACCTGATTCTCCCAGTTCACCTGCATGTTGAAATCCCCCACAACTACTGCGACATTACCTTTCCCACATGCCAATATCAACTCCCTATTCAACTTGTAAGCAATATCCATGCTACTGTTTGGGGGCCTGTAGACAACACCCATTAGGGTATTTTTTGCCCTTACTGTTCCTCAGTTCTATCCATACAGACTCTACTTCTTCTGATCCTGTGCCCCCCTTGCAAAGAACTGAATCTCATTCCTCAACAACAGGGCCACCCCAGCCCCTCTGCCCACATTTCAGTTCCTACGATAGCACGTATACCCTTGTACATAAATTTCCCAGGTCTGATCTCCCTGCAGCCATGTCTCCGTTATCCCAACAACATCATAGTTACCCATTCGCACCTGAGCTTCAAGTTCATCAGCCTTATTTCTGACACTTCGTGCATTCAGATGTAGAAGTTTTAGCCCATTTCTCCTCTCTCGGTTTAAATCGCTGCCCATTGTGCTTAACCCAGCTCCCCGAACTCCCATCGGTCTATACGCCCCTTGAATTTGGTTGTCCTTTCTAAATTTACTTATTCTTTCTGCACATTTAACTCCATGTTCCGTTAGACCATCCCTCTGTACATGTGTCCTCCTTATCACTTGCTCTGCCTCACCTTTCTCTACTACACACTTAATATTCCGGAACTGTGTAGTCCCCACCTGTCCTTTATTCTTCATCTCGCTATCCTCTCTCACATTCTGGATCCCTGCCTCCTGCAAATTAAGTTTAAACCCCCTCGAGCAGCACTAGCAAACTTTCCTGCAAGAATGTTAGTACAGCTCCAGTTCCGGTGTAAACCGTCCCGTCGGAACAGATCCCACCCTCCCTGGAACAAAGCCCAATTATCTAAAAACCTGAAGCCCTCCCTCCTGCACCATCCTTTCAGCCACGTATTAATCTTTATGATCCTCCTGTTCCTTGCCTCACTCGCACGTGGCACAGGTAGCAATCCTGAGATTGTTACCCTGGAGGTCCTGCTCTTCAGCTTCGCACCTAACTCCCTGAACTCCCTACGCAGGACCTCCACACTCATCCTACCCACGTCATTGGTCCCTACATAGACCACAACATCTGGGTTCATGCCCTCCCTCTCGAGAATAACCTGCACCCGATCTGAGATGTCCCAGACCCCGGCACCAGGGAGGCCACATACCATCCGAGACTCCCGATAGTTGTTTTTTTTTACGTACACGGTCTGTTATTCACTTGTATAAGCGATCAATGATAAACTTTCCAAGGCTCAAGGACAGGATTAAACCCTCAACTTTCCAAAGGCACGATAAATAGCTACATCTTATAAAACAATAAAGCTTGGAACCAACAAGGTCCCTGTGAAATTTCGATATCTAAACATGATAGAGCGAATGGCGGATAGTGAAGCTCCACCAAGAATATTGCATTCTCCGGTTATACTTTATCTTGTACACTCGGGTCTATACTGAGCTTCATCCCTCATCGCACCATGCTCGCTTTTCATAAATTAGGATTCCATTTAATCACTCCTTTAATCACTGAGCGAGGGACAAGTAAAAATTTCTTGTCAATGACTTGGCACCGTCAGAAGCTTCTGATTATATTTCTCCTCCCTGAATCCGCATTATTTGCAATGACGAGAAAATCTGTAGATGCTGGAAATCCAAGCAACACACGCAAAATTCTGGCGGAACCCAGCAGGACAGGCAGCATCTATGGAAAAGTGTGAATAGTGGATGTTTCAAGTCGAGGCCATTCATCAGTACCGGCAACAGAAAACTGAAGTCCCACACCAGCGGGCTCAAGAACAATTACTTAACTTTAACATTCGACTCCCAAACAAGTAATTACTGCGGTTCAGCAGCATCCTGACCAACGTGATCACTTTGCAGTAAAATTAGCTGAATTTTATTCTATTTGTTACATACCATAAGACTATAAGACAATGGAGTCCAATTAGGCCACATCGGGTCCGCTCCACAATCCCACCATGGAGAGTCATAAGCCCTCTTAGCCCCTATCGCCAGCTTTCTTTCCCGAGACCTTTGATACCCTTACTTCTCTGGAACCTATCAATCTCCGCTTTAAGTACTGTATACCCGGCGACTTGGCATTTGGGCAATAATGTCTCTCGAATTAATCTGAATTTTTGAGGTTGTCAACAAGAAGCTCGAGGAATGCACGATGCCATGCATTGGATCCCTGAACATTGGCAAGCTCCCGCGAGATGGTCTGCTCCAGGGTGTTACAATACATAGTGTCCAGAAATTGACATCGTGGTAGGTGACACAATGTGCAACGGGGCTGGGGACTGCTTTTATTTAGGATTGCAGGCCGGTGACCAGTGATGTGCCAAAATCATCGATGCTGGGACTTTGATAAATCGCTATACAGGTTCTAAATTATAGGAACCACCATCATCGCCGGGGAAACATGATGTGCAAATGGTTCCAGTGTCATAAAAAAAAAAAATCTGAAATAGAGTCTTTGCGTTTTCTGGCAGCCTGAACGTATGACACTGCTTCCTATCGATAGAATCGATAGTTTGTGGCAATGTACAGGATGATTGGAAAATTGCAAGCCTTAGTCCGCTATTTAAGAAGGGTGAAAGGCAGCAGGAAGGAAACTATAGACCTGTTAGCCTGACAACAGTAGTTGGGAAGTTGTTGGAATTGATTGATAAGGATGAGATTACGGAAAACCTGGAGGTATATGACAAGATAAACCAAAGCCAATATAGTTTCCCGAAAGGAAAATTTTGTCTGACAAACCAACCGCAATTCTTTGAGGAAATTATAAGTAGGGTAGAAAAAAGAGAAGCGGTAAACGTGGTTTATTTTTAGAAAGCATTTGACAAGGTGCCGCACATGCAGCTGCTTAGCAAAATAAGAGCCCAAGAACTTACAGGGAAGTTACCAGCATGGGTGGAGCACTGGCTGGTCGGCAGAAAATAGAGAGTAGGAATAACACGATCCTATGCTGATTGGCTGCCGGTTACCAGTGGAGTTCCAGAGGGGTCGGTGTTGGGGCAGTTACTTTTTATGATGTATGTCAATGATTTGGACTATGGTATTAATGGATTTGTGGCTCAATTTGCCGATGATACAAATATAGGTGGAGGAGTGGGTAGTGCTGAGGAAACAGAGAGCCTGCAGAAACACAAATAGTTTTGGAGAATGGGCAAAAATGTGGCAAATGAAATAAAATGTTGGAAAGTGTATGATTATGCACTTCGGTGGAAAAAAATAAACGGGCAGTCTATTAGATGGGGAGAACATTCAAAATGCAGAGATGCAACGAGACTTGGGAGTCCTTGTATAAGACACCCCGAAGGTTAATCTCCAGGATGCAGTGGTTGTGAAGAATGCCAATCGAATGTTGGCATTCATTTCTAGATATATAGAAATATATGAAAGTGATATGATGTTGAGGCTCTATGATACACTCGTGAGACCACACTTGGAGTATTGAGTGCAGTTTTGGGCTCCTAAATTTAGAGAGGATATACTGACATTGGAGAGGGTTCAGAGAATGATTCCAGGAATGGAAGGTTTACCGTATGTGGAACGTCTGACAGCTCTTGGACTGCATTCCCTTTAGCTCAGAAAAATGAAGTAGGATCTCATAGAAACATTTCAAATGTTAAAAGACCTGAACAGATTAGATATGGCAAAGTTATTTCCCATGGTAGGGGATTCTAGGACAAGAGGGCACGACTTCAGGATTGAAGGACGTCCTTTTAGAACTGAGATGCGGAAAAATTACTTCAGTCAGAGGGTGGTCAATCTGTGGAATTTGTTGCCACGAGCGGCTGTGGATGCCTGGTCACTGGGTGCATTTAAGGCCGGATAGATGGGTTTTCGTTTAGCCAGGGTATCAAAGGGTATGGGGTAAAACCAGGGAGCGGAGATGACTGGATGAAGTAGATCAGCCCATGATCGAATGGCGGAGCAGACCCGTTGGGCGGAACGGCTTACTTCTGCTCCTATATCTTATGCTCTTATGGTCTTATATCACAGCAAAGGAGGCTCTGATGCGAACTTTTAGAGTTTAGGAATTTATGCATGACATTGATACGCTGAACACCGAAAGATTAATAAAAACTTGGAATTTTAGTAACCAAAGAGAAAAAAACAACAAAACCAGTATTAAAAGTAGCAATATAACTAACTTATGAATGATGCTTTATCAATTGGTTCAGAGCAATTATAGCTCTGCGGAAAAAGCTATTTTTCAGTCTGGAAGTGCGGGCATAGACAATCTTATAACGTCCGCCAGATGGAAGAAGTTCAAGCAGATGATTGCGTGGGTGTGTATTGTCCTGACAAATGCTTGTAGCCTTCCTTAAGCAGCGTAAGCTGTAGGTGTCCTCCAGGGCTGACAGCTGTGTCCCGATGTGTGCGCTAGAGACGACCCGCTGAAGGACGCGAGTGTAGATGTGAGTACAGGTCAGACAGCGTCTGGGGAAAGGGGAGATAATACTGGTATGCGACTTTAAATACAAGTTTTAAAACCATGCTGATTACAGGTCGGGTGGTTAGGAAGAGAGGAGAGATAGAGGAAATTCGGGAGAAGGTGATACAGGACCGGCATAGAACACAGAACAGCACAGGGATATGTTTTTCGGCCCACAACGTTGCTGCCAGCATGATGCGACATAAAACTCTGACGTCTGAGCATTCTCCCCATATAGATAACAGTGTGCACTATTGTTCCTTTTACCAAAATGCATCACCATACATTTTTCAACAGTGTATTCCATCTGCCACATTTTGCCCACTCTTCCAATCTATCTAAGTCATCCTGCAATTGCATTGCGTTGCTTCCTGAGTACTACCTACCCCTTCAACTATCTTTGTATCATCCGTAAACTTTGCCACAAAGCCATCAATTCCATTATCTAAATCATTGACAAACAATGTGAAAAGTAGCGGTCCCAACACTGATCCATGAGGAATACCACTAGTCACCGACGGCCAAACAGAAAAGGTTCATTTTATTCCCACGCCCTGCCTCCTACCCGCCGGCCATTCCTCTAACCATGCCAGTATCTTTCCTGTAACGCTGTTGGAGTTTATCTTGTTAAGCAGTCTCATGTATGGCAACATATCAAACGCCTTCTAAAAATCCAAGTAAATGACATCCACTGCCTCACCTTTGTCCACCCTGCTCAATGAACTAATTACTCAATGAACTCTAGCAAAATCGTAAAACAAGACTTCCCTTCATATAAGCTTTGCTGACTTTGACTTATATAATAATTAGGCACCAAATACCTCGAAACCTGAACATTAGTAATTGAATTTAATTGAATTGACTTTATTTGTTACATCCTTCACATAACATGAGGAGTAAAAATATTTACGTTACGTCTCCAACTAAATGTGCAATATGCAATCATAGTTATTTAAAATAATTTATAGACTCCAACTGTTTCCCAATCACTTAGGTTAAGCTATCTGGCCTGTAACTTCACAAACAAGAGAAAAGCTGCAGATAACAACACACACAAAATGCTGGTGGAACACAGCAGGCCAGTTCCACCAGCATTTTGTGTGTGTTGTTGTTTGAATTTCCAGCATCTGCAGATTTCCTCGTGAAACGTTGCAGATGATGGAAATCCAAGCAACACACACAAGCTGCTGCTGGACCGAGATCTTCCGGCAGGTCTGGAGACAAAAAGCTGAGGTGTAGATTTGAAAAGTGGGGGTGGAGGGAGAGGGAAATGCCAGGCGATAGGTGAAGCTTTGAAGGGAAGGAATGAAGCAAAGAGATAGAAAGTTTATTATTGATGGAGACAGATGGCCATGGAAGAATAAAAAAAGAGGGGGGTGAGGGTGCACCAGAGGGAGACGATGAACAGGCAAGGAAATAACAGGAGAGAAGTACGAGGGCATGGGGAACGGTGAAGGGGAAGGGGAAGCTTCACTGGAAGTTTGAGAAATCGATATTCATGCCATCAGGTTGGAGGCTTCTCAAACGGAACATAAGGTGTTGTTCCTCCAACCTCAGTGAGACCTTACCCGACAGTGGAGGAGTTCATGGACTAACGTATCGAAATGGGAATGGAAAGTGGAAAAAACAATGGGTGGCCACTGGGAGATCCCGCTCGTTCTGGCGGACACAGTGTAGATGCTCGGCAAAACCAGTCTCCCAATCTACGTCGGGTCTCACCGATATACAAGAGGCTATACCGAGATCATCTATGCTTCCCTCTGGTGTTCTCTCCCCACCCTTTTCCCCTTTCTTCCATGGTCTTCTGTCTCGTTCACCAATCAACTTCCTCGCTCTTTGCTCATCCCTCCCCCTCCAAGTTTCAGCTATCGCCTGGCATTTCTCCCTTCTCTCCCACTCTCGCCCACCATCTTTCAAACCTACTCCTCAGCGTTTTTTTCTCCCATCCCACCCAATGTTCTCTGTCTGAGAGGTTGACTGGACTTTCTCCATAGATGCAGCCTGGTCTGCTGTGTGTCCTCCATCATTTTCTGTGTGTTAGCCGATAATTTCAATTATTTTGCCTTCATCCCTGCTTTATGCTTTTTTGTTGCCTTTTGTTAGATTTTAAAAGCTTCCCAATCAACTGACTTCCCACTCACTTTTGTTACATTATATTGCGTTTCCTTTTCTTTTATGCAGTCCCTAGCTGCCTCCTAAGGATACCTTTACATTAATCTGCCTGATAAGATCTGATCTCACAGTGTAGCAGGACCCTGTCAGGAGCGTGTGAGGTCTCCATTCAATGTATTCAGCTGTGATAGGGAGCGTACGAAAACATTCATCGTGGATATATTTACTTTCGAGAACATGACAGTGGTAGAAATGATGTTATTCAATAATCGGAGAGTGTATCTGTTTGTTATTCAGAAATGGGAGTGCGAATTTCACTGTTGTGTCTGTTCCCCCGGAAAACAACACAAGGAATAGTGACGAACAAGCTCGCAGGGATTTACCAAACCCATGTTTCAGGGAAACTGAGTTATTTCATTGACCGGATGTGGACTGAAACAGCATTAGCAGTGGTGACAGAGACGTGAGTAGTTTGTAAACATCCAGATTCGGCTCTGGTCCCATATTTTTTTATTATCATCTTTTTGATTTGTTCATATAAATGAGAGAGACTGAAACAGGGTTCTGGCCGAGATTCCCTCTATTTCTTCAGGAACTTCGAATAATCAGATAAAACATGGGCTGATAAAATATTAAGAGGTTCTGTGATACTTGTCTTTCCTACGGTCTGTCCTCTGTTAAATGTGCAGTTGAGCGATGCAACTCAGCCTGCGATGATGAAGCCTTACAATCTCTTCAACCCATGCACTGCCCGGGCTCCATTCACACAGACATGACTGACGTATGGATGTAGTGAAGTTTCCCATTCAGACGGTCATAATTTAATTGATTGCAATATTATTTATAGATATTTTCAGTCCTTTGCATCTTCCTTGCCGTGATCCCACAACCCTCGGTTTCCCTGTTCTAATTCTCATCTCTCACCCTTCCACAGTGCCCATCACACACCACCATAAATTTCAGCTTCTGTGAACTGAGCTGATGAATATGTCCCCTGACCTCACCCTCTCTAACACTGTAGCAATGTTTGCACTTGGGAGTGCAGATGTGAACAGAATGGTGCTCATATGCTGCTCTGTGGTTGAACAGACCAGTTGGAATGTTACCTGCTTTTCTATTTAAAGTGATGCTCTTATTACTATTCTGTGACTGGAACTTCAGTGGATCCCCAACTCTACAAAAAGATAATCTGCAGGAACTGGGGGAGTTTAGAATATGGTTAAGGACGGGGCTGTTCAGGAGTGGCAGAGGCTGGAAAGAGAAGGTTTTGACTTTTGGTTGTGAAGAAATATAAGTTTATTTTTCCATTCTCCGTATCACCCCCTTCTCCACTCAGACTCTGGTAGGGGAACCTGTAGTAGTAGGCCCTAGAGCAGTGTGACTGCTTTCCTCAAACTCGCCAGCTCTCTGCCTCTTTCTCAAAAAGTCCTTTCATAGCTCTTCCTCTCCCTCTCTGTCACCGTGCCAATATTGATCCAGTCGGATCCTTGTGGCTCAACAACTTAACGGCCCTACACAAATTACAACCGTTGGAGAAAACATGAGTTAAGTTTATACATTATAAAGTCAGCTTCATGCACATATTGGTTATTGCGCAGCGTTCCAATTGCAATACGACAAGAGGGATGCTGAGGCTTTTGAGAGGGAGCAGAAGAGCTTCACCAGGATGCTGCCTGGTTTAGAGGGCACGTGTTATCATGAGAGGCTCGATAAAATTAGGTTGTTTTCTCTGGATCATCGGAGGCTGAGGGGATCTCTGTCACAGGTCTACATGAGGCATAGATAGAGTGGACAGAGATAATCGGTTTCCCACGGTTGAAATGTCTACTACAAGAGGGCATGCATTGAAGGTGAGAAGGGTACGTTGAAGGGGGAGGTTTTTTTTTTGATCAGAGGGTTTGGATGCTTGGACTGGACTCCATGTAAGGTGTTAAAGGGAACTTCTCCGAGGCCAGAAAGAAAAGTTTGGATAGGCACATAGATGCACGGAAGATGGTGGCATATGGACATGGTGCTGTATGAGGGAGAAATTGGAGTTTGGGTGTGTTTGAGTTACTTTTTAGCTGGTTCGAGACAATATTATATGCCCTATGGCCCGTTCCTGTATTCTACTCTTAAATGTTCAATGCGTGTTCACTTACCTTTCAGCTCACTGAGAACCGTTAGTAAACCTTGAACTGGAATTCATTGATGGGAGGGATCACAACCTGTTTGAATTTGAACAAATTGAGGAAATGATTTGTGTAAAATTGTGAAGTGTGCTATGTTCAATCCAAATTTGAATTAATCTCTGAAATTATCTCACCATATATCTGTATTTTCTTCAGTATGTTGTCCAAATTTGGGAGACCTTTCCGCATTTTCACAAAGGTTCCCCAATTCACACTCCGGGCGCGGGAGCCTTTCTCCATCACCAGGCTCAGGAGGAGTTTAAAACTGTCCGCCCGCTCTCCTTTATCAGCGAGATCAGAGATTTTCTGTGAAGAGCAATTGTAAACATATTGGGAGCTGACAGATTCATACAGAGAATGAGAAGTAAATGATGTGCTCGGTAATGGGATCACACTGAGCAGTCATCTGGATGGGTGCAGATCCTGTCTGGACATGGACTGTACATTCTGAGTGCAGAGCACACTGGGTTACATTCACCGTGAACCTGGTCCACCAGTCAATGAGATCCTGTCTCATCGGTGACCGCTTCTTTGACGTGTCCGCAAATCCATAAATAATTCCTCACAAGATTTGACGGTGTAAAAGAGAAATCAGAATACAACTATCATAGATGAAGAAAAAAAAAATCAGGAAGGTTTTTCTAACAGAGTGAGCAGTCAAAGAGAAGTTGCAGAAAAGATTATGTGGTTCATCCCCTCAGTCTGCCAATGACCAGAATGACAGTGGTTACCGGCTGAAACCTGTTGCCTTTTCTTTGCCCTTTTCAGTGGAGGTTTATTCAGTGATTACATACTACAATATGGCAGTATTCCCCGATTGACATTGTGTGCAGTTACAGATTGTAACACAATCATCTTTCCCCAGAATAGAACACACTCGAGCTCCTGTGGTATAATGATAATGCCCCAGGTCTCACTTACATCCTGCCGTCACTCCGTACTGTGTTCCAGGAATAAAATGAAAGAAATAAAAGAAATAATTATATATATATATATATATATATATATATATATATATATATATATATATATATATATATATATATATATATATATTTGCATTTTTGTACTGTATTACTTAGTTTACTAATGAACTCTATTAGGTACTAGTAATTACAGACTCCAACGTGTATTGATTGATTATATGGGACACACTTAATGTATCTTTTTTGTGAATCTTCAATAATAGTTAATACAGAAGATATAAAATTGTAAAATTTCTATGCAGTTTGCTTTGATGAACCGATTTGCACCGTTTACTCGCCTTTCTTAAATCTGTGTCTGGTTGCAGTGATTATGCTTCCACCGGCCTTTCCATCCGCCCTTTATATAGAAAAAAAAACACTGCCTCCTGTGGACAAGTGCGATACCATACATCAGTTTGATTACATTTTAATGCATGACTTATTTACTATCTGATGACCCACTGAAGAGGAAGGGGGCAGCGATCACTGTAACGGAATTTGCCTCCAGGAATCAATGAAAGGCTGCAGTTGGGACTGTGAACTTTGAGTATCACCTTTCCTTTTACATGCGGTCTATTACTTTGCCAAACCAAGAATTTGCACATTCAAATTGCAGGCATACTAATCGTGGTTCAGAACCTGTAGAAGTCAAATTCAAACCTCGGTTATTGACTGGGTTCTTCAAATTAATAAATATTGTGCGGTATTTCCTACTTTCTGAAGACAAGGCTGGGGATAATTATGACTTTTCCAGGCTGGATAAGCTTGTACTGGAGATAATGTTTGCAATATTCAACTTTGATATGAACGTGACAGTGAAATGATGACTTGCGTTCCCTCTGATGACTGGTGTGTCGTGGGAGACGGAGGATCGGAAGCAGCGAGATGACTGCCGGAGACCCCGGTTCTTTGAGCACAGAGCTCTGAAAAAGCGATGCAACTGATATTTTAACATCGGAAATCAGCGAGTTGTTAGTTACGTGTCTCCTCTCGCTGTGAAACAGGGACACCTCTTTCACCCTTATCAGGGACAGTAGGTCGAATTAACGGACGAACGAGTAGGCTTTGTCTGTATCTTTACCACACGCTTGAGTACTCGGTGGATAATGTGGATGTTTTATTTTGCTGCTGGGGAGGTGGTGTTGTTTTTGCTGCTGTTTTTGCGTAGGAGGGGAAGCTGGGGGTGCCTTTGGTTTTCTAACATTTAACTGTCATTCATTGTTTGGGGCACTTCTCTGTTCTCGTGGATGTTTGCAAAGAAAAATAAATTCACTGTGTATATTGTATACATTTCTCTGAAATTAAATGTGCTCATTGAAGCCTATAGATATAATTCACTCTTTCTTAGCAACGGTGTTAATGATCTATCAACTTGTTAACGTTATACTTTTCTGGAAAAAAAAGCCACCAGAATATTTCGACTTTGTAAGGAACCGCTTCTCAGGCTCATAAGCTTCATCGACCCTCAACATATTCCCCCTGGTGAGGCAAAATGATTTTGTGTGCTATTCATTTTCTTTGGTATTAGAGAACGTCCTGGTGAAGGAGTTCTGTCACAGCTATTCAGTCATGCTGTAGTACTACTAATACAACGTCGACTCAGGCCTCGGGGGCCCTCGTCGGGCACGACGTCGGAATCTCCACTTCTCTCTCTCTCTCTCTCTCTCTCTCGCTCTCTCTCGCTCTCTCTCTCTCTCTCTCTCTCTCCATCATCAGTGTGTTCCGTTCATCTACATTAGCCAAGCCGCTGTCTGCTAGGAGCGTGTTGACGCAAGTCTTGGGAATGCGCCCAGGATTCATTCTCCCATGCTTGGGCTCCCATGTGATAACTAGGCTGGCAGGTAGCTCAGGGTGGCGTAGACAGTGCCCCACTAGTTGTAGTCTTCTCGCCTCGATTTTAGTAGTAAGCCTTAGTAGGTCGTCATAGAGCCCGATGTTCGTCATATGCTGTTGCCAACTCACGATATCACATCTTGGATACTGTGTCTCGTGTAATTAAATGAAGTACATATTGTAGTTTAGATGTAATGATGAGATGGTGACACAACGTTCATTGGTTCCGGAAATCTATTGTATCCAGCAAGCGTTCTCTGCTTACTCCAGTCTAGGCAAAGAAACCCGGAGGAAACACAACGCACAGTCTTCGGTGTTGTTATATGCAGCGGTGTATGGACTTAAAGGTCTAAAAGTGCTTCTCCCTTCACACTCAGCACAGACCGGCAACCACAGTCGTGTATTCTTAACGTTAAAGCGATTGCGTCCACGGACCAGTTGGACAAATGGGTTGCAAAGAGGCAAATCAAAATGCATTCAGATAAGTGGGAGCTGTTGTACTTTGGGAGGACGTATACATTTTCGTTAGGGCAGCTTGGAATGCGGTGAACGGGAGGGATCAGGGGATACAGATCCATAATTTCTTGAATGTGGCATCGCATGTAGACTGGATCGTAAAAACAACTTTTTGTACATTGGCTTTCAAATATCATCGTGTTAGGTATAACAGCTGCGATGTTATTTTGACATTAAATAAGACGTTTGTGAGGCCTAATTAGGAGTACTATGTGTAGTCCCGTTCACCTATCAAAAGGAAATGCATGAACAAGATGGAAAGAGTGCATGGCAACGTTACAGGGATGTTGCTGGGTCTTGAAGACATGAGATATAAGGAAAGGATAAATAGTTTAGGGTTTTATTCCTTCAATAGCAAGAGTTTGATCGGAGATTTGAGAAATAATCCAACATCTTGAAGGGTACAGGCAGGTTAAATGCAAGCAGGCTTTGCGACTGAATATTAGGAATATTAGGGTCTATTTCTTCACTCACTGTGGTGAGAGCAGAACAAGCTGTCAGTGAAAGAGATGAGTGCAAATTCGATTTTTAACATTCAAATGAAATTTGGGTTAGTAGATCGCTGGGAGGGGAGTACAGGACTATGGCTCGGGTACAAGACGAAGGGACTAGGCCGAACAGTTCAGCGTGACTACACGGGCCGAAGAGAATGTCTCTGTGCTTTAGTTTTCTATGTCTTTGGACATAGAGACTACTCTATATGAGACTGCACATATAGACCACTCTAGTTACAATACTTTTCCCCAGCTTTCGTATGACCACGCTATGCTGAAAAAAGACCTTCCATTAACTTTCCTCACGTGAGTCAACGAACTCTCTTGACCACCACATATTCTTGCTAATTTCATACTGAACAAATATATTTCACGAATGAGAGCAAACTTTCCAATGAACCAAGTAATATTTTCCCGTCGTTCGTGAAGATTAAATAGTACGCGGCAATTAGTTTTATTGCTCTTCTCGAACGTCAGTGTGATTACTGGCGTAGCTTCCTCCTTCAAAGTGAAACGTGACATCAACATAGAGTAAAAAGAATTGTCAGAACAGGTAGACTAGCATCGCTGATCACACTGCTTATTCAGACGTGTCATTGGCCACCCAGTTAACGTCACTGTGGATCTGCTCTTTCAATGACGGAAATTACGTTATAAATGTGGTTTTTTTTTTCAGGTCCGTGAATATTCGCACAGATTATGGCTTTGATTATTCAGAACTTTCCCTGACTGGAGTGCCACTATCGTTGCATTTCCATTTGCATCTCGGAGACTACAGTAATGTACATATGTAAACACATCATTTAGCACAGTGACCCTATCAAAAATGGGACCCAACCATCACTGACCACGCACTGTCACTGAATATCTGAGCACATTCATTACATGCATAATATATTTTATTCTGAATGTCCACTTCCTAAACGGTATACTAAATTGTTAATTGTCTAAAAAGTTACAAAAGTGCGCATTCAACAGCACAATACCAAGTGCTACTATCACCAGTTTAACTACACATTGCACGGGTAAACAAGTCGTCTTTGGGGTACTGCAAGTCTAAGTCCTTGTTGATGTTTTACTGCAGGCTTGAGTGCTCAGTGCGGGTGCCGATTATATTTTTTTGCTGGTGGGGACGGGTGTGGTCGTTGCTCTGTTGCTGCTTTTGCGTGGGAGGGGAGAGTTAGGGGAGCTCTGAGGTTCTAACATTTAACTGTCATTCATGCTTTTGGGCACTCTGCTCTTTCCGTGGATGTTTGCGAAAAAAGAAAAATCAGGATGTATATTGTATACATTTCTCTGACATTAAATGTACCTATAGAAACCTTTTTTAAAATAAGTCCATTTCTATCCATAAAAATGAGGAATGTTTTGACATCGTTCCAGTTTTGATTTTGCCTTTCCAAATTAGGCTGATTGAAAGAATGGTTGGAGACAATTGATGAACTTCTTCACTGCCAGTGTGTCGTTTCCGGCCAGGAGTATCCCTGCGCTCGATTCCGAAGAATCGTTAAATCAAGCAATAAAATCAATAACAGTTCCCCCCACCCCCACTCCACTTCTGTTGCTGAAATCTAGTCACTTCGCCAAAGTCACTGTGTTACCCGGCACTTGCGAGAATGTCAGCTTTTGCCCTGTTCAGCCGATCATTCATTCTGTCAGTAGGACTCCAATCGTCATTCCCTCGATCCCCGTTGCAGGTGGCCAGTCCCCTTGTGCCTCTTGTGGTGCAATGGGAAATACTCTTCTATCTCCTGGCCAAGAACTTCCATAGGCTTCCGTAAGCAATTCCTGTAAGTCTGCGGCTAATGGATTTTAAAAATGATATGTCTGGAACAACCAGTCTGAGCTATTCGCCGACCGCTCCTTGGCTTGCCGCGCCCCACCCCAAAACGTACCCCGCATGATCTCTTCAGTGGTCAGTCTCTTGACCTGGTCTATGAATCTGGTTCTACACTATCAGTCCCTGGGTCGTGCTGTTCCGAACCCAGATGGAAGGATCCCTTGGCTCTTGCTGTTGTTACCGCTGTTGTTGCTGGTCACGATGCCAGGACCCCACAATAGTCATTTCTATTATTTCCATATCATCCGGAACTTCTAGATAATAGGGAACGGTGCTATTAAAGTACATAGTCGGGTGTCTGAAGCTGATGGATCCGAGTGTCTTCCACGTTTTTTTGTAGTGTCGATTGGCCATCTCCCCATCTTTTTCCATTTGTTATAACACCACATTATATACTGTAAATCCAATTAGGATCTCCATCCCCAGCACTTGTTTTATTTCAACAATACTGAGTTCCCGGATCCTTAAGAGTTGATTCGTCTTCCTACATTTTTCTTCTTCTTTTACATGTTCTGGTTCATGAGTGCTGTTGTTAGCGGATCAGCAGGGCGAGTCCAAGCGTGGGGCGTTGTTCCAGAATTGTTTTTCCAGTTCTCTTTCTGGGGCTTACCCTTCCTGTTACTCGTTTTACCTACCAGTTAATTGTTGTTCACAAAGGACGCAAACTCATAAGACACACAAAGACCTACGCTCAAAAAAAGTAAAACATTACGCTCCATATAAACACATTACCTGTTTCAATTGGCCAGTGGAGGAGGTTCTTAATAGTCTTCGTTTTAATCGCGTCTTTTATTTATCTTAGTTTTAATGCCGTCTTTTAGTCAGACCTCCCAAGCCCCTACTTCCAAACTCCGTCTTGTTCTGAGTTTGAACTCAGTGGTGGTCCGCTCGCTACCCTGGTTTTGTCGTGTATCTTTCAAGCAAGTCTCACTGATGGGTATACTGGTCCGGTCTTGACTGTAAACAAGTTTATTGGATGAGTTCGATCCGTATCATAGGGGTACCATCCTCGTCGCCAGATTCTGTTACTTTGAACACAAAGTAAGACTTCGAAGCCAGTTACCGTAAACTTACGTGTGTCCTTCCGCACAATGTCTCCACCAATGCCGGTGTACAATCAAATAGATACAGCGAATCTAGTTACACTAGGTCAGCCTGTCTCAAGGTACTGTTTCCACAATGTAGACCATAAGACATAGGGGCAGATCTCGGCTATCGAGTCTGCTCCTCTATTAAATCCTTTCCATCCTCCCACAGCCCCACTCACCGGCTTTCTCACTATAAAATGTGATGCTATGTCCAATCAAGTACTCAACGACCAGACCTCCATGGCTGCCTGCGGCTACAGATTCCACAAATTTACCATCCTCTGGCTAAAGACAGTTCTCCACCCTTCTGTTTTAAATGGACGCCCTCTCTCCAGAGGACGTGTCCTCTTGTCCAAGACTCTAACACCGTTGCAAACATCATTTCCACATCTGTCTAGGCCTGTCAACATTCGAAAGGTTTCAATTGGACACCCCATCATCCAGCGAGTTTAGACCTAGACCTATCAAACGGACCTCGAATGATAAGCCTTTCATTCCCAGAATCATCCTTATGAACATCCTCTGAACACTTCACAATGCCAGCACAACTTTTCCTAGACAAAGAGGGCAAAACTGTTCATAATACGCAAGGTAAGTCCTCAAATGTGTCATATAAATTCTCAGCATCACACTCTTGCTCTTGTATTCTAGACTTCTTTAAATAAATGCTAACATTGCATTTGCCTTCCTCGTCACCGACACTAACTTAAAGATAGCCGTTATGATGTTCTGCAGAAGGATTTTCATATTTTTGGAATTACTCCCCGTAAAGAAAATAGTCTGTGCATTTAGATCTGCTACCAATGTGCATGTCCATGGATTTTTCAAAATTGTGCTTCATTTATCACTTTCTTCCACATTCTCCTATTCAATCTAAGTCCCAGTACTGTCACGTTCCTGATCGGTTATTCCCTGTGTCCCTTTAAATTTCCATTGTGTCACGATCGGGACCGTTAACTCCTCGTGTTCCTTTAATTTAGTGTTTCCCCGCGTTTCTTGGGCTCGGTAATTAAAGGCATATGATTCTCAACTGAACCTGCAGTATTTAGTGTCGGGCTTACAGCGGCTCGGCGCGAGATCGTCACCGGATATCACCAAAGCCTAATCCCATCGCCGGAACAAGTAAAGTCTTCTCCCCGAAGCGAGTGTCAGTATGTCGCCTCTCCTCGCCATATTGTGTACATATTTGGTCAATTATTACAGGAGGGATATTAAGAAGTTTGAAAGAGAGCAGAGGTTTACAATGATATTGCCGGGACTTGACAAACTAAGTTACAGAGAAAGGTTGAATAGGTTAGGACTTTATTGCCTGGAGTTTAGAAGAATGAGGGGAGATTTGATAGAGGTATATAAAATTATGATGAGTATAGATACAGTGAATGCAAGCAAGCTTTTTCCACTGAGGCTAGGGGAGAAAAAAAAACAGAGGACATGGGTTAAGGGTGAAAAGGGAAAAGTTTAGAGGGAAAATTAGGGGGAGCTTCTTCACAGAGAGAGTGGTGGGAGTGTGGAATGAGCTGTCAGTTGAAGTGGAGAATGCAGGCTCACTTTTAACATTTAAGAAAAACTTGGAGAGGTACATGGACGAGAGGTGTATGGAGTGATATGGGCCAGGTGCAGGTCAGTGGGACTCTGCGGGAAAAAAATGGTTTGGCACAGCCAAGAAGGGCCAAAAGGCTTTTTTTCTGTGCTGTAATGTTCTATGGTTCTATAGATCCAGCCTGTTAAGTTACCTTGCCTGATCGAGCCGCAAAGCTATGTCGCAGAAGCGGGTCCGTCAAGTTAACGCGCCAGAGTGAGGCTAGAGCTGCTGCCTGTAGCTTCTGTGCCGCGTCAAGTGCTTGACACTACTTAGAGCCATTTCGTGTCAAGATATGAACTGTTTTTCGTTTTGTAGTACCGTCTCTTCGTGTTCTCGTCTCCGTTGAGTAGGTCTAGCAGTTTTGCCGCTACTCTGAGTTAGGAACTTTCTCTTTACGTCGTCGTCTCCGTTAGGTAGGTCAGGACGTTTGCTGCTACCCTAAGAGGGGAACGGTCTCTTCGTGTCCTCGTTTCGACTGAAGCAGGCCCGGCCGATTTGCCGCTACTCCAAGTTGGGGAATAATATCTCACAGTGTTCTATGTCCTGCGTCTAAGAAAAATCCCGGCTCTATATCTTGTGTCCAAGGAGGAGCCCCGGCTCTGTGTTCAGGGTCCTGCGTCTAAGAAGTGTCCCGACTCCGTGTTCAGTGTTCTGTGTCTGAGTAGAATCCCGGCTCCATGTCCTGTGTCCAAGGACGAGTCCTGGCTCAGTGTTCTGTGTCCTGTGTCTGAGTCCAAGTCAAAAGTCTAATTCCAAATCCACGACTCCGAAGTTCCTGAGTTTCATGTCCAAGGCAAGCCCAAGCCCTGTGTGTGAGTCCAGTCACGCTTATTCCCGCTTCTGCTTGCTCACTCCTTGGTTTCCCTGTTTTCCTCCATTAATAAACTCTATTTTAGCTAACGCTACAAAACGTGTTTGTGTCCTGCATTTGGGTCCACCTGTGCTCCGCACTATTGATAAGTACAACCTACCTGTTTCATCAACGTTACCTGCCCGTCCGCCAATCTGATTATCATCTGCAACCATGGCAAAAAAAGCATATATTCTATTAACAAATCATTAATATACAGTATAAAAAAAGAAGCCGTCCCAACACTGACCCCTGCCGAACACCACTAGTCACTGGCTGCCAACCAGAAAAGGGTCATTTTATTCCCACTCGGTGCCTCCTACGAATCACTCAATCCTCCAACCACGCTAGTAATTTTCCTGTAACTTCGTAAGAAGCCACGTCTGTGGCGCCATGTGAAAGGCCTTCTGCAAGTCTAAATATACAACATCCACTACATCCCCGTTATTTAGCTCTCATGTAGTCTCCCTAAAGTATTCCATCAGGTTCGTCAGGCGAGATTTTCCCTGAAGGAAACCATGCAGACATTGTCTTATCTTGTCCTGTGCACCGTACTCTTTAGGATTTGAATCCGACACCTTTCCATCAAAGGAGGTGAGGATAACTGCTCTATAATTGCATTTTCGCTGCCGTCCTCCTTCCACAAACAGTGGATGACATTTGCAATATTCCAATCCACTGGCACCATGCTGGAGAACTGAGATTATTGGAAGATCATTAATAATGTTTCAACAATCTCTACCGATACATCTTTCAGACACTTAGTATGTAATTCATTTGATCCGGGAGAATTATGTACCCTAACATCTGTTCTGCGTATGTTAATCAAAATGGCTTCTTTGTTTGTTCAAAGTAAAACTGTTTCTTTGTTATGCTAACTAGAGAGTGTTGTCTGGCAGAGCATTCTCGAAGCTTCTCGCAGTCTGTTTAAGTTTAGAATTGCTGATAACGGAGATTGTATTCATTTGTTAACCAATGGGGTAGAATGCCATTTTTTTTTCCTGTGGGTCTGGGAGGGGGGATTTCGCGGTCATTTTGGGGAGCCTGGGAAGAAGACGCCGAAGAACGTGGACGTGTCCCGCAGTGCTCGGTCGACCGCTTCAGGTGTTCCCAGGTGCGGGGTTGTCGAGGTCGGAGGAGAACGAGAATGGTTGAATGGATCGGTTGGTGAGCTCCAACGATGTGCACTAAATTAACTGAACTCTGATAAGTTTTGGAGCCTTTTTTTATTCACTTAGTTCTAGTAAAAATTTTAAAGTATATTCTATAACTGTTTCTGCTGTGTGTTTGATATTGCGTGTGCGACGTTGCATTAACTTGTTTTCCACAGCACCTGCGTATACGGGAGGCGGGGTTGGCGAGTGGCTGGAATTTTCCCCTAGATATATACCAGCCTGTTGCTTTATAGATTTTCAGCTTTTTGCGCACCTTCTCCCTTGTAATAGTAACTGCACTCACTTGTCTTTCCTCCAGATCTGGTCCATAGTGAAGACTGATAAAAAATACTCAGTTCATCTTCCATCTCCTTGACCCCGTTATTATTTCTCCGGCCACATTTCCTGCTGGATCTATATCCACTCTCATCCCTCTTTTATTTTTTTTTTACATACTTTAAAAGTGTTTACTCTCCTCTTTGATATTGTTTGCTGGCATGTTTTCATATTTCACTTTTGCATCCCAATAATTCATGTAGCTGTTCTCCATAGGATATAAAAACCTTTCAAATACTCTATCTTTTTGCTATTCTTTTCTTTGCTTTATGCCCTCTCTTTTGCTTTTACATTCGTTTTTATTTCCCTTATCATCCACGGCCTTCATCAATATCGGAGTTTATATGTTTTATGTTTATATCGGAGGTCGATAGGTTATTGATTAGGTAATACCGCCGACGTTCCTATGTCTCCTGGTCTTATGACAATTTGAAAATGATGTTACTGTCAACGTCCTCATGCAGAAGCTGGTGTGTATTTGGTAAAGGCCGCCAGAAATAATTCTGAGGGTGGGCAGGATAATATCTAAATGGGCAAGTGATAAATAGGAGAGATCTAGCGTGCGATAGGCAAAACGGGACGAGCTGACCAGGCTTCTAAGTCGAGATGGACCGTAGGCCCTTTTTCTACAGTGTATGACTCTATGACTATGATTACAACTAACATAGAAATCAGCAGAAGAAGCAAGTCACAGGCACCCTTACCAACCAAGAACCCATATCTCTCTGCCTTCAATGCACGGAATGAATTCTTCCATTGTCCGTTGCGGCAAGAAATCCCAGAAAGCACCGTCCCCTGACTGAAGACATCCCCTTAGTCACAATTTCAGATCCCTAGGATGTTCTTTTACTCTGAGGTAGTGCACTCGGATCCCAATCTCTCTATGAATGTGGATATTCTCACCATGTCCACTCGGTACAGGTTTTCCCAATACTTTTACTCTCATTTAGACTCCCCGTTGCCCTTGTGAACCGGATCGAGTACTACACAGAAACTTTCAAGCAACCAGTGTGTTCCTATATTTCAGTGATATCCTCTATCCCTGGAGTTATCCGATTCCTCCAGCAAATGTGCTTTGATATGTCTAATCCTAGTTACTGTCTGACCAAATGGGGTGATGAGCGGGATTCCTCAGGAAGTACGCACGCTGTTGCGCTTCGGCTGTGGCTTTACAGCCCCTCGCAGGGAGATGGGAACCGGCATGATGGAGCTGAGGAAGAGCCAGCAGGTTTAGAGTTGACGATGAGTCTGATATTATAGTAAAGATGTACAAGACAAAGATTGAGTACGTGCAGATTGTGGAAAAAGATAAATTGTAGCAGAGAGGCAAAATTAATTCGGGCGAAGAATGAGGACTAAGGTCGAATAAGGTGGACTGACGTGGAGTTAAAAGTTAAAGTCTGTCCATAGCCTTAAATGCTCATCGGGCCGGTGCTTTTCCCGGTTTCCGAGACGTGAAGCGTATGATAGTATGAGGCTACCCCCCTCCCCCCGGATAAAACGCCAGTCTACTGCCAGGTTAACACCCAGCATTTTGCAGGTACCCATTTTCAGCTGAGGTGGACTGGAGCAATATGTGGTTGAGTGCCTTGCTCAAGGAAACAATACGCTTCCTCGGCTGGAGCTGGGAAGTATGTACAGAGAATATGCCAGGGGTAGTTTTTTTTGCATAGAGAGTGGTGAGTGCATGGAATGGGTTGCCGGCGGCGTTGGTGGAGGCGGAAAAAGATATACGGTCTTTTATGAGACTACTGGATGGCTACATTAAGCCTAGAAAAATAATGGGTTATGGGTAAAGCCTAGGTAGTTTCAAAGTAAGGACATGTTCGGCACAGCTCTGTGGGCCGAATGGCCTGTATTGTGCTATATGTTTTCTATGCTTCGATGTTTCCAACTAAAAAGTCATTAAGAACTTAAAGAAGGAATACAAAAATTGTGCTCGCCAATAATGTTAAAAAAAAGACACCAAAAGTTTCGTCAGATACTTATCGTGTAATAGAGAGGCGAGAGTGTATATTGAACGGCTGGAAAGCGATAATGAAGCGATGAGGGACAATAGAATGGCGTACGTACTGAATAAGTATTCTTTATCAATTTTCACCGTGACACTGGGAGTGTGATAGAAGCTACAGGTGCGGACGTCATGAAGTGAAAGCAACATTTTTCAGAATAACAGCGAAACCAGAGTTGTTAAGTGGATAATGTTCTGCATAACAGAAATAAATTTCCTGTCACATTTAAAACACATCAGTGAAATCTGAACCGTCATGTTAACGATCGTTCTATAGTCACTTTATCATAGCGTCACAATAGCTACTGGACGGTGTTTTTTAAAGTTGTGGATCTTGTGAAGATTTAACAGAACGGAAAACATTATGCACAGCACTCGGTAAGGCATTCTGTACACGATGTTTTTAGAATCAGAATCAGAATTAGCTTTATTATCAATTTCATGTGACGTGAAATTTGTAAACTTAACAGCAGCAGTTCGATGCAATTCATAATCTAGCAGAGAAAAAAAAATCACCGTCATAATAATAAATAAAAAGTAACATAATATTAGGTAAACAAATAAACCAATTAGTATATTCAATAGATTTTAAAAAACGTGCAAAAACAGAAACACTGTATATAAGCAAAAGTGAGGTAGTGTCCAAAGCTCCAATATCCATTTAGCAATCGGATGGCAGAGGTGAGGAATCTGTTTCAGAATCGCTGAGTGTGAGCTTTCAGACTTCTGTACCTCCTACCTAATAGTAATAGTGAGACAAAGGAATGTGCTGGGTGCTGGAGGTCTTTGATAATGGACTTGCCTTTCTGAGACACTGCTCCCTAAAGATGTCGTGGGTACTTTGTAGACTAGTGCCCAAGATTGACTAGATTTACAACCTTCTGCAGCTTTTTTTTGGTGCTGTGCAGTAGCCCCTCTATATCAGACAGTGACGCAGCCTGTCAGAATACTCTCCACCGTACAACTATAGAAATTTTTGATTGTATTTGTTGTTTTGCCGACCTGAGACCAATTTGTACTGTGTGAAGGATTGCCTCTCAGTAATAACGATCAGGTAGGCACAGACAGATTTTGTACTTATTGTAGCAAACTAAAATACTAGTGAATTTTCTCAACAGAAACCTATGTGCACACCTACTAATTTTCCCAGA
Source organism: Hemitrygon akajei (assembly GCF_048418815.1). Classification (NCBI taxonomy): domain Eukaryota; kingdom Metazoa; phylum Chordata; class Chondrichthyes; order Myliobatiformes; family Dasyatidae; genus Hemitrygon; species Hemitrygon akajei. The sequence continues at coordinate 5,895,828 of NW_027331942.1, read as the reverse complement.
CACCACCATCAGCCCCCAGCAACAATGAGACAAAGGATAGAAAATGTAAAAACTGGGAAAGCACGCTACGCTGGGCAAGTGTTTTCCTTGCCCCGATCTAATCTCCACGTGTCAGACCTGGGGTTATTTACTTCAGAGATCTGCGATTTTTTTTTTTTACCTCAGGAGAGTTGTTGCTTCTTTGCATCCGACGCTTCACTTTGGAATCTACTATAACTGGTGACTGAAGATGAAGGTAATATGCCACCAGCGGAATCCTCTTTTGTTTGCTCTATCTGGGAAGGAGGTTCACCCCCGACACTGGTAAAGTAAGAGAACAAATAACTTGAGATATCCGTCGAATAGTTGCGGGCCACCCTTCAATCGCCAGTGGGAATTTTATTTTCATGGTGTCCGGAGCTTTTCTTCCCACACCGCACCCCACCCCCCAGCAAAAACATTTGTTTTTGACCCCGTGGTAAACATTATCGAATCTGCTCAAATATGACTAACTTTGTACTCATACTTTTCCCAGAAGCTGCCTTATAAATAATGATCCTTGCTGATAGCTGTATCTTTGACATCTCTATGCGTTGCCCATTTCCTTTCTTTAAACTGACAGCCACAATTACCGGCCTCAATCAACGTAGGGATGTGTAACTCCCTGTAGCTCCTACCTTTAACGTACACCACCTTTAAAATGAACTGGAGGACACCTAGCGGTCGTTCCCCTTCCTTAGCACGTTCTCTATGGAACTTCACCGAGATGCACCTGGTACAGACAGGGTTTCCGTGAGGGTGGTCCTCTCCCAGAATTCCGACATCTCACGCATAGAACAAATCACTTCCCCTGGAGCCATTTTACTGCACTAACTGGGATTCAATAGTAGAGGAGTAATAATAGAAAATAAAACAGAAGAAGAAATCACCAGATACATATCTCACACACACCTATAAAGCCTCCTTCCAATGGTTTGATTTCAGTTCTAAAAACAGAGTAACGCGGTCTCCTCTGCCTTGCTGCCTGTCCTTTCGATACAATGTGTACCATTTGTTTACTTTTATTGACATCAGATTGATAATCCTTAATTAAAAATACCACCTCTGCGGATAAACTCACAGAGATGGTCCACATTGCCACTGACAGATCCTCTGCCCAAATTTGTAATATTAAATGAACACTCTTCGCAAAATGGCATTTAGTTCAATCGGACCTTCATGCAGCGCCATAACAGATTTTGTTTCGCTCATTTTACCGGGGCATTATACAAGAAGAATTATAAAGGGCGCGGCGGGACACCGAACAGCTTCCAGAGCCCTTAGCATTTCAACACTATCGGCCTCAGCAATACAACAGTGAGACACAGCTTTGTCCGCCGGATACAGACGTCTCACGTTACGACCCAAATGCGAAAATACCCCTGCCTTCATTTTAAGGCAATAATGAAACATTGATTGCGGCTAAATGTAGAAGTGAATTCCTGATTATGCTGCACATTAAGTTGTAAACATCTTCATGGGGATAGCTAAGATGAACGTGTACCACACCGACCCGTTCTGCAACATTTGTTTAGAGAGGGTAACTGTAAAACAAAGTGGCACAACATGCTGGGGAACTGCAAGACAGTTCTGATATTTCAGTTATCGGAAAAAAAGATTGTTAATAACTTAATGTTTTACAAGCAACAGAGGAATTCTGGATTGTGCAATTTTTTTCCCCCAAAAATCCCGAAATAGGCGAAGGGCAATTTCAACTGCAGGTACTCGATCAAAATTAAGTTGTTCCACTGATTGGGACCTATTTCTGACAGTCATTTTGAAAGGTATTCTATAAATGGATTAACACGTCAGTTTCATTTTCAGTTAATTCCTGATTCTAAGTGTTAAGAATAAATAATTCACTACAATTTCTCGGAGAAATCTTTACTGTACATTTTTATTTCAATGTAACTGCAGTCAATGTCGTACTGGGACAAGGACAAACGTCTGAATATCCGAACCTATAACGCTCACGTTCCACGGTAGCCTGATGCTGCATCCAGCAAGACGCAGAGTGACCACAGTGAATCTGATTGGTTGAGAGGGTGGAAGCGAGCTTTAGGAACTGTCTCACACTAATACAAAGGAACATTTAATTAACCTGTTACCCAAAATCGGTGGGAAAAAGTAGAGAATGGTATAATTTGTATTCAGTCCAATAGGAAAATCACAGAGAAGGTCGCCAGTGAATTGAATTGTCAGCTGAAAATCCAAGAACATTTGTAGGTGACTGGAGGAACGGATGCGATATGTTGTTGAGTCACAATTAGTTCGAAAGGATAATAAACTTATAAGATATCGGAGCAAAATTAATTCGCTCACTCTATCGTGTTCGCTCCGCCATTCCATCATGCCTAATATATTATCCCCATTAGCTATATTCTGTTGTCACAGAACATTGAAATCTAAAGCGCCTTACCGGACCTGTAGTTCACTTTGTTGTGCCGAACATATAGCCTACTCTAGAAACTGCCTAAAATTAGCCTGCTGCATAGCCCTCTATTTTCCTAATCCTCGTACCAACCTATTGTATGCGCTTCCACCACCGTCGCCGGCGGTGCTTTCCACGCACTTTCCACTGTTTGAAAACTAACCCCTGATATCCCACTTGTACCTACTTCCAAGCAACTTAAAATATGCCCCCTCGTGTTAGCCATTTCAACCTTAGGAACAAGCAACTGGTTATCACACGACCAATGCCTTTATCAGGTTACCTCTCATCCTCCGTCGCTACAAGTTTACTCAACCTATACTCATGAGGCCTGCTCTCCAATTTACACGGTATCCTTGTATATCTCCTCTGCACTATAGTATCCACATCCTTCCTGTGGTGAGGTGACCAGAACTGAACACAGTGCTCCAAGTGGGGAGAGACCCAGGTCTGGTATTGCTCTAAAATTAACTCGCGGATATTCAGATAAGTTCAACGGTTGATCCAGGCCTTCTTAGTAACACTGTTAACCTGCGCAGTTGCTGTGAGTTTTCTACGGACCGTAAGCCCAATATCTCTCTGTATCTCAACAGTACCAAGAGTGCTACCTTTAATGCTTTATTCCTTCTTCAATTTTGACCTACCAAACCCAACCACTTCACACACATCTGGGTTCGGCTCCATCTGACAGTCTCAGTCCAGTTCTGCATCCTGTCTTTCCGCTGTAACCTCTGACAGTCTTCCAGACGATCCACAACAACCCCAATCTTTCTGTCATCAGCAAACGTTCAAAATTATCCTTCGACTACTTCATCCGGGTCATTTATAAGAATCACAAAGAGGAGGGATCCAACAACGGATCCCTGCGGAACACCATTGGTCACCGAAAACAGGCAGAAGAGGAAACATCGAGCAACCACCCTTTGCTTTCTACAGGGAAGCCAATACAGGATCCACCGAGCAGGGTCTTCTTAGGCCCCATTCCTCTTCACTTTCTAAATAAAGTTTTACTGAAAGAGAGCGAAGGCAGATCTGTAGGGACCCGAAGTGTTGGTTCAGAACAGCAACGTTTCCAGTCTGTAACAGTTGTTAATATGTTTGCAGAATAAAACAGGTTTTTTCCTTTTTTTTTGGAATTGGAATATTATTTGACCCTTTCATCTGTGAGGTACAGTTTCTAAAAAAAAAATCAGAATTAATTTCGCGGGGGAGAATAAAACATCTTTCAGCTACTCTGTGAACCTATTCTGGGTCATGCCGTAAATAAATCTATTTGTGCAGCTACTGAAATTCTGAATCACAGAACCCAACATTGTTCCTGAAAAAGCCGAATAGACATGCTCAGGTCTGTGGAGAGGCATCGCCTGAGAATGAAGACCAAAGTGGTTGACACTCAACAGAGAAGGAATCTCATCGACAGGGTGAAGAGCAGAATGGTGGATTGTCTATAGCTCTCTATCTCCGGATCTCGCTGTTGCCCGCAAATGCCCCGTCCCTTGAGACCCCTGTGGTCTCTGATCGCCGACAGAATCTGTCTGGAAATCACAGCATTGCGGGTCAGAATGAGGAAGAAAGGAAGTAACGGTTTCAACAGACGGTCCACCCAATAAAACCCCTCAAATGATTTCGAAAAAAGAATTACAAGTCTACCGTTATAGACCCAGTTTCCACTCCCGAACGACGTTACTGTTTTCATAAACAGGAAATAAAATGGGATATTTTTTAAACAGAAACCAACAGATGTTGCGCCAATTACCAATTCCGCAATTTTGTGGGTGCAATATTTTGTTTTAAATGTAACAGAGCAAATGACAACAAAGTGATCGAAAGTGAAAGCGACAGTGAAGCACACGGAGCAATCAACGGCCACGTGACACAGGACGTAATGGACACTGCGTTGTACAGGACACGGTAAAGTCTGTATTCTTGACCAATCTGTTACAACAGGACTTCGATAATCACCACCATTAGATCCGCCACAGCCATTGCCACCAGGTAACGACAGACACATTTGGACAGACCGCATTTTCCTCGGCAGAGAATGGTGATCGCCACAAGGTTAACTGCGGCTAAACGAAACAGAACAAAAACAAGTTTTTTTATAAAATTAATCCGCCATTTGTATAGAAGTCCAAACTTCTTCTGTTCGGTTGATATAAAGTCCGTCATTTACCTCTAATGGACTTTATCACTGGGACTAAGGATATACCTGTGGTTATGCGGTTTACGTGAACACCTGTCCAGTGCATAAAGTGCGTTACAGTTACATATATTCATATAATCGCTTCACGTTCACCGACGCCGCAGCTACGAGTAGAGTGCAGGATTGATAGAGCCCAATATTTCCAAGCCGACCGACAAGGCCATCTGATCTGGTTCCGTTTGTCCGCGTATGGATCACATCTCTGTCAACCTTTCCGATTAATGAAACTGTCCAGGAGTCTTTTAAATATTGTTAACGGCCCTGTAACATCCACCTACTTCGTTAGGCTGTTCCACATACAGATCACATTCTTTGTGATAAAATGTCCCTCGGCATCTAACTACATCTTTGTCATCTGAACTTAAACCTTCCTCCTTAGTTCACGTTTACCCAACCTATGGAGAGAAAAAAAACCATGACTTCACACATTAACTGAATCTACACACCGTCAGGAATTAACACACCTCTATGAAGTCCTGCTCCAACCGTCTCCTGAAGGAATAAAATGCTACTCCTCCGAATCTGTCCCTATGACACAGCGACACTCCTCACTATAACTCAGACACTAGAGTCATTGCAGCATATATTTTTAATACTGTCTACATTCCTTTCAACATACTTCTACTTTTCCTAAACAGAGCGACACAAAACTGCGCAATACTCGAAGCACTTTATCTCCAAAGACGGACATGGTGTGACGAATGCGTGGATAGAGATTCATAGAAAGACGGCATTAAGAAGCGAAGAGCCAGAGATTATTTGGAAGAAATATTAGGATGTCTTATTAAAACGACATCCGCCCATTTGCGCTTCTTTCCAAAAGTCCTGATTCTGAACCCCGATATTTTTCAAGATTCCCGACAAGAACCCCGATAAATCAAGGTTCTGAACCCCGATATTGCACGACAACAACGATCCCTCTTTTTGTTTCTCAGCTGGGCGGGTTCAACCATCGCCTCAACGGGAAAGTATTACACGGACTGATAAATGAGATTGTAAATGCTGTAAAGGAGTAAAGAATGCCCGGCCCTCAACACAACTGACAGACAGAATGGCCAAATTGCAATGCTTTGACCAGACGGCGTCGGTGTTCAGCTGACAGCAACTTACTAAAAATGAAATATCGCCTTCCATTCTGGCTAATGTTGCTGCTTGTATCAGCGTCCTAACTTGAAAATCCGAAATGTAAATACACTGAAGATCCAAACTCTTTCAAATATAGTTCGGGGTATGTTTACTATTCAGAAAACTTAGGAATTGTAAACTGTACGACATAACTTATTTCAGGGATTTTAACAACAATATGAACAAATATTTCAGAATTGTATTAGGAAAACGTCCCTTATTATTTCTGGCGGGATGGGGTAATGGTACACTTGACGGAAATAGAGCAGATAGTGACGATGTCATCGCCGATCATGGTGGAAGGGAATTTCAGTTTATTGTAAAATATGGGACTCTCTCCTCCTCTCTGCATCCCACCCGTAACAGCGCTTTCGCACGTGGGACAGGAGGAGGTGCAGTAGGAGGTTGCCGGGAGGATCAGTGGCATATCTGAAGGCTGTGGGGAAAGTTGTCGGCGTCGTAGATGAAAGTGACGAGCTCAGCGTGGGTGCAGTAAGCAGCAGCAATTCATTCGTCAATGTAGGGGTTGAACAGATGGGTTCGGGAACACAGACTCAGGACCATAGACTCGTAGGCAGACCGATGTACGCAGGCGGAACTGTGGCACAATGCACTTTGAAACTGTACGGTGCTCTGATGGAGCAGAAATGGGAAGACAAGCCGGCAAGTGACGGAAACACACTGAGACAGTGCGAGGAACCTCTGGATGTAACTGCTACATGGGAGTTCTGAGTGGAACAAGGATTGCACCGGCCCAGTCGGACAGAAGGTGCCTGCAATGTACGGAAAGTTGGTCAGGTCCGGGTGGCTGAGGCCGCTGACTCAGAACTTCCTCGCAGCAATGAAGGCAAGCGGAGATTTTACCACATTTAATAGCTGCTCCCTGAACCTGGTCTGTGTAACGGCGTAAAGGGCCGTGTTTGTACAACAGCTCAGAAGCTGCAGGATGATGCCAAGCTGTCGCAGCGAATCGGGCGGAAACACATATGTGGTAACAAAAGACAGCAGTTCCCACGCAGTGTATACAGTGAAAGGTGCCGACAGCAGGATGAAATTGCCCGAGACGATCAACAACAAAAGGAGGGATTTCCTGCGTTTCTCCATCTCCGGGTCTTTGGTACTCTGTCCATTTCCGGGAATCCTGAGTCTTCTCCGAGCTCTGCTGGTGAGTAAGACGTGCCTGACGGTGAGACCGTTCGTCAGCAGAACCAGCACAAATGGGAGTACAGGGGTGACGAAGTAGTAAAAGAGTTCAATTACAGTAGCTTTCCTTAGAGTAATAAAAAACCATCTCTCACTGCAAATGAATGGATCAACTAGCGGTCTGTAGTAATGTGAGAGCCGATAATACCAGTCAATATTCTTCAAACAGCTGATCGCAGTCACTGTACACAAAACGACGGCCGCAGTTTTCCCGGTGCAATATTTTGTTTTCCGCTTCTTGCAACAAATGGCGATAAACCGATCAAAGGTGAACGTGACGGTGAACCAGACCGAACAGTCGGTGACGGTGTAAATCAGAGCCGCGTGGATATTACACACCTTGGGCATTGAGCGTAGGAAAACGAGGAATGACATGTACATCAGTGGAAATTTGCTCAATATCAGGTCCAGGATCAGAACCAGAAGATCCGCCACTGCCATGGCAACCAGGTAGCAAGTGACAACTCTGGAGAGGCCGCACTTTCCCCGAGACAGGATGAATATGGTCACCGTGTTCACTGCGAACGAAGGAAACAATCAGGGTAAACACATCAGGAAGGGTTCTCCTAAAACAAACATATACTGTAGACCATTTTCTTGTTTGTAACAATGTTAGGAATAATTGTAGAAGACGGTTGAATATAATCGTAATGTTACCATTCAGTAAACCTATACTGTTTTCCAAACTACTATAAACAGTGCAATCTATTGCACAACAGATAACGATGGCTGATGATTGGGAAATTTCGTACGTGTTGAGGGAAAGGGAAACTATCCTGAAGTAAGTGTCCATGACACCCGTGACATTTAATTGAAGCGCAGATTCCCGTTCCTGATTGTTACCCAGGGCGCTGACTTTGCAGAGAGAGCAGCGGCCCAAAGCCCTGTTATTGCATCTCTCGTCTTGCTTGCCGACATTGAATGAGTGATTACAGCTTCAAATCATGTTATAAGGCTCACCGTTTCCTTTTTTTGACTTTCGCCTTCATATCAGTTTGCTTGTGACGATATCCGAAGGATTAGTCACTATGGATTGTACCTTTACTTCAGAAAGAGAGAGAGAGAGAGAGAGAGAGAGAGAGAGAGAGAGAGAGAGAGAGAGAGAGAGAGAGAGAGAGAGAGAGAGAGAGAGAGAGAGAGAGAGAGAGAGAGAGAGCAACGAACAGCCCGTGGGTTGCCATTGTTACGGCAGGGCGGAGTTATATGATGGACAGCTGGTGTTCAGCAGTTGTGGAATATATAACAGGTCAACTGGCTTTGTAATCAGACACACGAGACACACAAGGAAGACACTGACACTGGATGAGTTTTGTGAGCCCACGAGAAGGGTGGGGCTTTTGCTCACAGTCTGGACAAAGGGGTGACCGGTGGAAAGCTAGTGATGTGTTTAACCCTTGTCGGGGTTGATGACTAACCGCGTGAAAACGCCATTCTCTTTGCTGCGGTCGCAGTCGGTGACTTCTACAGGACTTTGGAGGACGACATGGAAGATAAACGGCATCGCATAGGCCCTGGGAAAACAAATCACCTCTCTCTCCTCAATTCTACTCAATTTACCTTCACGAACTGAACTAACTTCATATCTACACCATTCGGAAGACCGCATCATTCGCTACCTCAGCTTTCAGACGTTTAGGAACTCTAGTTACTCGCTGATATATGCCTATACTCTGCTAACCTGTTTACCTGATCTTGTTTTATATGATTATTTTATGTAGTTACTACTAAAATAGAGTTTGTAACAGAATACTCAGACTCCAGCTGTTCCATTTCTGCTGGTCCTTTTAACCCGTAACGGGGTAAGTAACAATGCTACTCAGTAAAGTCTCAATAATGCGTTTTCTTTTTCAGCACCATTGAACCTGTCATAGACTCCGAGTGACAATTGATACGATAAAAAAAAGTAAACTGCCCACGAACGTGGATATAGAACGGGCGAGCACAACGCTGGGCAGAAGCGGAATCCAAAGAAATGTTCCCAATTACGGAACGTCCACGGCACGTTATTGCAGAATGACAGCCAATGGGGAAACGTGACGAAAGTTCTGAGTATACCCCAAGAGATTAAAAGAGGGAGGTAGTTCTGTTCTGAGCCGAAATGCAAATGACCTCTTTAATAATATGGCAGGCACGTCCGAAGGTCCTAAGAGCGGGGTAAACGTGGTTCATGTTCAGGAACAGTCTGATGTGCAGATGATAGTCACACCGATTAGCCACGGAAAGACTGGGAGGTTGGAACCCAGTTTCATTGCAAAGGAGCATCAAGTGAGGAAGCCACTTTTCTCACAGCAGATATAACTGAGTCGGAGATAGAGCGGATGGAAAGGGGGTATCCTGTCAAAATGTAACGTCTCAGCATCTCAGTGACAGGCTGCTGTGAGTAAGTTCACTCATCAGAAATTTGACCTTTGCATCCGGAGCATTAACGTTTATGAACAAGAAAGTCTATACTTACAAGACATTAGCTACACCCAAAATTACTATATGATTGCCACCATCTATAAAACAGTCGTTCCGGCGCCGTGAACACCGCTCATGGAAATCCCTCAATGTGCCCGCAATGAGCCCGTGCTCCCTCTCCAATGACACCCGGGCACTGACGTACACTCGGAAAAGGGTAGGCAGTCGGCCCTGGCAGCGCCCATCATCGTCCGCCGCCTACCCCGTGACTGGCCATCTGGGCCAAACCCAGGAACAAGACGACCAGGAGATCCTCCTCTCGACTCGCCCCCTTTCGGACTGGGTGCCCGGAGACGAGGAGCGCGGGACTAAAGTGCAGCCGGAAACTCAGCAGCAGCCCTTCGGAACATTAACTGAGACAGCCTGATCACAGCACACCGTCATAAGCCATTCGATCATGGACGATGTATCTCCCTCCCAACAACGTTCTCCTGCCTTCCCCACATAACTTTTTATGCCCATATTCATGATGAAGCTATTCATTTCCCCTTAAAATGCATCTAATCTTTTGGCTTCGGCAACAGTCTTTGGCAACAAGATCGTTGGACACATTGCTTCTGAAATTCCCCCTCAGCTCTGTTCCGACGGTAGCATTCATCTATTCTGAGATTGCTCTCTCTGGTCCTAGACTCTCCTACTGTTGGGTCGACCCTCTGCACGACGGCTCGTTCTGTGCCTTGCAAATACAGATAAGCTTCTCCAGTTCCCCGATCCATTCTCCTCAACACCAGAGAATATAGGCACAAGGCCATCAAACACGCCTCATGCGTGAAATCGTTTATTGCCCTAAACCTGCTCTGGATGATCACTACGGCCGGCACATATTTTCTTAAACAGGATTCCACAGGACAGCAAATTATCAAAGTGCATAGAGCAACAAATTGCTTAATTATCAACTGGTATGTGCAAGAGCAGCATTCATTATTTATATCGGAGGTACACGCGAGAAAGAAAATGTTCTCTTACGTCATGTATGGAAAGACACTCACCGGGAAGAGCAATGATAGCGAGGACGGGGAAGAAAATCACTTTAATTGCTTCTAAAGCATGCGCGACTCGATAATCTAACGTTATCCAATCATAATCTGCAGAAATATATGGAACCATCCAGAAGATATTTTTCCCATTTCCCGTTATATTCCGAGCTGTCCTTTCCGGACTCTGATCCATGACAGAACGATCCAGTCCGTCCTTACTCTCCTCTCAGTGCCGCTCCGGATCTCTGTCCGTGGCAGGAGAGGCTGCTCTCGCTGAAACTGGGGGAACTGAGTGAAAGGGACTCTTATTAATAAGAGAGGGAGAAACCCTCCGGTGATGTCAGCAGTCTACCTGGGATTGACGCGAATTATTTTCTATGAAACGACGGGAAGAGTTAACCCTTGGCTTACCCAGTAGTTGAGTAGACGAGCAGTGTTGTTGGTACGTGGCTTGGAATTTCAAAAATAATAATAAATCTCATCGCATTTCGGAGGATTTAACAAAGTTTAAAACAGAACAAAATCGTCTGAAATAATTAAAGATTGTATGTATTTTCATTTAAAATTCCTGTAAGGAAAGAGTTAAATTAGTAAAAAATCACATATGAATCCTCTTCGCTTTGCCTGAAACGGAGGAATTAAAAACAAAGGTTCTGAAACAGAACACCGAAAGCTTGGAATGCGGAAGTTTCATGAGAGAGAAAAGGACTATCAGCCTTCTGTTGAAAACTGCTCTCATGTTAGACAGGAGTAAGAAGTAGAGATGAAGGGCAGGCAAGTGGAAGGAGAGGGAAGGAGAGAGAGAGAGAGAGAGAGAGAGAGAGAGAGAGAGAGAGAGAGAGAGAGAGAGAGAGAGAGAGAGAGAGAGAGAGAGAGAGAGAGAGAGAGAGAGAGAGAGAGAGAGAGAGAGAGAGAGAGAGAGAGAGGAATACAGGGGCAAGAATGTTTAAATTAATTGTCCGAAACTGGGTTTCCTTCAGCACAATGCGGATCAGATCACTGAGTGATCGATAAGTATTCTTTGTACACTATCGTTCTCTGGTTCTACAAGTGCCTGATTAGTATTTCTCATGTCATGCTGATATATTAGATATGGTAATAATCTTCAACATGTGTACAGTGCCTCACTTCCTTGCGAGTTCCTGATGCTGTTGAATCCGAAAGGAACAAGGGAAAAATTTAAAAACAATCTCCTTACAGCCCATACCCGTACTGGTAGCCCATACAAGAATCCACGCCGCCGTCCTGCAGATGTTATCACTGTGTGGTAGCTGATGATGTTTCGCTCTGTGTAAAATGACGGTGTGGTAGGCTGGGCTTAAATCCAGGTGCATCGGCATATTGTAAGAAATATTTTTGTATATATTGGCAAGAAATGTTGATGCTGTGTCTTTGCACAATTTACCTTCCACTGAAGATCACACAGAAACAAACAGCCAGCAGTGCTCCAAATCGGTTATTCGGTTTATTTTATTATTCTTTTTTCCTCGTTTATCGATTCCTTAGAATGTTTCCTCACACTTCAGCAGTATGTGCATTCAACTATTATTTCAAAATCTTTGGAAACCGGTCTTGTTTCCTTGTTGCCTTAGGCTGATAACATGGCATATCTATGAGCATACAAAGGTCGGACGGAAACGCATGAATCACATTTCTTCTTAACTCTTATTAATCTCTCTGATGGTTTGCAATAGCTTCTCATAAGGATTAGAAATGCGGAATCAGCGAAAACGGGAACGTTTATTCACATTCGTCATCGCAATATTTTTGACAGAATGGAGTTTAAAATTGGCAAGCGTTTGATTAAAGGCATATAGGTTATTATAAAGCATATTTCTTCATGAGGCTAAACATTAGACAAGCAAAGTTGTGCACTGTAGGTGTCGAGGAAATATATATCATTAGATTCCTCTTTCGGCACCATTACGTCTAGCCACTGAATACAAGCGGCACCTGATTATGTTATTTGGGGTTCTTTATAAGCGAATCCACCGAACGGATTCCAGATTTAAATTTGAAGGTACAAATCACAACTGTCTTCGGTGTAAGTGAAACAAATTCCTTTAAGCATTACTGATGTGTAACCATGTGCGATGAAAACTCGCTTTTTTGGTCTGCTCTGTCGGAGTGTAACCACTGTGCGATGTATCGACAACTATAAATCACAGCGAGCGTTCTTGTCCAACAACTTCAGTGAAAAAGCATCATATGATCTGGATGTTTAGGGTACCAGAAATCCCGTCAACGATGTAAATACTGAGATATTGACTGTGCAGTTTGTATTTTGCTTAGCAAACGACAGTTATATTTGCTGACATGTGAGCGGTCATAAACAATTCAATGTTAAACGAATGTTGTCATATTTGCCCTTCGGAACCCGTGACGGTGCGATCAATGATAATTGGACATCATCTTTAGTCGTATGGTTCTTCTGAGTCACGTGTTTAAAGACAGACATTGTCATGGTCAGTTCTGATGTTGGGGTAGCAGTGACATTACTAGTGCGGAACATAATGGGACTGGTCATGCAGTTTACTTCTCTGTCTGGACAGTGATGGGACTGGATATGCAGTGAAATTATCACTGTGATCAGGGATGTGGGATTTAATAAGTAGGCGCGCTGTAATTCTGGCAAATGATGTGTCTGGATCTGCAATGAATATATAGGAATAGATTCTTCCCTCAGACAATAAATTTCTGAATCTTATAGAACCCAGAAACGATACTTGTTCTCTTTATACCTTAACTTAAATAAACTTTTTTTGACCAATGTTAACTGTGATATACAGTTTTAATTGTTATGTATTGCAATGTACTGCTCCCGCATAACGGCACATTTCACGAAATAAGCCACTGACATTAAACTTCATTCTCGCTCTTTTTTTTTAATTTAGTGATTCGCTTCTAAGATCAGCGGCTGCTGAATTTGGCGCTGCGTAGGATCGCTTTTAGAAATAGACTGTGCCTGTAATAGCTGTGATGTTCCAGAAGTGAAAATAAGTTACCTACCTCACACTTGGTATCCTCTTCAATCGACTGTGCAGTGTTACACTTTCGAATGTTGTGAGTGAACCCTCTACCACCAATGACCTTACGTAGTGCGTCCCAGATTCCTTTTGACATATGTGATTAAGCGTTATTATGACTCCTACCCTGCACCAGTGAGTACTGTTATGACAACGGAGGAGATTGTCGTGTCTGGTACTGGAGTACCCATTCATTCTACTGAACACCCTGTAGTTTTCAAAAGACTCAGAAAGTCTGATGTTTTGGAAAATATTGATGGAAAAATTCAACATTTGCAGTCAAAGCAGCAAAAACAACCGAAGAGCTTAATTGACAAGTATAAAGATTTATTCCATGATATTCTAAGACTGTGCACGTGTACAATACATGATGTCATTGTAAATTCAGGCCAGACTATTAAGCAGCTTCCCTACAGAGTGACCTTGGCGGAAAGCAAGCTTGAAGAAGAAATGTTTAAACGGCTGTCTGCAGCCAATCTCACAGTGAACCTCACCGAAAGTGAATTCAACCATGCCACGGTCACGTACCTGGGGTATGTGGTAGGACAGGGGCAGCTGTCCCCTGTGCAGGCGTAAGTACATGCTATTTCAGAAGTTCCCGTCCCGACTGATAAGAGGGCTGTCAGAAGGATTTTGGGAATGGTAGGGTACTATCGGAAGTTTTGTAAGGACTTTGCGGAAATTGCCCTCCCTCTTACAAAGCTCTTGCAAAAGAATGAAAATTTTGGGTGGAGCAATCCTTGCCACGAAGTCTTTGAGAGTCTGAAAACTATACTAAGTTACCACCCTGTGTTGAAAGCGCCTGACTTTCAAAACCCTTCTGCCTAACAACAGATGCTAGTGACGAAGGGGTCATATCCGAATGACCACATCAGTACAACGGAACAAGAAGACAACGGAAGGTTTGACTGATGCAGCTGCTTACATCTCGCTTGCTCTCTCTCTCTCCAACGTCACACCAGCATCTATTTCGACCGAAGCTAAACTGAACTGAACTGAACTTTCACCATCTCCTAAGACTATTCATTTACCCCTAGACTTTGGAAGAGCTTGGTTTTTGATTCCAATTACCACACTTCTGTATATAAATATATATAAATATATATATATATATATACTTGTGTGTGTGTGTATATATATATATATATATATATATATATAGATATATATATATATTTATTTATATATATATATATATATATATATATATATATATAAAATTTTAATCTGAAATGTATATATATACATATACACACATACATATTTGCACTTTATTTTTGTATTGTATTACATAGTTTGCTAATAAACTTTATTAGTTACTAGTAATTACAGACTCCAACATGTCTTCCATTTCTGCTGGTTTGTTAACCCAGTTACGGGGTACGTAACACTATGTGAGAGTGTGGGTTTCATTCTTTATCTGTCAGTCTCTGCTACAGTGTGAGAGTGTGGGTTTCATTCTGTATCTGTCAGTCTCTGCTACAGTGCGAGAGTGTGGGTTTTCTTCTGTATCTGTCAGTCTCTGCTACAGTGTGAGAGTGAGGGTGTCCTTCTGTATCTGTCAGTCTCTGCTACGGTGTGAGAATGTGGGTTTCATTCTGTATCTGTCAGTCTCTGCTACAATGTGAGCGTGTGGGTTTCATTTTGTGTCTGTGAGTCTCTGTTATAGTGTGAGAGTGTGGGTTTCCTTCTGTATCTGTCAGTCTCTGCTACAGTGTGAGAGTGAAGGTTTCATTTTGTGTCTGTGAGTCTCAGTTACAGTGTGACTGTATGTGCTTCATTTGGTATTTGTCAGGCTCTGCTCGAGCTGAAAGCGTGTCGTTTCTGTCAAGTACCTGCGAATATCTGATTCCGTATGTGCGGGCGTATATTTCTCTCCATCTTTCTCGCTCTTCCTCAAATCAAGTAAATATAGTAAATCTAGTAAAAACATTAAAATAGATTCTGTATTCCCAATGCTATTTGTTAGAACAAGCGTATTCTGCAGTTGGTGATGTTAAACGTGCGAGATGGACAGTGCACTTATCAATGATGACGTGTTATGGAGCAGTACGCCCTGTGTAATAGAGTCATTTGGCAAACAGACCGTTCGGCCCGACTTCGTTGCTCAACCACATAGAGCCAAGTGAGCAGCGCCTGATCTGAAACTTTCCATGGCTTGGCAACACAACGTTGTATGAAAATAAACAGAATATTAAAATTAATTAATTTTAGTAAATAAGTGCGTAAGTAAGATCAGAATTTGATAGGAACAAACCTCTGAAATACAGCGCGTTTCATGTTCCAGCAACGTTTATATGAATACATTTCACTCAGCAATTCCAAATTGCCACCTTCACCGTGTCTCTCTGCTCTGTTATGTTTCCCGATTCTGTTATCCATTCCATTCCGTTCACCAGAGTTTATTCGAGCGATATTTCACTCAGAAATAATATAATATTCGTTTCGATTTTCCTATGACAGCCTCAGCTGGTGTGTTGTATGTCTTGTATATTTTTTAGGAATTGTGATAAGACGGCGCACTCTTTGTCTGTGCCTGTGAGAGTGTATGATGGGACAGTGCCGAGGGAGTTTGATTGTTTTGGGACATCCGTGATATACTGTATTTAATCAAGCAACTAATTCTGTCGAACTTTAGGACTTTAGGACTTTAGTGGTGGACTTTAGGAGATCTAGGCCTCATATGGAGCCAGTGATCATTAATGGAGAATGTGTGGAGCAGGTTAAGACCTACAAGTATCTGGGAGTACAGTTGGACGAGAAGCTAGACTGGACTGCCAACACAGATGCCTTGTGCAGGAAGGCACAGAGTCGACTGTACTTCCTTAGAAGGTTGGCGTCATTCAATGTCTGCAGTGAGATGCTGAAGATGTTCTATAGGTCAGTTGTTGAGAGCGCCCTCTTCTTTGTGGTGGCGTGTTGGGGAGGAAGCATTAAGAAGAAGGACGCCTCACGTCTTAATAAGCTGATAAGGAAGGCGGGCTCTGTCGTGGGCAAAGTACTGGAGAGTTTAACATCGGTAGCTGAGCGAAGGGCGCTGAGTAGGCTACGGTCAATTATGGAAAACCCTGAACATCCTCTACATAGCACCATCCAGAGACAGAGAAGCAGTTTCAGCGACAGGTTACTGTCGATGCAATGCTCCTCAGACAGGATGAAGAGGTTAATACTCTCCAATGCCATTAGGCTTTACAATTCAACTGCCAGGACCTAAGAACTTTTTTTTTTTTTTTAAAGCTATTATTAATGCTTTTTGAGTTAGTGATTAAGATGCATATCATATTATTACTGAGTTAAGTATTGTATGTAATGAGTTTTTGCTACAACAAGTGTATGGGACATTGGGAAAAATGTTGAATTTCCCCATGGGGATGAATAGAGTATCTATCTATCTATCTATCTATCTATCTATCTATCTATCTATCTATCTATCTATCTATCTATCTATCTATCTATCTAACCCTTGTCATGCTATCGCGATTGCGTTACTGCGCTGGACCTGTGCTGGGTCCTCGGAGATATTGTCGCCCGAGATTTTGACACTGCTCCGCGTGTCCACTGCTGAGCTATGCAGGGTGCCCAAACTTTTGTTTCTGACTCTTTTCCTATTTTTGTCATTTTGAAACTGTAAAAGATGAAAATAAAAGAGTAATCTTGCTTAAAATATTAAAGAAATGTGTTATCTTTAACTTTTTGCCTTTTGGATATCAGGTCATATTTTACTAGCGCTGTTCACAGTAACAGAAATTTTGACCAGGGGTGCCCAAAGATTTGCATGCCACGGTATTTTGGTTATGTTTGTGCTGAAATTTATTCCTGCCACAATTTCTTCCTTTCACATTTCCCCCGACAAGTCAATCTCCGAAATCACATGCTGTGTAAATCATTTGTGAATGATTCTCTCATTCATGCATCTCCATCCATTTCACGTTCCAAAATACATATATTTTAATATTTTAAACATGTGAAATTCTGCACATGATGAAATCCAAAGCAACACAGAAAACGCTGGAGCAACTTAGCATGTCAGGCGGCATCTGTGGACATGAATAAAATAGTTGACGATTATTCCATCATCTACCCGAGACATTTCTTCACGTCTGGCAAGTAAGCGGGGAGACGCCAGAATAAATGGCGTCGGGAGGGAAAAGAAGAAGCGAACTGGGTATAAAAGATAAATCGCTGGAGAGGAAGCAATCTATTAAGAGGGGGCAGAGGAACACAGAGAAAACGGAGCAGGACGGGGACGACGTGTGTGGTGATAGGCGGGTGGGAATGTCAGGTCGGGATTAGGAAACAGAATTCTAATGTCTGGACACCAGAAAGCTCCGATTTTAACGGCTGGAGAGCTGGAGCTCGACGAAATGAAGCCCAGTTCATCACGGGCCTCGCCAACGTGGAGACGGCCGCAACAGATCAGGAGAAGTGTTACCTCACCTCGAAAACTTTTCCGGGGGAGCTGAATAGGAGGAGGTGAATTCCAGGTGTAGTAGGCTGTCCGCTTACAGGGAAAAGTACCATGAGTGAGATCAGTCCTAAGGGACAGATGACAAAGGGAAATCACTCCCGAGCGATCCCTCCCGAAAGCGGTGTGATGGGGATGGGAGGTATTGATATGATTCTTTGAGGTATCCCTTTAAAAATATGGTCGGACTTTCCGCGCTCACCTAATCTTCCTGCCGTCTTAACAGAGAGAGTATACCTTTTATCCTTATCTAGCACGCAATGTCACCCCGAATTCAACATATTCTACACTTCAATTTCCACCATCCTACCAAGAAACTTATGTTTACCTCTCCCCCACCCCCGACTCCCCGCTTTCCGCACTGTTCAGGCGCAACACTTTTTTAATTCTGTCTGGGAAGCCTGCAATCTAATGGCGTGAATATCGATTCTCCTACCGGTAAAAAATGCTCCCTTGCTGTTCTTCCATTCTATTCTACACATTGGCCTCTTCTCACTTTCTTATCATCCACCCACGACCGCCCCCCACCCCCACAGCACCGGTGTCCCAAACTTCTTCCCTTTCTCCTATGGTGCATTTTCCTCTCTCATCCAAGTCCTTCCTCTCCAGCCCTTTAGCTTTCCTGTCCTGTTGGCTTCACCTGTCACCTTCCTGCTCTTCTCCTTCCCCTCCACCAGCTTTTCTATTCTGCCGGCATCACCCTTCCTTTCCAATTCTCTTGAAGGACATTGGACAGAAACGCCAACTGTTTTATTGTTTTTCACTTCCGTGAATACTGTCTAAACAGCTGAGTTCGTCCAGCATTTTGCGTGTGCTGCATTTAATATTTGGTGGTGAGATATCGTGCCGGAGCTTCCGATTCGAATGTGTAATTGCAGTGATCCTTTGGAGCCAGTCATTGCTCGTTGTATTCCAATGTTGAACTTGCGTTAAAAGCTGTTCCCTATAATGTTCAGGTTGGTAATGACTATAGAAACTTACACTCATATAATGAGTTTCAGAGGCCAGGAACTCCCATCCTTGCAGCTACAACAATTTGGAACTAGTTACTGTCATGAACACCAGGTTGTCATTGTTCTCACGATGTGATTTTGAGATGGTCATGTGTCTAATATTACATTGCAGGAAGACAGTGTTGAATTTATTTGTCAGTTTTACGGCTCCGGGTTGTGACTCGGAAAGGAAAGGCTGCACCTGCTTGAAACAATTGGGCTGGCAAAGGTAATGGAACCGAATGAACAGAGTTGCAGATGACAACAGATGAGTCTGTATCAGGGCAGCGTGGGTGTCAGGAAGTGTTGAAACCAGGGTGTTGTGTCCGTCCATCTGGGAAGAATCTGGAGCGACACGGATAATCAATGGACAACATTCTGACCTCCTTCTTGAAAGTAGAGGAGAAGTATGCTGGTCAGATGGACCCTCAGTGTCGGATCCGTTTCCAAATGGGAGTAAGAGGGGAAGTCAGCACCTGGTTCAGCTGCTGTCTGAACTTAGTCTGGCTGACGGCGTAAAGAGCGGTGTTCGTGCAGCAGCTCAGGAGTTGCAGCATGTAGCACAGTTCATTTAAAAATGTAGGTATCCTCAACCAATATGGGGTGCGCACTGCATGAATCATTCTGTTCCATATTGCCATCACCCCGTACAACGCCCATAACAGGATGAAATTTCCCGAGACGACCAGCAGTAAAACGAGGGACTTTCGGCGGCTCTGCATCTCCGGGTCTCCGGAACTCTGACCACGGCTGGAAGCCCGGAGTCTGCCGCGGGCTCTACTGGCCAGTAAAACGTTCGTGATGGTGAAAGCATTGAGCAGGATAACAACGAGGAACGGGATCACAGTCGAAAAGGCAATACGAGCGACATCGATTACTGTCCAGACGAATGACCCTAGTACTCCGAATCTCTGCATGCAAGGCCACTTTAGGTTAGAGGAAGCATATACATCTTGGACCATGAAGAACCAGAAAACGTTCTTTAAACAACTCAGTGCAGTCACTGTGCTCAGAACCACAGCCGCCGTTCTCCCAGTGCAGTACCTACCGTTTAGATCCTGGAAGCAAATGGCCACAAATCGATCAAAGGTGAAGGCGACGGTGAACCAAACAGAGCAATCTGTGGCGGCCTGCAATAAGAAGACGTGGGTTCTACACACGCGGACGTAATACAGGAAGGAAAAGTCATGCGGAAATGCCTTCGGAATTTTCATCAATATAACGTCCAGGAAAACGACCGCTAGGTCAGCCGCTGACATGGCCATCAGATAGCGGGTGACTGTTTTAGAGAGTCCGCACTTTCCCCGTGATAGTATGACAATCGTCAGCACGTTCACTGTGAAAAGCAGAAGTACAGAAATTATACATCAAACTGAGAGCATTGTTGCAAATTTTACTCAGAACCAAATCAAATACTTGCACGCTCCAGAGGTGGAAGAATTTATCGGTAATTGGCAGCAATTCTTTGGTCAGTCAGGGATTAATATTCAATGAGCACGCTAATTACTGGAAGTGACGTAATCCACCGGACAGAAAAACCTGTGGATTTCACGATTAGAGTGAGGACAAAATTGAGCAGATAGCGTCTGTATGATTTTTCTCCACATAGAAATATACAATCTGAGGGAGGCAGTAAATATTGTGTTCAACTTGAGCCATTTTTCAGTCGAAAAAATAGAGTTGATATTCGCCCGGGTTCAGTACAGAGTCATCAGTCTCCGTACAGCACGGTAACTCACGGTCAAAGTCAATAAAACAGAGGTCGTGCTTGTGGATCGAATACCGTGGGTGCACGCAAAATGGAACTGGGGTCAATAAAATCCATAACATTTCAGCTGAACAGGGTTCTGGGAAATGCCGCATCCTTTGCATCTTTCGCTGTTTTTGCACCTGCGTTATCAAATCAAACATTTCACCAAAAGGCACGGATCTGATCAGTATGTTATAATTGACCGACTACTCGGTCCCTTTGAAAGGGCAGTGCTTCGGATGCATAGAAAAGCTGAAAACAGAAGAGTACTGAAGTCTGATGTTTCAGGTGGGAATGATGCAGACAAGCACCCAAATATAGTTGCTGCTGAAACTGTCGGACGGTGATTCAACGCCTTGGCGTCGGTATTAGACCACAGGTGGAGTATATTTGTAAGTAATGGAGATGGTTGGAAAACATTAATTCCCAATGAACACACGGGTACACAGTGAGAGTGTGAGAAGGCTGCAGTGGATCGAAACTGGCGGAATGAACAAGTGCAAGAATATTTCGGTCAACCCCAGGATTAAAATAAAATAGTCAGGTAGGCGTCCGGTGGAGAGAGTAAAGCAATGTGTCCAATAGTAACTCAGGTACGGATAGAGTCAACGTGCATTGATAGCATTATCAGTGGCTGAGGTGGTGCATTTTAATTTCCGCAAAACCGCCGGATTAAGGCAAGAAGCCGAATTGCCATTATCACTGAAACAACAAGGACGAATTTTAATGACGCGGATGCAGATTACCTAAAATTTTCACAAACTGACGAGATCGTCTTGAAGTTTTCACTACATCTAAGCCTACTGATTTTCCATCTCACCGATTGTCGTCTTGCCTTCAGTTATCCGACCGGAATCTCGCAATCTCTCTCACTGCCCCCCCCCCCTCCCCGCACTGACAGAGCTGTAATTTCTCCGCCATTTTACTTCTTTCGCTGAGGCCATGAATCTATATATGCTGATCTTACTGATTTGTTCCGCAGATACTTTTTCTGCGGATAGAAAATGATTCCCTGTCTGGCAAAGGTGCAGATGTCATGTACTGTGTATTGGTTTAAACGTGTTTTAGACTAACAAACGATAGAAAGGCAGAAGCGACTCATTTTTCCCTGATGACTCACTGTTCGGTCCGCGCTGAATGCATTGCGGGTCGAACTATAAACTGGTCTTTAGTGAGAGAGTCAGACATGTTCCAAGTGTGTGTGAGGAGCAGAGTCAGAAGTTCTGCACAAAAGTCGGTCAGAGCTTAGAAAGGGCGACAGGGAGTAGGTGAAATTCCTCTCTCCGAAGCCAGGTACTGAATAGGGAATTATGGGTTCATCATGCCCGGTGACCGAGAGAACCAAAATCGTCAATTCTCCACCGGTGGAGCAGATTTGTGGGTTTTTCTTTGAATATTGAGTAATGGAGCGGACAGAAGTTTGTACTATCCTCAGATTCAATAAAAAAAAACCAGGCGGATGAAGACGTCCATTGCAGCTGTGTGTGATATTTATGGACGTTTAGGGTAGCGGGCAGGAACAGATTTTGCAACAGGCGCAATGATAAGTTTACATTCTCGATATTAAAAGGAAAGACAAGAAAAAAGAACGGCGCTTACGGTTGTAAATCTGCAGACACTGGTGCCGCCTACAAGATACACTGAAGCAACTCAGCAAGACTCTTCAGCAGGCTCCAGTCCTGCGACCGCTGCCGTCTGGAAGATCAGGAGCAGCACAGCATGGGGATTGCGCTGTCTTGACATTTCCCTCTGAAATGCGCTACAGGTGTGCGCCCATTAACGTCCATTCTGACAACGTCCTATCGTATATACGTCCGTAGTCCCGATTGTAGAAAACAGGTACACTACAGGACTCCAAATATGTTTGCTAAGTATATAATATGGTATTCGTACAACTTTCAAATCACATAACGTCCGATTTCACAGAACGTATCTTGGACGTTAAGCGATGCATATATTAGAACGTAGGAAATAATATCGCAATTCCTTTACAGTCTCCCGGCACTGTCTCCCCAGCATCCATGTGGAATATCTTTTCCTAAAGTACATCAGCCGCTCCACAAGACAACTGACACACCCTTTCTCAAGGACAGTTAAGGATGGACAATGCAATGCTGAGTCAGAAAAGAGAATAAATCGTCAGTCTGCCACCGACGTTTGCAACATTTATCGAATATAAACGTGGAGTTACGAGTATTTATCAAGCAAGCAAAAAGAACATTGTGTATTTGTTGGTAACATGGGGAGGAGTGGACGTGACATGCGTGTTGTCTGCGATAATAAGACCATGGTACAGCTACCGCTCGAATTAGTTTCAACACAAGACTTCGACTTACCAAAGATGGCAACAACAGCAAGAATTGGGTAGTAAACCGGCTCAAATTCCAAGAGCGCAATTCTGATCCGCTGTGATAATGTTAGTCCTTCTGGGTGAGATTTGAAGTAAGCATCCCCATTGAAACGTTCTGATCGATTAGTGTAAATTCCCACTGAACTGATCCCAGTTTCCGACCCGTTGTTAAACTGCCCCACTCTACTCTCCAGGACTGGTGCGTCGGATCTCCGATCGCCAGGTCTGTTGAACAATGTCATTACCGGAGGCGTTGCTCGTACTGACAATCATTGTAAGAAACCCCTATTTGTACTAAAAAAGCACAAACCGATGACGTAATCAGACCTAGTGGGTGTTCACTTAATGAAACCGAATGAACGAACAAGTCCAGTTAACCCTTGCATATACAGTGACAGAAAACGGAAGGATAGAGTGGAGGGGACAGTATGCAGGGAACGGGGTTTAAACCTAGATGTCATGAGCATGCAGTAGAGAAAACTATCACCGGGACTGATTGGCCGAACATTTTCTCCAGACGGCTGGAGCATTACATCGATTTTATTTAATATACGCATTCTGTCGTGTCGGCCTGTATAAGCGCTCGGTGGCAAACTTAACGCAAGTTTATGGACAAGATCAAATCCTCAACTTTTCAAAAGTACAAAACGATACAAAGCCACTTCATACAAAAAGAGAAATGTTGGAAGCAACAAGGACCCTGTGAAATTTCAATGTGGAAACACGGTAGAGCCTATGGCGGACCGTGATGCTCCACTAAGTATATTCCATTCTCCGGTTATAATTTGTCTTGTGCATTTGGATGTATACTCGGTATCATCCCCGCTTCACACCACGTTTGCTTTTCAGATATTAGGATGCCATCTAATTATTCCGCTTAAATCACAGAGCGAGGGACAAGTAACAATTCATTGTCAATTACTTTGCACCGTCAGAAAGTTCTGATGATATTTATCCTCCCTGAACCCGCATAACTTACAAAGACGAGAAAATCTGCAGACGCTCGAAATCCAAGCAACACACGCAATGCTGGAGGAACTCAACAGGTCAAGCAGCGTGTATGGAAATGTGTGAACAGTGGACGTTTCAGGCCGAGGCCCTTCACCAGGACTGGGAGCAGAAGCCTGAAGTCCCACACCAGCGGGCTCAACAGCAACTACTTCACTTTAACCATCCGACACCCAAATCTGTAATTACTGTGGTTCAGCAGCACCATGACCAACGTGATCACTTTGCACCAAAATGGGCTGAGTTTTATTCCAATTGTCTGCTTGCCAAATCTGTGAATATGCTTATATTTGAAGCTGCGCAAACACGTAACTGTGCATACAACTTTAAACTCGGATTGCTACTTCCGAGCTGTCACACACCAAAAGACTATAAGACAATGAAATACAATTAGGCCACATCCAGTCCGCTCCACAATCCCACCATGGATGTGTCATGAGCCCTCTGAACCCCAATCGCCAGGTTTCTACCCGATACCTTTGATATCCTTACTTCTCTGGTACCTAGAGATCTCCGCTTTAAATATACGCGGTGATTGGGCGATAACGTCTCGCGAACTGAACTGAGCTTTTGTGGAGGTCAACAAGAATATCGAGGAATGTATGGTTTTAGGCATTGGATATCTGAGCATTGGCAAGCTCCCGCAAGATGGTCTGTTCCAGGGTGTTACAAAACATAGTGTCCAGAAATTGGCATTTTGATAGGAGACACAATGTGCTACGGGGCTGGGGAATGCCCTTGTTTAGGATTGCAATCCCGGAACCACTGATGTGTCACAACGATCGATGTTGGGTCTTTGATGAATAGCTATACATGTTCTAAATTATCCACACCAGGGAAGTATGACCTGCAAAAGACACCAGTGTCATAACACAAAATCGGAAATAGAGTCTGTGCGATTTCTGGAGGCCCAAACGTATGACACCTCTTCATGTCTACAGAATCGATAGATTCTGGCAATATACCGTGTGACAGGAAAACTGCAAGCGTTACTCCGCTATTTCAGAAGGGTGGGAGTCCGCAGAAAGGAAACTATAGACCTGTTAGCCTGACATCAGTGGTTGGGAAGTTGTTGGTATCGATTGTTAAGGATGAGATTACGGAGTACCTGGAAGCACAGACAAGAAAGGCCAAAGTCAGCATGGTTTCCGGAAAGAAAGATCCTACCTGACAAACCTACTGTAACTCTTTGCGGAAGTTACAAGCTGGGTAGACAAAGGAGATGCAGCAGACGTGGTCTACTTGGATTTTCAAAAGGCCTTTGACAAGGTGCCGCACATGAGGCTGTTTAGCAGGATAAGGGTCCATGGAATTACAGGGAAGGTGTTAGCGTGAGTGGAGAATTGGCTGTTCGGCAGAAAACAGAGTGGGAATAAAGAGATCATACTCTGGCTGGCTGCTGGTTACCAGTGGAGTTCCACAGGGGTCGGTTTTGGGACCGCATCTTTTTACGATATACGTCAATGATTTGGACTACGGTATTAATGGATTTGAGGCTAAATTTGCCGATGATACAAAGATAGGTGGAGGAGCGGGTAGTGTTGAGGAAACAGAGACCCGACAGACAGACTTAGATAGTTTACGGGAATGGGCAAAGAATTGACAAATGAAATACAATGTTGGAAATACAAATATGGTCATGCACTTTGGTGGAAGATATAAACGGGCAGACTATTATTTAGATGGGGAGAGAATTTAAAATGTGGAGATACAAAGCGCCTTGGGAGTCCTTGTGTAAGATACCCCAAAAGGTTAACCACCAGGTTGATTCGGTTGTGACAAAGGCAAATCAAATGTTGGCATCCATTTCTAGAGGTGCAGAATGTAAGAACAGGGATGTGATGTTGAGGCTCTATAAGGCACTTGTGAGACCGCATTTGGAGTATTGTGTGCAGCTTTGGGCTCCTTATTTTAGAGAGGATATACTGACATCGGAAAAGTTTCAGAGAAGATTCGCGATAATGATTCCAGGAATGAGAGAGTTACGGTGATTGGAAAGTCTGGAGGCTCTTGGGTTTTATTCCCTGGACTTCAGGGGAATAAGGGATATCTCATAGAAACAGTCCGAATGCTGACAGGTCTGAACGGATTAGATATTGCAAAGTTATTTCCCATGGTAGGGGATTCTAGGACAAGACTGTATTGCTTCAAAATTGAAGGATGCTCATTTAGAACTGAGATGCGGGTAATTACTTCAGTTAGAGGTTGGTAAATCTGTGGAATTTGTTGCCTAGAGTGGCTGTGGAAGTCAAGTCATTGTTTGTTTCAAAGGCAAGATAGTTTTTTTGTTTGGTTAGCCAGGGCATCAAAGGGTATGTGGTGAAAGCAGGGGAGTGGGAATGACTCTATGAAGTGGATCATCCCATGATTGAATGACGGAACGGACCGAATAGCCTACTTCTGCTCCTATATCTTATGGTCTTATAGTCTTGTATCACAACAGAGGAGGCTTAGATGTGAACTGCTGGACCTTTGGAATTTATGCATTATATTGTCATGCATCACACTGAAAGATTAAAAAAAGAGAGAGGCACAGACCTAAACCCCACATCCCCACCCACGGTGCAGGATGGACAACAACAAAATCTTTGGCAGAGTCAGCGTGCGTTCAGAAATTGATGAACAGATTGAAAATTGGAAACCGAAGAATGTGGTGCGGGTAGGATGTTAGAAATTTTCTGATAAGCACATGGGCTTATGGATAATGTACATAAGTGGTCTCAAAACTAATTAACAGGTTAAAGGCAGAGAAATAGAATAAATGAGCCGTTTTCCATGTCGGAAGGCGTGACCAATAGTGTTACACAGGAATTAGACAGAGTTCACAGTCGTTTTCCCTTCTGGGAAAAGTACTCTGCGCTATCCGGACATTCCTTGCTCTCTCAATCTCCAAGTGTCCGTGGGGTCCTCTTTATCGACGATGGTTGGTCTCTTGTTGCCGAAGAATTATTGTCCCGACATATTTGCAGCTCCTGGTTGTTATAATGTTTCTCATCATGTGGATCTCCATTCCACTGGGTCACCGTCACCTGAGTTATCTGGGTCACCTTCTCACTGGTCATTTTACAGGGCTAGAGACGACACTGTGTCATAGCTCTGTTCATTCCGACATTGCTTAGTTGTGTTTCTTTTAACTCTGAGTGGTCCAGACCAGTTAAATATGGTTACACCAGACAGAGTCTAACGAGATGACAGATTCTTTCTTTTACAGGTCTGGCAGTTTACACGGTAAGTGTCTGCTCCTCCGAGAACAGCCTCAGATTTGGCAGGTCATTACCTGACATTCCTTGTGAACACAATTAGTTGCTTTGATTATATAACTACTTGCTTGAGAATGGTCTTGGGTTTAGCTGGGCATTACACGAAGCTTCTTGCCTCCACGTTAAATTGCTCTAATCGCATTATCCCAGAGCAAGAACCAGTTCAGAGACCATCAAATCTGGGGAAAAAAAGAAAGCCTATTTGCCTGCTTCTCGTCTCCTTGATCAGTCTGTAGTTTCTTCTGGCCAACATCTCCCTCCTCATTATTTCCCACTGATACAGTTGGCTGCCCAGAAGACTCCTATGAAACCCCAGTAGGTGGTGAACAATTACCTTCTATATAAAATATTAAAGTTTCCCAACCGAATTCACCGAATTTATACTGACCGCATTCACTGCTATTTCATGAAAGATTATAATCGATTTTTTTTTCCATTTGGAACAAGAAGGCAGCGGGAGAGCACCAAAGGATTTCCAGCGGGAAGACATTTTGAGTTCACGGTGGAAGAAAGAGGCCAGAATGCGCAGGCGCGTGACGCTAGACAGTTGGACGCGAACAGTTTAAAAATAAGGCCGCACTATCCAGCGGGCAGCGGAGTGAGAGGCAGGAGAGTGAAAGGGCTTTGGCTCCAAGGGCTTCCGCGGTAACGGGAAGTGGTGAGACTGTTATTGATTGCTAAAGGAAGTAGTATGTGTGCCAGACCAGTATTCTGTGGTCGGTGTCAGATGTGGGAGGTACTGGAGTCTCCCGGCGTCCCGGGAGGCCACATCTAAACCCGGTGCATCGAGATGAAACTCCTAAGGGACCGTGTTAGGGAACTGGAAATGCAGCTCGATGGCCTTCGTCTGGTCAGGGAGAGTGAGGAGGTGACAGACGAGTTACAGAGAGGTGGTCAATCTGGGGCCACGGGGGAAAGAGGAATGTGTCACAGTCAGGAGAGGGAAGGGGAAGAGTCAGGTAATAGAGAGTACCCCTGTGACTGTACCTCTTGACAGTAAGTACTGCTGTTTGAGTATTATTGGGGGTGGGGAGGGGGGACAGTCTATCTAGGGGAAGCGACAGTGGCCGTGCCTCTGGCACAGAGTCTGGCCCTATGGCTCAGTAGGGTAGGGAAAGGAAGAGGAAGGCAGTAGTGATAGGGGACTCTTATATTCAGGTGTTGAAACAAGCGATTATGTGGACGCAGGAAAGAAACTCGGATGGTAGTTTGCCTCCGGGGTTCCAGGGTCCGGGGTACTTTTGATCGCGTCCAAGATATCCTGCGGTAGGAGGGAGAACAGCTAGAGGTCATGGTACATATTGGTACCAATGACATAAGCAGGAAAAGGGTAGAGGTTCTGAATGAAGACTACAGAGAGTTAGCAAGGAAGTTGAAGAGCAGGACCTCAAACGTAGTAATGTCGGGATTACTACCTGTGCCACGCAACAGTGAGTATAGGAATAGAATGAGGTGGAGGATAAATGCGTGGCTGAGGGATTGGAGCAGGGGGCAGGGATTCAGATTTCTGGATCATTGGGACCTCTTTTGACCTGTGTAGCTTGTATAAAAAGGACGGGTTGCGCTTGAATCCTAGGGGGAACCAATATCCTGGGGGGCAGGTTTGATAGAGCTGTTGGGGAGGGTATAAACTAGTTTGGCAGGGGGGTGGGAATTAGCATGTGTGTGCAGCTATTAAGGTAGAAGTACAAGGGTATGATGTTAAGCGTTCTGAGTTGATGAGGAAGGACAGGCAGGGGACAGAACATAATTGTTGCCAGTTAAAGGGGTTGAAATGTGTCTATTTCAATGCTATGTGTATTAGGAACAAGGAGGATGAACTTAGAGCATGGATTAGTACGTGGAACTACTATGTTGTGGCTGTTACTGAAACTTGGTTGGGGGAAGGGCATGATTGGATGATGCCGGTCCCGGGGTTCAGGTGTTTTAAAAGGAACAGGATGGGAGGTAGAAAATGGGGGAGTGGCATTGCAAGTCAGGGATAGTATCACGGCTATAAAAAGGAAGGACACTGCAGAAGGAGGGTCCACGGAGTTAGTCTGGGTGGAAGTCAGAAATAGGAAGGGATCAATCACTGTGCTGGGAGTAGTCTATAGGCCCACAATAGCCCTCGGGACACCGAGGAACAGATAAGCAGGCAGATTTTAGAATGGTGCCGGAAATACAGAGTAGTAGTTCTGGATGATTTCAACTTCCCTTATATTGACTGGCACTTCCTGAGTGCAAGGGGGATAGATGGGGCTGAATTTGTCAGGTCTGTTCAAGAAGGATTCCTGACACAGCATATAGATTGGCCGACGAGAGGAGAGGCTATATTGGATCGAGTTCTGGGTAATGAACCTGGTCAGATGGCAGACCTCTTTGTGGGGGAGCATTTTGGTGAGAGTGACCACAACTCCCTTAGCTTCAGCATAGCTATGGAAAGGGATAAAATCAGACGAAATGGTAAAGTGCTTAACCGGGGAAAGGGCTAACTTTCAAGGGATGAGACAGGAACTAACGAGATTAAATTGGAAACAGATGTTCAAAGGGGGAAACACAGAAGTAAGGTGGGAGAAGTTTAGGGACCACTTGAGCTGGGTTCAGGATAGCTTTGTCCCACCGAAGCAAGGAAGAAATGGTAGGAAAAGGAAACCTGGCTGACGAAGCACATGAAGCAACTCGTCAAGAGGAAAAAGGAAGCAGACATTAGATATAAGAAGAAGGAAGTAGGAGGGGCTTATAAGAAACATAGGGTAGCCAGGAAGGAGCAACAGAAAGGACTTAGGAGAGATCG
This sequence comes from Hemitrygon akajei, assembly GCF_048418815.1. NCBI lineage: Eukaryota > Metazoa > Chordata > Chondrichthyes > Myliobatiformes > Dasyatidae > Hemitrygon > Hemitrygon akajei. Next base: position 5,865,784 of record NW_027331942.1, on the reverse strand, counting down.
AAGGGGGCGGGAGGAGGCCTTGGCATGTAGGATTAAGGAGAACCCCAATACGTTCTATGCGTATGTGAAGAATAGGAGGATGACGAGTACAAAGGTGGGACCGCTAAAGGATAAAGAGGGCAACATGTGCCTGGAGCCAGACGAGTTTGGGGAGGTCCTAAATGAATACTTTGCTTCAGTATTCACAAGTAAAAGAGATCTTGATCAGGATGAGATCGAAGTAGAGCATGCCTGTGTGCTGCACAATGTGGGGATTAAGGAAGAAAAAGTGCTGGATCTTCTTAGAAACATTATGATTGATAAACCTCCATGTCTGGATATGATACATCTTAGGTTGTTGTGGGGATTGAGAGAAGAGATCGCAGGAGCATTAGCTAAGATCTTTGAATCCTCTTTATCTGCAGGGTAAGTGCCGGACGACTGGAGAATGGCAAATGCAGTTCCCTTGTTTAAAAAAGTTAATAGGGAGAAATTTGGGAACTATAGACCGGTGAGTCTTACTCCTACTGGAAAGGATTCTGGAAAGAAAGGACTCGAAAGAAACTACTGGAAAGGATTCTTAAGGATAAGATCTCCGAGCATTTGGAGAAGTGTAGTCTACTCATGGATAGTCAACATGACTTTTGAAGGGAATATCTTGCCTCACGAGCCTGATTGAGATTTTTGAAGAGGTAAAAAAAGAAATTGCTGAGGGTAGGGAAGTGGATGTGATCTACACGGACTTTAGTAAAGATTTGACAAGGTCCCTCAAGAGAGATTCATCTAGAATGTCAGGAGACATGGGATCAATGTTGTTGTTGTTGTTGTGGATAAAAATCGGCTTAAAGGAAGAAAGCAGAGGGTAGTTGCGGAGGGAAAGTATTCTGCCTGGAGGTCGGTGACTGATGGAGTGCCGCAGCGTTCTGTCCTGGGACCCCTGCTATTTGTGATTTTTATAAATGACCTGGATGGAGAGGCGGAAGTAAGGGTGAGTAAGTTTGCGGATGACACGAAGATTGGAGGAGTTATTGATAGAACTGTAGGTGTTCGAAGATTACAAGAGGATATAGACAGGCTGCAGAGTTGGGCAGAAAAATGGCAGATGGAGTTCAATCCGGACAAGTATGAGGTGATGCATTTTTGAAGGACAAACCAGAAGACTGAGTAAAGGATTAATGGTCAGTTACTTGAGAGTGTGGATGAACAAAGGAACCTTGATAAATGACTACAAGATTATGAGAGGCTCAGATAGGGTGGATAGTCAGTACCTGTTTCCCAGGGCACCAATAGCAAACACCAGAGGGCATATGTACAAAATGAAGGGAGGAAATTTAGGGGAGACATCAGGGGTAAGTTTGTTACATAGAGGGTTGTGAGTGCCTGGAATGACTCGCCAGCAATGGTGGTGGAGTCTAAAACATTAGGCATATTTAAGAGCCTCTTGGATAGGAACATGGATGAAAGAAAATGGAAGGTTATGGGGTAGTGTGGGTTTAGAACTTTTTGAAAGGATTATATGTGTCGGCACAACATGGAGGGCTGAAGGACCTGTACTGTGCTGCAGTGGTCTATGGTTCTATGGTTCTATGATTAGTTCTGCCTTCCACCTACTCGGTTGATATACACGGAACAATTCGATTATGAGGGTAAATTAAACTGGTATTACAGCAGCATGCGTCACTATTCTTATCCGCAGATATATTTGAATATTTGTCCCGCAATTCCAAAATTTACTCGAAAAGCCTGTGCAGCTGAATATTTAATTTGCCTCACCAGAGTGTGTGACAACTACTTTAGTGAGGTTGGTCCAGTGTTGGATTATCTCCCTTGCCTCCTACACAACGCATGTCCAGACTGGAGTCAAGTGAGGGATTGGTGGCTGATCAGTAACAACAAATCCCCAGAGATAATCATCTGTATCAGTGCATTGTATTTGAAAGTTCTCCTTCATTATACTGTGTATAATATAGTTTACAGTCCTCTATTTCTCCCTTGTTCGATTGTATCACGTGTCCGTTAAGAAGATACTTTTTTTGTTGTTCACTGAGTGTTTTCCAAGCAATGAATTCACTGTTGGCTCATTTGTCCGCCGTACTGGCTCTGGAACAAACTGACACTGGCCCATACATGGTTAATGCCAACGCAACAAAAAGCAATATTCTGTTCAGGTTGAATGGAACCAGTAACCAAGGGTATATCTGCTCTTAATTCCAGTGATAATCTTAAATTATTTTAAGTCCATATTGTAAATTTATTTTTAGACCGTCCAATCCGGGCTCTCAGTTGTCTTTGGACTCAAGGCGTCCATTTTCCTCGCCCGATTTTGTTTCGGAAATGTAGGGACAAGCAGTGGCCTTTTTTGCAGTGACCTTTGCTGTGTCCGTTCTCGCTGAGAAAGCTTGTGAGTCTTAATCCATTTTGATACTCCGGGGTCGTGCGCAGCAAGTGAATATCCTTTCTGGAAAGACCTTTGCAGTGTCCCTTGTTGTCACGGTCTCAGCTGAAGTACTTGTGTGTCTTAATCCGTGTCGATACTCCGGGGTCGTGCGCAGCAAGTGAATATCCTTTCTGGAAAGACCTTTGCAGTGTCCCTTGTTGTCGCGGTCTCAGCTGAAATACTTGTGTGTCTTAATCCGTGTCGATACTCCGGGGTCGCCCCCAGCAAGTGAATATCTTTTCCGAAAAGATTTTTTCAGTGCCTTTGCTATGTCAGTCTCAGCTGGGAAAGCTTCCACCCACGCCGTAAAGCTATCTATTATTACCAGGGTATATCTGTACCATTCTGTTAAATACAAAATCGTAATATGTTGATCCTTCTGCCTGCCAAACTCCCTAATCTGTGGTTGCCATTCCTAATAAAATAAAGCATATTGCTTTGCCAATTCCTCGGCCATTCTATTTCCCTCAGGAGGTAATTTAGAGCGGTCCTTCATCTTTATGACCCTACATTGTTTTCCCTTCGTCTCCTGACATATATATTGAAATAAAACAGCAGATGGGGGAAGCTTCCGAACAATTGAAACAACGCCTCTGTCTCCCAAAGAAGCAAATGTTTTGTAAGGCTGTTGCAAAACGACGATACGATCCGATTGTGTGGTTGACTTTTGCGAAAAAATGTCCTGGCTGGCTAACCAGGTATGTTGCAGCTGCAAATTCTGCTGCCTGTGCACGCATGGGTTTGGGTAATTTTAAAGATACACTGTACATTTCCTGTCCATGTTCATCCTCTACAGATATGCCACTTGCATCTAAAAAAATAGAGGTTTTCTCTTCCCTTTCTGTCTTTGATCTCAGTCATTACTTTATCTGATTTTCCTCTACCCCCTTTCATTGTCCTCGATACAAATGGACCCTTGAGACCATTTGCTATCATTACTTGACATTCATATTCAATTCCTTGGTACACCAGGTTATCGGCTAACGTTGATGTTGTATTTATTTCCCTCACACTAATGTTCCGTCATTGCAATAGCAATGTCCATCTAATGATTTTGCTTTGCCTTACCGAACCATTTGAAACCCCTCCATCTAACGGTAATTGTATGGGCCTGTGTTCTGTCAGTGTTGTAAGCGGATTAAACCCCACTATGGACGCGAAATGTTGAACGGCCCAGGGAGCCGCTAACAAATATTTGTCACATAAGTATCCCCCTGTTGAACTGTTGAGAGCATGCGTGATGCATACGATACTGGTCTTCTCATGCGTCTCCTGTAATAGCACTGATGAGAGGGTGGCATCGTTTGTAGCCACTTCCAATGAGAATGGATCATTCCATTAAAGGGGCTGTCTTAATGTAAAGTCCATCAATGTGATCCTTACAGTACCCAAATCGCCCCAGAAGGGACCACAACCATTTCAGTTTCGGGGAATTGGCAGTTTCATAACCGATTTTACTCTTCGCTTTTCAATTTCTCTTCTTCCCAATGTCAAACTAACTACCTGTTTCATCACCTGTGCTTTTTTAGGGTTTGCCTTTAGTCCCAATGTTGCAACAGCTCTGTCAATAACTTATAATGTACCTGCTTGGTTTCAGACTCTAGGAGTACAAAACACTCGAGGTTTGAAAAGCGTTTTAAAATTTCCCCTATGCGCTGGTCAAATATAGACGAGGAAACCCTGTGGTCGGGCAGTCCATGTATACTGCTGTCGCCGAAAGGTAAATACCGACTTGTATTGACATGCTTGTTATAGTGGGAAAGACCAAAATCTGAAACTGTTTAACAATTGCGCTCCATACTTCTGTTTGACACTTGACACTGTGTTGCTACAGTTGGGGCTGTTAACGGACATGCTTTATTTAGCTGTCGAGAGTCTATTATCAAAGTCCAGCTACCATCTGGTTTGTTCACTGGCCATAAGGCTGAGTTATTAGCCGAGGCCATTGGCCTCAGTACTCCAAATTGTACCGCACTCTGTATTACCTTTCCTACATCTTTCTCTGCTTTTTTGGGGAAATCAATTTACTTCTGTCGTGTGGTGGTTTGGTGTCTGGACCTTGAACAGCCATCGTTCCGCAGACATGCGTGTGCTGTGCAAATGCTTCTGAGTTATGTGCCATAACTTGCTGCACCTTTCGATTATTGCTAATCTATTCCGGCTTTATCCACATTTCAACCATTGTACGTATTCTATCCTAATATTCTCCTGCTGGGATCTGCAAGTGGTGAATGTTATTCATGCCATTTGGTATCTTTGGAATCATACAATTAGCTGGATCAAAACAAAGCCCCGCTTTGGCCATATAATCTCTCCCGACTATATATTGCTGCTCCCTGGGGATTTCAGCCAACCCAACACTACTGATTGTTTCAATGTGATGTCTCATATTCTAATTTTTAATCTTACGCTCACATTTTCCACGTGAATATCCTGTGAATCCACAGAATATATAATTTTATTTTTACCTTATGTCTTCTCATTTGCGTTTTGATTACAGTAGTTTGACAGTGTGTTTGGGATCCCCCAGTGCCAATGAAATGGTAACATGGCGGCCTCCAACCATACTACTCACTAAAGGTCTTCCGGTTTTATTCTACCTTGTGCCACACCCATGTTGCTGAGGCCTAACACCATCACTAAAGCTCAGGGTACAATTCCTTGGATGGTGTTGTGTCCACCAGGTTATTGTGTGGTCTGGGAGTATCTCGCCCAATGAAGGGCAAGCTGCAATTCCCTGCTCCTTCTCTTCTTATGTTTGGATATTTTCCCTTAAAGTGTCACTCTTGACCACAGTTATAGTATTTAATTACTCCACCTTCAGTTCTACCTGTTCCCAGCCTTGTTCCATTTCATCTGCACGTCCTTGCCCCTGAATAGTGTAGCAGGGAGGTCCTTGGGAATGGGCAGCCTGATATTTAATAGACATCACCTTCCAATTACAGAACTTAGTCGGTCTTTGTATCTCCTTTTCAAACGTTATACTCATTTTCCGCAGTAGCCATGGCTCAGTATGTGTGGGTCTGAAGGAGCAAACACCTCCATTACCGTTATAGATTCGCCGGTACAGTGAGACACAAGTGTCCTTAGCCATCTATTTGAGGCCTCCGTTCCTAAATGGTCCAGCTCTAATACACGGGATGTATTAGTTCCATAAACGGGATGTTAATTCCATAAACGGGATGTAAATGCAATGAGATGTTCACTTCTCCTCTGGTAATATTCGCCTATTGCGTCTACCGGTTATCCTCTGTCAACACCCATGACAATCGATGCTCCACTTGTTTTACTAACAGGTCTCCCTATATCTAGCAAAGTTGAGAGTATTATTGGAAGCAAACACATTTCCATTAATTTCCTTTCCTCGACCTCATCTCGGCCGCGTATCACACTGATGAAGAGTTGTTTGCAAAAGGTCGAGAGGATAGACTCAAAGCACACGTGTCCCTATATTATTGTAGTCTTTGTACACAGAACAGCGTGGTGTAGGTTATGATATGTTCTTATTTGATGTGGTACCCCTGCACTGCCTCCCTCCTCTCTGAAAGTAACTCGTGCAGACGCCAATCGTGCAGACGGTAGTATCGGCTCCCTTTGATAGTATGTTGGTGGAATTTCCTCGGGAAATGTTTCCTCGTATTTATCGTAATCGTTGCAAACAGCTGCATCAGCTGAATCCTGCCAATAATTACTTCCGTATTCACTTTCCTCCCCTTTTTTAGATCGAAAAGGACATACTATTCTTCTCAGAACAGAAAGTCGGTCCATATATACCAAATCTCTGTGACAGTGTAACCCTTTCTCTAAAGGTTTTAATGTCCTTTTGGAGCATTTTGTGTTCGCCTTGAAACCTATCCCACTCGGCGTCCGACATTTATGCCGACATTCAGCAATTACAAGATTACAGATTGCTTCTCTGGCAGGTCTCACAATTTACATGATAAGCAGATACTCCCCCAAGAATGGTCTCAGATTTAGCAAGTCATTACCTGAAGTTCCTTGTGTCAATACTGAATAGCATTTCGATAGCACTTCCTTTACTCTCTTTTACACGAGTCCGTCCATTTTGAAACATCTGTAACCGGAAATGTCAGAAAGCTATTCTTGACCTTGTGATAGTCAAGTTTCTGTGACGTTGCGGTGAAATTCAAACAATGTAATAATCATTGCCCAGTTTCCTACCTTGTCTATGAAGTCTGCAATCCTCTGTGGATTTTCTGATCTAAGGTTGGCCCGCCACACGAGTTTTTGAGTTTAAGACATATTTGCCAAATCTAATTTTTAAAGCTGTTTTATTCGGAAACGGCTGAATTTCAGTTAGGCATGGGCGTTATATAGAGATATGGCTATTTAAAGTAAACACATACTTCAGTCCATTCTTCAGCTCATTTCTGAATTTCCTTTGTGTCAGTGTATAGATACAAGTATTGGTGCACTGTTACGTACTCGTGACACGTGACAGTTCTACCCTTGTCACGTGACTGGGGTTGAAGTTATACTGGACTTGAGGTAATGGTCTTGTGATGGTGGAGTGACGTCATTTTCCCGCCAGTAGAGGTCATGTGACAGGTTTTTTTTACAGTGTATAAAAGGAAGCCTCCAACCTGTCAGGTGGGGCAGTTCGTGGCTAGATTTGCCATGTTGACTTCATGCCACTGCGTGATTTAATGTGATGACGCAGTTTAGTTGCAAAATGAAGTTTTTTTCTATTGCCTAAAGTTTAAAAGGTCATAGCCAGCAGTTTCTTTACTGTGGAGAGTGAAGATAAAAGTTCGGAAGTTAAAGATCGAGGAGAATCGATTTTGGACGGTGGATGGTTTCGACCTTGTGTGATCCTCATTCGGAAGGATTTCGTTGACTGTTCTCGTGTTAATCTCTGCGGGAAAGCAGGAGATTGAGAATAGTGTGGAAGAAGAGGTCAGTGCCTTTAAACCGTTACGTTTCATAAAATTCTACGTGGGAAGAGTTCGACGCCGGGGATCGAAGGACAACGACGTGGAAGAGAATTTAAATCGCCTTAAAAAGTCTGTCCTTTTAAATGGACTGAGCATTTTGAACTTTTGGCAATATCGCTTTAAACAACTGTTTTTGCTGCATCGCTTTAAGAACTGTTTAAGCTGCCACACAGCAGCTGATTTCCGGTTACGTTAGTGTTTGTTTACTTTTGGGGGGTTTGTTTTCAGTGTTTAATAAACGTGTTATTTGTTATAAAAACCCTTGCCTAACTCATATATATTTATTGTTGCCTGAGTACGTAACATAAATATGTGGGCTGCGTCCGGATTGGATCCTTTGAGTTTAAATGCTTGTTAAGTTTTGAGTCAGTGTTTTGGAAACGGGGAATACTCGATTCTTTTGTTTGATTGGCTTGTGAGTAGTATTCGGCAACGATGAATATTGATGAGTTTCTGGATTCGCCAGACGCGGATTTGTTAGCGAAGGCGAAAAAGACTGAAGTGACTGAGATAGCTAGTAGACTGCGACTTAAAGGTATTTTGACGACTACATCAAAAGCTGTTATACAGAGAAAAATCGCGTCTCACTATGTGGATTCGGGTGTTTTTGATGATTCGATTTTAGAATCGTTTCCAATAAGTAATTTGGAGATGCAGTTGCAAATCGAACGAATGATGTTAGAGCGTTGTAAATCGGAGGCTGAACAGAAAAAGAGGGAGTTTGAATATGCAATGGAGGAATTAAGGTCTGGGAAACAGTCTTCTGGTTCTAAAAAACCGTTTGTTGCTAGTCAAGAAATTAAATTGGTCCCTTCATTTAGTGAAACAGAAGTGGAAAGATATTTTCAACATATTGAAACTATTGCTCGGATGGCAGAGTGGCCGAGAGATAAATGGTCATTGTTGTTACAGAGTGTAATTAAAGGTAAAGCACGACAAGTTTACACAGCTTTAACTGCTGCGCAAGCATTAGATTATGATATTGTAAAAACAAATAATCTCAAAGCGTACGACTTAGTCCCAGAAGCTTATAGGGAAAGATTTAGAAGTCTGAAAAAGTCTGTGGAAAAGACTTATGTGGAATTTGCCTATGATAAAGCTATGTGTTTTGAGAGCTGGGTTTCTTCTAAAAATGTAAATGGGGACTATGATACATTGAAAGAGCTGATTTTAATGGAGGAATTTAAAAGAAGCATTCCTGTTGAAGTAAGGACCTACTTAAATGAGTGGGATACTGATAAATTGCAGGACTGTGCTAGATTAGCTGATGAGTATGTTTTAATCCATAAGAATAAATTTCCTCAGGGCAGAATGTTTAAGAGGAAAAATAACATGGAGACTCAAGATAAATCAGAAATTAAATCAGAGGTTAATGAGAAAGGTAAGGAGGAAGGAAAACCTGTGAAGGAAAGACAGTTTGGTCTTTTTTGTAGCTATTGTAAGAAGCCTGGCCATGTAATAGCTAACTGTTTCAAACTGAAAAATAAAGAGAAGGAAGCAGTTCCAGATGCTTGTGTGCAACATACTGAAGCACCTGTAAAATTACAGGGCTTGGTAAACACAAATGAGGCTTTGTTAGATTCTGACCAAGTTAGAAAGGGATATGATCATTTTATAACTGAAGGGTTTGTATCCTTGAAAGAAGGATCTACTCTGGTGCCAATAAAAATCCTTAGGGATACTGGAGCTTCTCAATCACTGATGTTGGACAGTGTGTTGAAGTTTACTGAAGAGAGTGATACTGGTGAGGTAAATTACGTAAGAGGTGTTGGGAGTGATTTTATGCCTGTACATTTACATAAAGTAAATTTAAAACCGGGGTTAGTTACAGGATTTGTTAAAGTAGGATTACAGCATAGCTTACCTGTGAAGGGTATTTCTTTATTGTTAGGTAATGACTTGGCAGGTGGACAAGTTTTTCCTGATGTGCATTTGACAATGGAGTCAGCGGAACTAGAGATGAATTCTAACACAGATCTTTCCTGTGTTGTGACTAGAGCTATGGCTAAAAAGATTGATGTCCAGAATGAGGTTGTTACTCATGACTGTTCAACTCAGGATTCGAGTTTTGAGGATGTGTCAGAGACTTTCTTACCTTCGTTGTTTGAACAAGATTCTGGGAGTATGTCTGACTATGAAGATTTATCTCTGTCTCGGAAGGAGATGATAGCAGAGCAGAATAGAGATCCTGAGATTATAAAATTAAGGGAACAAGCTTTACTAGATAGTGAAATTGAGAAGATGTCAGTAGGATATTACTTGGAAAAAGGAGTGTTGATGAGGAGGTGGAGGTCGCCTACAATTCCTGCAAGTGAGGAATGGAATGTTGTTTAGCAGGTAGTTGTTCCTAAAGTTTATCGGAATGAGATTTTGACTTTAGCTCATAGTGTGCCTTTAGGTGGACATCAAGGGGTAAGGAAAACTGTGGACAAGATTTTAAAACATTTTTACTGGCCTGGTCTAAGAAAAGATGTGGCGATGTTTTGTAAGACGTGCCATACTTGTCAAATTCTGGGTAAACCAAATCAGGTTACACCAGTACCTCCATTACAACCTATTCCAGCATTTGGTGAACCGTTTTCTAAAGTTATTGTAGATTGTGTTGGTCCATTATCAAGGACAAAAACTGGTTATCAGTATTTGTTGACTATCATGTGTACTTCGTCTAGGTTTCCAGAGGCAGTACCACTAAGGAATATAAAAGCTAAAACTGTGACAAAGGCTCTTATAAAATTCTTTACTTTTTTTGGATTACCTAAGGAAATACAAACTGATCAGGGCAGTAATTATATGTCTGGATTGTTTCAACAGATAGTTTATAAATTGGGAGCTAAGCAAATCACTTCGTCTGCATACCATCCAGAGTCGCAAGGTGCCTTGGAGAGGTTTCATCCTACCCTCAAGAATATGATTAGGACATATTGTGTGGAAAATGAATGTGACTGGGATGAGGGTATTAACTTACTTTTATTTGCAGTAAGGGAATCGGTACAGGATTCTTCAGGTTTTAGTCCATTTGAACTTGTGTTCGGGCATAGAGTTAGAGGACCTTTAGCTTTATTGAAGGAACAGTGGAATAGTAAGGAAGTACACACTAATTTGTTGGACTATGTTTTGAAATTTAAGGACAGGTTACATAAAGCTTGTAGCTTAGCCAAGGAAAATTTAAAGTTGGCTCAGGAGAAAATGAAAACTTGGTATGATAAAGAAGCTGGGATGAGGATGTTTAAGCCTGGAGATAAGGTGTTGGTTTTTTTCCCAGTGCAGCCAAATCCTTTACAAGCTAGATTTCATGGTCCTTATGAAATTGTGTCTAAAATCAATGATGTGGATTACGTAATAAAAACTCCAGATCGTAGAAGGTCAACACAACTTTGCCATATAAATATGATAAAACCATATTTTGAGAAACAATGTGATACTGTGACTGTTGTGGTTAGTGAGAATGAGTTTGATGTAACTGGGAACATGATAGATGATTCATCTGACATTCATTCTAAATCCAACATTGTTTCTGTTAGGTTACCTAATTCGACCATTCTGGAAAATATGGATGAGAAATTAGCACATTTACAGCTAGAGCAGAAACAACAGATGAAGGAATTGATTTTTAAATATAAGGATTTGTTTCCAGATGTTCCGAGAAGGACTACTATAGCTTCACATGATGTAGATGTTGGAGATGCCAAACCTATTGAACAACATCCATATAGGATGAACATGGAAAAATGTGAACTGCTGAGAAAGAAATTGAATACATGTTAGAGAATGATATTATTAGACATTCTAACTCGAATTGGAGTTCGCCATGTGTTATGGTGCCAAAACCAGATGGTAGTATTAGGTTTTGTACGGACTATAGGAAGGTGAATGCTGTAATGAAAACAGATGCATATCCAATTCCTAGAGTAGATGATTGTATAGATAAAGTTGGAAAAGCAAAGTTCCTTACAAAGATTGATTTATTGAAAGGGTATTAGTGTGTTCCATTAACGGACAGAGGTAGAGAGATTTCTGCATTTGTAACTCCATCTGGGTTATATGAGTATAATGTTCTTCCATTTGGGATGAAGAATGCCCCAGGTACTTTCAAGAGGATGATTAACTCTGTGATTCAGGGATTGAAAGATACTGATGCTTATATTGATGATTTAGTGACAGGAAATGATACTTGGGAAGCACACATTATTGCGGTGGGGAAATTGTTTGAAAGGCTTTCAAAAGCTAACTTAATTATTAATTTAGCTAAGAGTGAATTTGGACATGCCACTGTGATTTACATTGGTTATGTTGTGGGTCAAGGTAAGGTAGCTCCTGTTCAGGCAAATGTTGGGGCAATTTTAGAGATTCCCACTCCAACGGGGAAAAAAACTCTTAGAAGTTTTTTGGGAATGGTAGGATATTATCGAAAATTTTGTAAGAATTTTGCTAATGTTGCCCTTCCATTAACTAACCTTTTGCAGAAGAATGTGAAGTTTGTGTGGACAGTGCCTTGTCAAGAAGCATTTGAAAAATTGAAAACAATGATATGTCAACAACCTGTGCTTAAGGCACCTGACTTTGAAAAACCTTTTTCATTAGCTGTAGATGCTAGTGATGAGGCTGCGGGAGCAGTATTGATGCAAAGGAATGAGGGTGATGAGGTTGATCATCCAGTAGCTTACTTTTCTAAGAAATTCAATAAGCATCAAAGAAACTATTCGACAATAGAGAAAGAATTGTTATCTCTTGCTTTAGCTTTAGAATATTTTGAGGTTTATGTTGGTACAACTCAAAAACCACTTATTGTTTACACTGATCATAATCCGTTAGTTTTTCTGAGTAAGATGAAAAACAAAAACAGCAGATTATTAAATTGGAGTTTGATGTTACAAGAGTACAATATTGTGATAACTGATATTAAAGGTAAAGATAATGTGGTTGCTGATTGTCTATCTCGATGTTGAATGTACAATGTAATTTTTTTTATGGAGTGGTTATTTTTCTGATAGTAACACTCCTACTGTATTGTATGTTGTAAGATGTTATATGATGGTATTGTATATTGTGTTTGTTAACAATTTATACAGTTGTTTTTCTTGTAAATAATTGTTAAAATTTTTGTTCTTGTCCGACCAAAAATGTTTTTTTGGAGGGAGGTGTTACGTACTCGTGACGCGTGACAGCTGTACCCTTGTCACGTGACTGGGGTTGAAGTTATACTGGACTTGAGGTAATGGACTTGTGATGGTGGAGTGACGTCATTTTCCCGCCAGTAGAGGTCATGTGACAGGTTTTTTTTACAGGGCATAAAAGGAAGACCCCACCCTGTCAGGTGGGGCAGTTCGTGGCTGGATTTGCCATGTTCACTTCATGCCACTGCGTGATTTAATGTGATGACGCAGTTTAGTTGGAAAATGACGTTTTATCTATTGCCTAAAGTTTAAAAGGTCATAGCCAGCAGTTTCTTTACTGTGGAGAGTGAAGATTAAAGTTCGGAAGTTAAAGATCGAGGAGAATCGATTTTCGACGGTGGATGTTTTCGACCTTGTGTGATCCTCATTTGGAAGGATTTCGTTGACTGTTCTCGTGTTAATCTCTGCGGGAAAGCAGGAGATTGAGAATAGTGTGGAAGAAGAGGTCAGTGCCTTTAAACCGTTACGTTTCATAAAATTCTACGTGGGAAGAGTTCGACGCCGGGGATCGAAGGACAACGACGTGGAAGAGAATTTAAATCGCCTTAAAAAGTCTCTCCTTTTAAATGGACTGAGCATTTTGAACTTTTGGCAATATCGCTTTAAACAACTGTTTTTGCTGCATCGCTTTAAGAACTGTTTAAGCTGCTGCACAGCAGCTGATTTCCGGTTACGTTAGTGTTTGTTTACTTTTGGGGGGTTTGTTTTCAGTGTTTAATAAACGTGTTATTTGTTATAAAAACCCTTGCCTAACTCATATATATTTATTGCTGCCTGAATACGTAACAACAGATACTCAGAATTTGCAACATGTACGCTAATTGTTGTAGTATATATACGGGGCAACTCAAATATCTGTGCAGATAAAAATAGCTCTGCGGTTGCCATTTCAGGGAATGAACTACATAGGGCATCCAGAATAATATGAAATTAGCTGATATAGGAAACAACAAAATCATCGTCTTTCTGCGCTTTTCCAACTTGGTGTCTTTCTGATTATCACTGCTTTGCTTAAGCCCTCTGCGGACTCTATTAGCCGCAATTGTATGTCTTACTGTTAACTCATTGAACACCATAATTAAGCCGATTGGTAGTAACGGTGTTAAAATGCTATCCAGTAATTTGAATCCTTTCCACATGGGTGAAGTAGCGTATTCAGATGTGACACTACACCGCCACGGTATGTTGTCAATGATGACGTAAGGTTCAACAACAAAGTAAAACGGTACACTTCTCCCGCAGCTCACTATAACCACGGTCACCATAACCACCGTTGCTGTTCTCTCAGTGCAGTTTCGCTCCCGCAGTTTTCGACAACATATTGCGATGAAACGATCGAAGGTAAAACTGACCATAAACCAAACAGAGCAGTCCATCGTCACAACCATAAATATAAGTGTCAGAGCACAAACAGGAGTGATGAGCAAGGATCTGGAATAAATGTGGATATTGTTGGTCTGTTCCACTAAAGCGACAACTATAACCGCCATCAGATCCGCTGTTGCCATTCCAACCAGGTAACGGTTGATGCATTTGGAGAGTCCGCATTTTCCCCGAGATAGGATCAAAATCGCCGTTAAATTAACTACAAAGAATTTATGGAGGGTGGGGTTGGGAAATAACATAAACATTGTTAGCTGCAACTGTCCGAGTAGCCACCAGTCATACAATGCTATGCATGGTATATTTTTTGGGAAGTGGAAAACAGAAATCCAGTGAGTGCGGACTCCGTCAGTACACTCCATCTGGTGGACAAAAATGGACTGGAGGGGAAATGGGTTTGCGATTTTCCGACAGATTGGAACGAGGCACCTGATTTCCACAACTCAGTGCTGGTGAACGGTCGATCGCTCCATTGAACATCACCATTTTCATTACTAGAGTTGAAACAGCTGATTGGATTATTTGTAGTGAATTCATGAGATGTAATGCATTAATTATAATTTAGTGGCTTATGGAAGAACAGACCTGAGTGCCGGTCAGCTGAAAAAGCTTCAGATCTGGAAAAGCGACCACTGCCGGTTCAGAGAGCTGAGCAAGGTGAAGCTGTGAATCGACAGAAATATCGGCACCAACGTAATTGTCAAAAGATTAAAAAGCATCACTTTGAAAAAAATATGGAAACTGAATAACAAATCTATCAGATGCTTGAATTTTCCATTCTGTAAACGCATTTCAGATGAAGGAAGCATCTGTGCTCAGAAATATTCCAAACAGCACAGGAGAGAAGGACAAGCAACAGCAAGCAAGACAGTGGCGCCATACATACAGTGACCAGCTCCAGCATCTTACCTGGAACACTGACCGCTACAATTGCAGGATAGAAAACGCCCGCGATGTAGAAATTGGCTGGATATCCCATATTCCGTCAGAAGCAGCGTTCAGTTGCACGGAACGTTTCAGCTGCTCAGATGGACTGGCGGCAGGTTTTACAGAGTTATATGCAATTCAGAGTAATTCCACTGAGGCAATTAGTGTGGTTACCACGTCAATCACAGACAGCTGCACAAACACTGACATTAATGTGTGTTTCTGACTCTGTCACCGTGCCGTAAAGTCGGCTCCCCAAGTAATGATACCAGTGATTTACTTTTAAACAAATGATAATATGAACATGGCTAATCTAATTTCCAAGACACCTCGCTTCAGATGCTGAAGTGGGACATTTTCAGAACAGTGTTGTTTCTAACACAAACAATCATCCTGCACAATCAACATGGACAATCAACTTCAAACAGACTATTTTTGTCACATGAGGTTGAGCACATTCGCTTCCGACATTGAGCGTGGGACATTATCCCGACAGGTGAAATGGAGTACACGTTATTGAAGGGGGGGGGGACAGGATCATTTTTTCTTTCGATCGTTCTGGTCATTTCGAATCATTTGAGTGACGAAAATCACAGTAAAAGATGACATGCATCACAATAAAACACTTTGCACGCATGTTCATCTGAGCATGTAGAAGAGATAGAGAGCAATATTCCAGGGACCCTTCATAATAAAAGTCTGCGAGCCCACACGATGTTAGCTGCGGTTTGCGGAGCGATTGCTGAACGATCTTTTTCTGCACACCCACATGGGCCGCTCGGTGTAAGGCACTGATCCTCTCCTAGTGAAAGAGTTGACCACTTTAACCCATACCCGTGACGTGCGGTGCACTCTATTTAATTTTAAAGGCATTAGCCTGGGCTGTCACAATTCTATCACCAATTCCTCATCCATATTCGGTTTGAACAGAAGTTGACTTTAAAATCTGTGATCTATCAAGTTCTCAGCTGGTCTACTATTTGCCGTGGAAACTGAATTAAATATTATAAAATGTTTCATTATAAAAATTGTAAAAATCAGTTTCAGCTGAAATGCGAGAAACTCGTTAAAGAACAAACTAGAAAAGGAAGCTAATTTAGTCAAGAGCCAAACAGAAGAATTAAAGGAACAGTGCAGTGATTTGAAAACAGCTATAAATGTGATACAGAAATCAGTTTCGGAAAAGAGATGTAATACTAGTGACCATACAAAGTGTTTAAAGCAGATACAAAAGCTGCAGGACCAACTTTCTGCACAGACGTGAAGAATATGCGTTGTTGGATCTGAAAGAGGGGAAGAGAGTGAATATGTAGACATAGATTGGAACGGTTTAGCCGATGATGCGACTAGATATGGTCTTGATAATGACGAAGCGCTTTTTCCTGAGGATCCCCAGCCGCATTCAATACTAAGGAATCGCCGGTGCCAACGGCACCACTAGCCCCCCTAGCTATTATGCGAGGTGGGGAGCTGGGGCAGGAAATCAAAACCAGAATATAACATGCACTAATCCGTTTGGAGTACAGCAGCTCAGAGATATTGCCAAAGATATCGGAATTTGTGGGTTTGGAGAAGATCCTCGGGAACTGTTTCAAACAACTAATCATCAGAGAATAATACATGGTCTAGATGACGCCGAGGAAAGGAAATTGATTATAATGTGTTTACATCCAAATATACACTCGGCTTTGCCAAATATACAACAAAAAAGATGGGGGTACAAATGAGGAATTAAAGACGGCAACATTGACGGTTATGGGTATTAACAGAGGCGATCCCATAGAGGCGCCAGTGAAATGCTACCAGAGGAGAGGTGAACATCCCACGGCGTTTGTGTCCCGTTTATGGACGGTGTTCCAAGGAGTATATAGGACAACAGAAGATCGAGACCATTTACGACCAGAGCACTTAAATAGATGGTTAATTGGTGGCTCACACTACCGATGAATCTAAAAAGGTATTAGACATGTTTGATCCCACTGACCCTACACATAATGAGACATGGATACTGAGGAAAATGAGTAGAGCATGGGAAAAGGAGACACAAAGGCCAAATATACCCGCTAATGGGAAATTGCTGTCTGTTGGAGGTAACGCAACTGCCTGAAAAAATGATGGTGGGGGAACTACTCCAAATATCACCCCACCACACTATCAAAGGACGAGAACCAGAGGAAATGAAACAGTGACGAGAACAGGGAGACTTGGAGGTGGAGTGTTTAAATGCTATAATTGTGGTCAAGAGGGACACATCAAGAGAGAATGTCCAAACCTGGGAAGTGGGAGAGTAGGGCAAGGAGATGTGATCTTGGAGGGGCCAGACAGAACAAGCCAACAAAACAATGTGGTGGAGACATCGCCATCTGGGGGACTGTACCCCGAGCTTAAATGACGGTGTCAGGCCTCACCAACATGGGTGTGAAACACAAGGTGGGACGAAACTGGAAGACCTCTAGTAAATGGTTGGGTCAGAGGTAATGTCCCTGTTACCTTTTTATGGGACACTGGAGGATCCCGAACCACCGTCAACACCAGTAACGTAACTAATGCAAACTGGGAAATACAATGTAAAAATATCTTAAGTGGATTTACAGGTAATTCACAAGTGGGACACGTGAGTGCACCCTTAGAAGTTAGAATAGGAGACATAGCTTTAGAACATTCCATAGTTCTAGTTGAATTACGCCGGGAGCAGAAACATATACTGGGAAGTGATTACATGGCCAAAGCAGGACTTTGTTTTGATCCAGTTAACTGTATGATTTGGCGAATGCCAACCAGTATGAATGATACATGTCACAGACAAATTCCAGTAGGTGAATATCAGGATAGAATCTGCACCATGGGGGAAATGTGGATGAAACCAGAGGAGATGAGCAATGATCACATGGTACAGCAAATCATTACACAAAACTCAGGGGCATTTTCACGGTACAAGCATAACTGCGGAAAGATGGCTGGCAGTGTGTGCATACAAGGTCCAGAACTCAAACCACAGAAGCAATATGGATTTCCAAAGAGAGCTGAGGAAGATGTGGGTAAAGTAATACAGAGTTTGGTATAACAAGGGATACTGAGGCCAGTAGCCTCAACTAATAACTAACCCACGTGGCCAGTGAGGAAACCAATGGTATTTGGAGATTGACAATAGACTATCGAGAGCTGAATAAAGTAACCCCATTAAAAGCCCCAACTGTAGCAACTAACCCAGAAACAGTAGTCAAACAAAATGAAAAAGCGCAATGGTTTACAGTTTTAGATACAAACAATGGATTTTGGTCTATCCCATTAGAAAGAGAGTGTCAGTACAAGAATCATTTACCTTTCAGGGACAGCAATATACATGGACTGCCCTACCACAGGGATTCCATAATTCCCCATCTATGTTTCACCAGCATTTAAAGGAAGGCTTAAAGAGGTTCACAATGCCTGAATGCTTGGTCCAATATGTAGATGATTTATTCCTGCAGACGGGAGCTAAGCAGAACATTATCAGCTATTGACAGAACTCTTACAATTATTGCAGACATTGAGAATAAAGGTAAATCCTAAAAAAAAACAGGTGATGAGACAAGAAGTTCGTTATTTGGGAATGACCTTGACACCGGGAAAAAGGGAAATTGATAAACGAAGAGTAGAGTCGGTTATGAAACTGCCTATTCCTCAAGATGTGAAAGGGCGGAGGTCCTTTCTGGGGCTAATAGGCTACTGTAGGGATCACATTGATGGATTGTCCACTAAGGCAGCTCCTCTAATGGAATTACTGAAAAAGAATGTGGCATGGGAATGGAAATCAGAACACTCCCAGGCTATCACAACTCTGAAGCAAGCACTGGCCATGGTGCCTGCTTTGAAAACCCCAAATCCGAATGAACCATTCTCATTGGAGGTGGCTACAACTGATACAACTGATCTCAGCAGTCCTATTACACGAGACACATGGGAAGTTAAGATCACCAGCGTTTGCATCACGCATGCTCTCACCAGTGGAACAGGGGTATACTGTATGTGAAAAACACTTGTTGGCGGGTTTCTGGGCAGTACAACATTTCAACTACATAGTGGGACTTAATCCACTTGCAATATTCACAGAACATACCCCCATACAATTACTGTTAGATGGAAGGATTAAAGATGGCTCAGTAAGCCAAAACAGAATTGCCAGGTGGACATTGCTGTTGCAAGGGAGAAATATAACTGTAAAACGATTAAGTACCACCACTGTGTTAGCTGACAGACTGGTGTACCAAGGTGGTGAACATGAGTTTCAGCTTCTGATAGCAAATGATCCCAAGGGACCATTTGTATCAAAACAAACAGAACGGGGTAGAGACAAATCAGACAAAATAATGCTTGAGACCAAAGACACAAAGGAGAAGGGAAAACCCTATTTTAATATTTTTGTGGATGGCTCCTCATCAGCACAGGATGGTGAGAGGAGAACTGGGTGTGGCATTTACGTAGAGGATGAACAGGGACAGGAAAGGCATAGCATAACTTTAAAACTACCCAAAGCCATAAGCGCACAAGCAGCAGAATTGGCAGCTGTAGCATACGTGGTTAGCCACCCAGAATATTTTCCACCTGGATCAGTCATACACCCTGATAGGATGTATGTTTGTAACAGCTTTACAGAACATTTGCCTCTGTGGGAAGCAAGAGGGTTTGTTTCAGCTGACGGAAAGCCCCTTCCATCTGCTGCTCTGCTGCAATATATATTTGAAGAAGCAAAGGGGAAAGAATATGGAGTTGTAAAGGTAAAAGGTCACTCTAAATTGTCCCCTGAGGGGAATAAGAAGGCTGATGAGTTAGCAAAGCAAGGTGCTTTAAATGGGCAGGAATGGCAACCACGGATTGTGGAGATGGGAAGGCAGAAGGAACAGCAGATTAAGATTATGGATTTATCCGAGGAGCTGAAGAAGGATAAAGAATAAAAAAATAATAGAAGGTGTAAGGTCAGAAATGTATGAAGAATACAAGGGTGTACACGTTAAAGATGGAGTAGTCCTATATGAAGGAAAGTTTGTGGTTCCAGAGTTAGGAAGAAATCGGTTGATCCACTGGTACCATGATTTATGGGGACACCTGGGAGCTGAAAGAGCCCTGGAAAAAATCAAGGAGGTGTGTTGGTGGCCTAGGAGGAAGCAGGATGTGGAACGCTGTCCAGAATTGCTTGGTTTGTGCACAATATAATCCTGACGGAAATGTAAAGAAAGGAGCCCTCCGATATACCAGACCAGTGGAAGGACCTTGGACTAATTTGCAGATAGATTATGTTGGGCCCTTGCTACCAACCACAGGAAGGTACAAATATATCCTTGTAGTAGTAGACACTTTCACCAAATGGGTGGAAGCTTTAACAACTAAGACGAACAGCAGCCAAAGCTGCTGCAAAAATCTTATTGGAAAGGGTTTTTACCCGTTGGGGATTACCTCGGAGTATCGAGTCAGATAGAGGCACAGATAATGCAAGATGCCATGGCACTTTTAGGAATTAAGCAGAGATTCCATATACTCTATAAACCATAGTCTAGTGGAATTGTGGAAAGAATGAACCGAACTCTAAAAAACATGATGGCCAAAATGGTACAACAACATCGAACAACATGGTAACCAGTTCTGCCTTATGTGTTGATGATAATAAGGAATAGAATGGCATCTTCAACAGGTTACACCCCTTATAAACTCATGACTGGAAGAAACATGAGAGGGTTAGAGGAGTTGTTAGGGTTTTATTTTTTTCAGAACCTGAAATAGATGGGATTGTGTCAGAAAAGTGAGTACAACTGTTGGCAGTGAAAGAGGACAATTATGTGGCAGCTCATCAAATAGGGAAGAAGCAGCAGTAAAGTAAAGCCTACTTTGACTCAAAAGTCAGTCCCATAGAATTCAGCCCAGGACAAAGAGTGATAATTAGAATACACCAACCCACTTCATTTTTAAATCCAAGGTTTGCAGGGCCCTATGAAATCACAGACAAAACAAGTCCATCAGTATACAGGGTGCTAACTTCTCCAGATAAAAGTGGATGGTACCACATCAACCAGTTGAAATTGGTGGGGTAGAAACAGGAAAATTATCATCATCGACATATAACAATTGTTGTACATGATAGTCCCAATTCTGGAGACTTTACAATTGATGTACACAATAGTTTTGATTTGGAAGATCTGAATTTGGAACAGTTATTCCAGGAAGATGGCAACAGATCTGACCAAGGAGGAGTTTTTCCATTTTCTCAGTTTGAAAAACAGGGGAAATGTGTAAATAAAATAAGGAAGAGAAATACATTGTTTACTGCCTCCCCTGTCTTGAAACGAAATTGGGTGAGAAAAGATGGACGACTTGAGGCCAAAGATGATTGGGAGCTTAGATTGCATGGGTTGGAAAACCAGATAGAAAACATGGATTTAAAGTAATTCAAGATTGGAACTGGAAATAAGAGCAGATATTACCCTATGTGTATTTACAGATTTAATTCAATATGAACAGAATAATGCATTTTGGTTGGGGTCATCATTGGTTGTGCTTCCGAAACATTACTGCCGATGAACTTGTCAACAACAACGTCGTTATATGAAGTCTATTCGGTGATCAAAAGAAAACTTTTCTCAACGGATACGGGTAATACCGGCGCAAGTGTAAGAAATGGAAGCCTCGAATTTGTATTATGCTGGGGTAGATGGTTTGATATGTGTGGATAAAACATTAAATATTCCAGAGGGTACAAAGGTACAATTCCTATGTAATAAAATTTTAGAAGTGACTTGTTTAGTAACCCAGAGGGGATAATTATTAGCCGGTCTTTAGGTCCAATTATTGAGCAACCTTCAGGTGACGATGCCCACAGTAAGATTACAGTTCTGTGGGATCACTCCCATGTGAATATTGAGTGGGGTAGTGATCTGCACAAGAGATTCATCGATTGGGGTAGCCACTTCAAGCGTTTCTCAAAGATAGTTTCTATTGTTATAAACTGTACACAGGAGGGTGTAGTACACAGGGAGAGTAGACTGGAATGGACACTAAGGGACACGGGTAAGAGTTTCTGTCAGAGCCCAGGTCCTTTCAGTGTTTTGAAAACTAATAGGAAATTGACCACTTCACAACCCCAATTAACTGAAACTACACCAGCCCCTAAATGTAGTGAGACTCAACGTAATACAAATGGGGTTGGGCTAGTGTTAGAGGATACAGGGGAATTTGTCACTCTGGTTCCAGGGTACCAGCATGTGCAGGTAATTTTTAATTTAACTGAAATAATGGTGTCTGAATGGTGCTTGTCCACAACAAAACAATTAGTTACTCACCTTCTTGGGAGACAACTTGGCAGGAGTGAATTTCGGTCAGTCAAAGCTAGAAAGAAGAGAGGACTATTTGAGTTACTGGGAGCTGGTTATGCATCAGGGATAGCAACGGCCAATACCTTAGATATAGCAGAATTAGAAAATCAGGTACAGTCTCTTCAGCAAAAAAATGCGGGAGATTACTGGGGAGAATTATCAGGATCAGATGCAAACTAGTCAAATTGGTCGGAGTGCATCACAGGTAACACTGAATTCACTTAAAATTTTGAAACCACTTCAGGATACAACAAATTTGATAATTGACCGTATAGATTTCCTGTCTAAAGGAGCACATGAAGCAGAGTTCTGTGCTACATATACTAGTTGGTTGCTCACCATGGTTGGTACAAATTTATTATAACTTGATGCACATCAAGTACCAGATTGGATATCGGATGAGCAGTTAATAAATGGGTTGGAGAAGAGGTTCCCTTTGTCACATTAGAAGTCTTACACTGACCAATAGGGTACTGGGTTCTTGTGATCATGATAAAGGGAGGTTTTATGTGAGTGCAGTATTCCACATTCCCTATCATGAAAATAATTTAACTTACTCCTTGAAAAGGGTTCACAATGCAGGTAAATATCATGAGAATACTTGGATATCCTTAAGCAACCCACCAAAACATGCTATTGTTATGAATGGTATCAGAAAAGGAATAGATTTATCGAAATGTCATCGAGGGGGAAATCACTGGGCTTGTCCAGAAGAGATGACTGGACAAAAACTTGTGGATTGTGCATTTAATACTTATGAAAATTGCTCATTATCTATTTTGCCTGTGGGTAATGATTCTTTTCTGCAGTATGCACTGGTGGGACAAACATATTATATAGCAGCATCAGCTAAGAGTTATACCAAAGGATGGAAAGAGTGTCCTTTGGAAAGTCACAATGTTGCACTTGAGGATGTGACTTGAAATTTGACTATTGGAGGACAAACTTTCCCTAAACCAGCAGTGGAGAAGGTAGTGGAGGAAAGTCTTTCAATCCAACGAACTGATACAGATCGATATTTGTGGGACTATGTTGTAACTGAGTTGCCACAGATTCCTCATTTGACTGCAGACTGGACACGAGTGTTGGAGGAGGCAAACGAAATAATTCATCAGTGGGCTGAACATACAAAAGTTATTAAGACACATGCTGAGAAGGCAAATGAAATGTTGAGTGACAAACTTTTGGGGTAAATTTTTGAAGTGGGGATCAAATGTTCAAACACATCCATGGGTGAGAATAATCTCACATGTTGCAGTAATATTAATTTTTTGTACACTGATGATTGTATTATTTAATGTGTATCAACTGAGAAGATGGAAGGCTGAAATTATGCAAAAAGTAGAGGGGAATGATTTTGCACTACGGAAAAGAACGATGGCTATTATAAAAATTGTACGAATTTAGTAAGTAAAAGTTATAATGTAATGTAAGTTACATTATAATATAATGTAACCTGCTGGGGATCCATGGCAATCCAATGGATGGTCAATAGAACAGAGGAGGATAGTGATACTAAGATACATTTTTGAATCAAGAAGAGGGATATGTTGGCCAGAAAGAAAGACTATCTTCAAATCAGTGAATGCAAATGAATCAAGGACAGTGGAAACAGTCTTTGTTCTTGCCGTGTGCTTGGAGGATGGAGGCTGCCATTTTGTGAAGACACTCGATTCTCCATTTTGTGAGCCTGACATGCTGGACTTGATTCGTGTTTTAAAGAAGACACAAAGACCAGGTAATTTGCTGGACTGGAGATCATTTCCAAATAAGGAGTTATTTGTGAGGTGTTCTTTGGTAGACTATAGCATGCAGACTTGTGAATGCCTGAGGTGATTCGAGCTCATTGCTGACTGAGAACAAAGAGCCATGAGTCAGTAACTGTCCCTTGATGGGAAGAGGACAATAGATGGATGCTGCTTTGGACCAGAGCCAATGACCAGGTGGTAAAGGTCAGACACATGAGCTGCGGCCAATGACACAGGAATACGACATTTGAATTGATAAGCAATGGATATAAAAGTGGATGCTTTGTGTGCGCCGGTGGCGGTAACTTCGAAGAATAACCATCGCAGACACAAACGAGAAGAACCCTGCGTGAAGCACGTGGAGAGTGAGTCGGGACCACGAGGTACAAGGAGCGCCTGGCCAGCGTAAATTCCTCCGCCCGGGTAATACTTTTGCTATTCTTTGACTTTCCAGGAGAGTCAGGGGTACTTAGCAGGTGTGCGCACAAGGTATTTAGTGTATGAATTCACATATTTGTTAGCTTGAACAATAATTCCACATTGGTGGGTCCCAATATAAATTCTGCCACCGTATTGTGGAACACTGTCGCTTCGCATTCACCCTCTAAAATCCATGCTTTCTGCATTAGCGAATGAACGTGTGAGCATGCTCCGCTGTTCCTATCAAGGTGGATCTGCGTCTGGTCTATAAGAATGGAACCAAGTGAATTCCAGGTAGATTGGCAGAATAAGGTTCATACCGCCTTGCAAAAAGATGCACAGATTCACGTCGAAGACTTGCTCTATGACTCGCCTCCTAAGATATCCTACTTTTTTTCCACAGATGACACGGAACAAGAGTATAATGGAATATTCCACACTTAAATCTTCAGCAAGTCAATAGGAATGTTGATGCCATCCAGTAATGGACCGCGCTTCATCACATTTCATTCTGCAGTGTGTCGGTGGACAGTGCTCGTCCAGGCAGCACCTCCAGCGTCTGAGCATTGACCTCAGTTGCAGGGGAACTCGCCATCTCAGAGTCCCCGTGAGAGTCAGAAACCTGCTTTGCGGAAAAATACATCTCCGTCCTTCACTGTTCTTCATCCCGTCTTCCCGTTCGCGACTTGAAAGGCTGCAATCCTAAAAATCATTGCCATCGGAGGCGCAACTGGAGACAGATAACAAATGACGACTTGGTAAGAACACAAATATCACAGAAATCAACAAATCAAATCTTTATACGAGCGTTGATGAATTGATGAATGAAACGGATGTATTGATTACTGGCGCAGTTGACAATGAAATGGCGGAGTTGGAATTGAAGTGAATTGCTGACGCAACAAATTGCAGCTGTTTCAGAACTACTGATAAAAACAATTTAAAAGAAAAGGTGAATCACACGGTGAGGATAGCGCAGTCAGCGCAATCGTATTCAAAGTGTGAAAGTGGAAACGCGTTTGATCAACGCTGAGATCGTCTAAAATAAGCCGAGAGCCACGCATCAGTTAGAGTTCCACAATGGGTACAGAGTGGTGAGTCAGCCCACGGTGATAATAACAGTCCCGCACATCGCACATCGATACCAGTTCCACAATGGGTACAGAGTGGTGAGTCAGCCCACAGTGATAATAACAGTTCCGCACATTGCACATCGATACCAGTTCCACAATGGATACAGAGTGGTGAGTCAGCCCACGGTGATAATAACAGTCCCGCACATCGCA
Organism: Hemitrygon akajei; assembly: GCF_048418815.1. Classification (NCBI taxonomy): domain Eukaryota; kingdom Metazoa; phylum Chordata; class Chondrichthyes; order Myliobatiformes; family Dasyatidae; genus Hemitrygon; species Hemitrygon akajei. The sequence goes on along the minus strand of NW_027331942.1, from coordinate 5,840,132 downwards.
CATCGATACCAGTTCCACAATGGGTACAGAGTGGTGAGTCAGCCCACGGTGATAATAACAGTTCCGCACATCGCACATCGATACCAGTTCCACAATGGATACAGACTGGTGAGTCAGCCCACAGTGATAATAACAGTCCCGCACATCGCACATCGATACCAGTTCCACAATGGGTACAGAGTGGTGAGTCAGCCCACAGTGATAATAACAGTCCCGCACATCGCACATCGATACCAGTTCCACAATGGGTACAGAGTGGTGAGTCAGCCCACGGTGATAATAACAGTCCCGCACATCGCACATCGATACCAGTTCCACAATGTATACAGAGTGGTGAGTCAGCCCACGTTGATAATAACAGTCCCGCACATCGCACATCGATACCAGTTCCACAATGGATACAGGGTGGTGAGTCAGCCCACGGTGAAAATAACAGTCCCGCACATCGCACATCGATACCAGTTCCACAATGGATACAGAGTGGTGAGTCAGCCCACGGTGAAAATAACAGTCCCGCACATCGCACATCGATACCAGTTCCACAATGGGTACAGAGTGGTGAGTCAGCCCACGGTGATAATAACAGTCCCGCACATCGCACATCGATACCAGTTCCACAATGGGTACAGAGTGGTGAGTCAGCCCACGGTGATAATAACAGTCCCGCACATCGCACATCGATACCAGTTCCACAATGTATACAGAGTGGTGAGTCAGCCCACGTTGATAATAACAGTCCCGCACATCACACATCGATACCAGTTCCACAATGGATACAGAGTGGTGAGTCAGCCCACGGTGAAAATAACAGTCCCGCACATCGCACATCGATACCAGTTCCACAATGGGTACAGAGTGGTGAGTCAGCCCACGGTGATAATAACAGTTCCGCACATCGCACATCGATACCAGTTCCACAATGGGTACAGAGTGGTGAGTCAGCCCACGGTAATAATAACAGTCCCGCACATCGCACATCACACATCGATACCAGTTCCACAATGTATACAGAGTGGTGAGTCAGCCCACGTTGATAATAACAGTCCCGCACATCGCACATCGATACCAGTTCCACAATGGGTACAGAGTGGTGAGTCAGCCCACAGTGATAATAACAGTCCCGCACATCGCACATCGATACCAGTTCCACAATGGGTACAGAGTGGTGATTCAGCCCACGGTGATAATAACAGTCCCGCACATCGCACATCGATACCAGTTCCACAATGGATACAGAGTGGTGAGTCAGCCCACGTTGATAATAACAGTCCCGCACATCGCACATCGATACCAGTTCCACAATGGATACAGAGTGGTGAGTCAGCCCACGGTGAAAATAACAGTCCCGCACATCGCACATCGATACCAGTTCCACAATGGGTACAGAGTGGTGAGTCAGCCCACGGTGATAATAACAGTTCCGCACATCGCACATCGATACCAGTTCCACAATGGGTACAGAGTGGTGAGTCAGCCCACGGTAATAATAACAGTCCCGCACATCGCACATCACACATCGATACCAGTTCCACAATGTATACAGAGTGGTGTGTCAGCCCACGTTGATAATAACAGTCCCGCACATCGCACATCGATACCAGTTCCACAATGGGTACAGAGTGGTGAATCAGCCCACGGTGATAATAACAGTCCCGCACATCGCACATCGATACCAGTTCCACAATGGATACAGAGTGGTGAGTCAGCCCACGGTGATAATAACAGTCCCGCACATCGCACATCGATACCAGTTCCACAATGGGTACAGAGTGGTGAGTCAGCCTACGGTGATAATAACAGTTCCGCACATCGCACATCGATACCAGTTCCACAATGGGTACAGAGTGGTGAGTCAGCCCACGGTAATAATAACAGTCCCGCACATCGCACATCATACATCGATACCAGTTCCACAATGTATACAGAGTGGTGAGTCAGCCCACGTTCATAATAACAGTCCCGCACATCGCACATCGATACCAGTTCCACAATGGGTACAGAGTGGTGAGTCAGCCCACGGTGATAATAACAATCCCGCACATCACACATCGATACCAGTTCCACAATGGGTACAGAGTGTTGAGTCAGCCCACAGTGATAATAACAGTCCCGCACATCGCACATCGATACCAGTTCCACAATGGGTACAGAGTGGTGAGTCAGCCCACGGTGATAATAACAGTCCCGCACATCGGACATCGATACCAGTTCCACAATGTATACAGAGTGGTGAGTCAGCCCACGTTGATAATAACAGTCCCGCACATCGCACATCGATACCAGTTCCACAATGGGTACAGAGTGGTGAGTCAGCCCACGGTGATAATAACAATCCCGCACATCACACATCGATACCAGTTCCACAATGGGTACAGAGTGGTGAGTCAGCCCACAGTGATAATAACAGTCCCGCACATCGCACATCGATACCAGTTCCACAATGGGTACAGAGTGGTGAGTCAGCCCACGGTGATAATAACAGTCCCGCACATCGGACATCGATACCAGTTCCACAATGTATACAGAGTGGTGAGTCAGCCTACGGTGATAATAACAGTTCCGCACATCGCACATCGATACCAGTTCCACAATGGGTACAGAGTGGTGAGTCAGCCCACGGTGATAAAAACAGTTCCGCACATCGCACATCGATACCAGTTCCACAATGTATACAGAGTGGTGAGTCAGCCCACGGTGACAATAACAGTCCCGCACATCGCACATCGATACCAGTTCCACAATGTATACAGAGTGGTGAGTCAGCCCACGTTGATAATAACAGTCCCGCACATCGCACATCGATACCAGTTCCACAATGGATACAGAGTGGTGAGTCAGCCCACAGTGATAATAACAGTCCCGCACATCGCACATCGATACCAGTTCCACAATGGGTACAGAGTGGTGAGTCAGCCCACGGTGATAATAACAGTCCCGCACATCGCACATCGATACCAGTTCCACAATGTATACAGAGTGGTGAGTCAGCCCACGTTGATAATAACAGTCCCGCACATCGCACATCGATACCAGTTCCACAATGGATACAGAGTGGTGAGTCAGCCCACGGTGAAAATAACAGTCCCGCACATCGCACATCGATACCAGTTCCACAATGGGTACAGAGTGGTGAGTCAGCCCACGGTGATAATAACAGTTCCGCACATCGCACATCGATACCAGTTCCACAATGGGTACAGAGTGGTGAGTCAGCCCACGGTGATAATAACAGTCCCGCACATCGCACATCGATACCAGTTCCACAATGTATACAGAGTGGTGAGTCAGCCCACGTTGATAATAACAGTCCCGCACATCGCACATCGATACCAGTTCCACAATGGATACAGAGTGGTGAGTCAGCCCACGGTGAAAATAACAGTCCCGCACATCGCACATCGATACCAGTTCCACAATGGGTACAGAGTGGTGAGTCAGCCCACGGTGAAAATAACAGTCCCGCACATCGCACATCGATACCAGTTCCACAATGTGTACAGAGTGGTGAGTCAGCCCACGGTGATAATAACAGTCCCGCACATCGCACATCGATACCAGTTCCACAATGGATACAGAGTGGTGAGTCAGCCCACAGTGATAATAACAGTCCCGCACATCGCACATCGATACCAGTTCCACAATGGGTACAGAGTGGTGAGTCAGCCCACGTTGATAATAACAGTCCCGCACATCGCACATCGATACCAGTTCCACAATGGGTACAGAGTGGTGAGTCAGCCCACAGTGATAATAACAGTCCCGCACATCGCACATCGATACCAGTTCCACAATGGGTACAGAGTGGTGAGTCAGCCCACGGTGATAATAACAGTCCCGCACATCGCACATCGATACCAGTTCCACAATGTATACAGAGTGGTGAGTCAGCCCACGTTGATAATAACAGTCCCGCACATCGCACATCGATACCAGTTCCACAATGGATACAGAGTGGTGAGTCAGCCCACGGTGAAAATAACAGTCCCGCACATCGCACATCGATACCAGTTCCACAATGGGTACAGAGTGGTGAGTCAGCCCACGGTGATAATAACAGTTCCGCACATCGCACATCGATACCAGTTCCACTATGGGTACAGAGTGGTGAGTCAGCCCACGGTAATAATAACAGTCCCGCACATCGCACATCACACATCGATACCAGTTCCACAATGTATACAGAGTGGTGAGTCAGCCCACGGTGAAAATAACAGTCCCGCACATCGCACATCGATACCAGTTCCACAATGGGTACAGAGTGGCGAATCAGCCCACGGTGATAATAACAGTCCCGCACATCGCACATCGATACCAGTTCCACAATGGATACAGAGTGGTGAGTCAGCCCACGGTGATAATAACAGTCCCGCACATCGCACATCGATACCAGTTCCACGATGGATACAGAGAGGCGAGTCAGCCCAGGGTGATAATAACAGTCCCGCACATCACACATCGATACCAGTTCCACGATGGATACAGAGAGGTGAGCCATCCTCCAGTGAGCCGAGGGCCGCACATCGATACCAGTCACACGATAGATACACACGTGAGGCTTTCTCCAGGCAATCGAGGGCTACACATTGGTACAAGTTCCACACTGGATGTAGAATGGTGAGACTTTGTTTTTTTCCAATAGGCCGCGGACCGCCCATCCGTCAGAGTTCCACAAATGACACGGAGAGGGTTGTTCCACAAAAGCAGAAGAAAATGAGATTGAAATTTGAGTTTTAGGAAATGTCTGTTCTGCACATACGAAACTGGTGTCGAGGTGGAAAATGAGAAGGCACTGAATGGAGAAATGTAACAGAGATAGTCGTGGTCACAGATTATTACTACAGAGAAATAGGCTCCAGTGCATCTAGCTCATCCCTCTATGATCGTCTGTTTTGTCCTATTTATCTGCATCCTCCGCTCTCTCTCATCCACGTACCGACACAAGCTTAACTGAAATGATACAATTGAATCTGAATCTACCAGTTAGGCTTGCAGTTCCTTCCACACGCGCTCGACCCTCGGAGTGAGTAACTACATAGACTTCCGGCATATTTTAACGTTCTCCCCAAGCCCATGAGCTCTAGTTGTAGATTCACTCAAAGGATAAACATAGAACATAGAAATTTACAGCATATTAACGGCCATTCGGTCCGCAGTTCTGTGCCGAATATGTAACCCACTCTAGGAACTCCCTAGACTTTCAAGAGCGCCTCGCCCTCTATTTTTGTAAGCTCCATCTACCTGTTTAAAATGCTTTGTAAAGACCCTATTTATTCCGCTTTCACCACTGCCGCCGGCAGTGCATTCTTTGCACACACCACTCTCTTTGTGAAAAACTTACCCCTGGTATATTCTCTGTACCTATGTCCAAGCACCTTAAAACTCTACCCCCTTGTGTTAGCCGTTTCAGCCCTGAGGAAATAAAAATAACCTCTGACTATGCACACGATCAATGCCTCTCATCATCTTATGCACCTCTTTCAGGTCACCTCTCATCCTCCGTTACTAGATGGAGAAAACTCCAAGTACACACAGCCTGTTAACCTAAGGTACGCCCTCCAGTCCAGGAAACATCCTTGTAAATCTCCTCAGTACTGTCTGTCTAGTATCCACACATCCTCTCTATAGCGTCTGTAGTATTGACCCTGGATGGGGAAAATCTGCCTGCATTCACCCTGTTTATTTCCCGAACTCTTCCTTGCAAATTATTGAAGCTTACTGAAATTTCAAAACTGTAAGTAGGTGGACAGAGGCGTCCACTATATTCTGTCTGTGGCCTCACCAACGTGTTGTGCAGATTCAACATAACGTCCTAACTCTTGTAATCAGTGATCTGATTGTGAAGGCCAATGGGATCAGAGCTCAATACGAGCCGATCTGCTCGTGACGCCGATTTGCTGTAATTATCGATCTCTATCACCAGGTCTCTTTTTTAAATGCAGCGCACTATAGTCTACACATTGAATACGTGCTTTGAAATCTGTTGTACCTTTCCGCACAACGCAGATCATCTCACACTTGCTGTTATTAAATGCCACCTGCTATTTTCAGCCAATTTCCTGGCCAGTCACATCAAGCTTGGATAGAGTTCCTGGCTGGAACAGTGCTCCAAACCGAGGAGTTGTCATAAAATTATTCTGATTCAGATATCTACATCGACATCTAAGTCATTAGCATACTTGATAATTAACGACAGGCCTAACACCAATCCCTGCTGTAGACTTCTCAGAGTCAAAGAATCAACTATCGACTCTCTGCTATTCCAGAAAAGAACGTTTATCAAACCGTCCTGAAGCCGTAACTAAATTCGCGTGGGTGCATAACTTCTGCTTAGAAAGGTCCTTGGAATATTACTTCGATCTCTTTTATATGCTCAGAAGAACATACGTAGAATGTGTTTTATCTTGATGCATGTCATCAGGTGATACTTCGACTTTCATCATTCAAATGACTCGAAATGACGAGAATAAGCGACAAAAAAAAGATCCTATCTTGCCTCTCAATAAAATGTGCCAGATTTCCCCTGCCAAGCTAATGTCCCGACTTGAATGTCAGAAGCAAATGTGGTCGATGGATGGGACAACATCATTTTGTTTGAAGTTGATTGTCCATGTTGATTGTTCACGATGATTGTCTGTATTAGAAACAACATTTATCATAAAGTGGCCCATTTCAGCAGCTGACGTCAGATGTCTTGGAAAGTACATTGGCAACATTCATATTATCTTTTGTTTAAAAGTTAACTACTTGTAACATCCCTTGAGGATACGAATTCATGTCACGGTAAAAGAGTCAGAAAAATACTTTTATTAACTGTTTTTTGTAGCTGTTTGTCCCTCATGCGACAGACATCATATCCACACTAATTGCCTCAGTGGAATTGCTCTCACTTGTATATAACTCTGTAACACCAGTGAGCAGTTGGATCGTTCCGTACAACTGAACGCTGCCTCTAACGGAATATGGGATATCCAGCGATTTACTACATCGCGTGCGTTTTCTATCCTACAATCGTAGCGATCGGTATCCCTGGTAAGGTACTGGAGCTGGTCACTCAGTGTATGGTCTCGTCGTCAATTTGCTTTTGTTCCTCTGCACTATTTGGACTTTTACTGAACACTCATGCTACTTTCGTCTGAAATTTGTTTCCAGAATTGAAGACTGAAGCACATGATAGTTTCTTATTCATATTCCATATCTTTTCTGCTTGATGCTTTTTATTTCGTTTTGTCAATTGCGTTGGTGCTGATTTTGCCATAGTTCTATAGTTTCACTTGCTCGGCTTTCTGAACCGACAGGGGTCGCTTTTCCTGATCCATAGTTGTTTCAACTGACCGGCAATCGAATAAACAGAACCACTAAAGTATAACTTACGCATTAAATCTCATGATTTCACTACAATTAATCCCTTCAGTTACTTCACCACAAAGAATGGAAATGGTGTTGCATATGGAGCGATCGACCTTCACTGGTACGTGAGTCGTGAAGATCATACGCCCGGTTCTAATCTATCGGAAAGTCGCCAACCCACTGCTAATTCTGTCTATTATTGTCCAGCCAGAGTGCACTGGCAGAATCCGCACAAATTAGATTTCTTGTTTTCACTTCCAAAAAAAGTATACCATTGGAAAAATAGTGGGACTTCAAACAAATGCAGCTAATGATAATCCTGTGATTTTTATCATTCTCCAAATTTCTTGTAGTTAATTTAATAGCGATTGTGATCCTACCACGGGGAAAATGCGGACTCTCCAAATGTGTCACCCGTTACCTGGTTGGAATGGCAACAGCGGATCTGACGCTGATTATCGTTCATGCCTTATTGGAACAGACCAACAATATCTACATTTATTCCAGATCTCTGCTCATCACTCCTGTATGCGCTCTGATACTTGAATTATTTGTTATCACGAGAGACTGTTCTGTTTGGTTTACGGTCAGTTTTACCTTCGATCGTTTCATCGCAATATGTTGTCGAAAGCTCGGGGACCGATACTGCACTGAGAGAACAGCAACGGTGGTTCTGGTGACCGTGGTTATTGTGAGCTGCGGGAAAAGTGTCCCCATTTACTTTGCCGTTGAACCTTACGACATTATTGACAACATGCCGTGGCGTTGCGCCTTCTCACAAGAATATGCTACTTTACCCGTGTGGAAAGGATACGAATTGCTGGATAGCGTTGTTACACCTTTGCTACCAATCGGATTAATTCTTGTTTTCAATGGGTTAACAGTGAGACATATAATTGCGGCAAACAGAGTCCGCAGAGGGCTTCGGAAGAGCAGCGATAATCTGAAAGATACGGAGGTAGAAAACCGCAGAAAATCGATGATGTTATTGTTTGCAATTTCTAGTAATTTCATAATACTTTGGATTCCCTATGTCGCTCATTCTCTAAAATGGCAATTGGAAAATTACTTTTATCAGGACAAGTATTTGAGTTCCCCGGTATATATACTACAGCAAATTGGGGTCATGTTGGAAGCTCTTAGTATGTGCACTAATACTTGTATCTATACACTAACACAGAAGAAATTTAGACAAGAACTGAGGTATGGAATGAAGTATGTGTTTACGTTAAATGGCCATCTGTGTAGATAATTGCGTAATAATTGTTTTTCAGCGGAGTTCTAGATTACTTCAGTAGAATTGGCAAAACGTCATAAAATCAAACAATCATGTGCCTGGTCATCATGAAATGAATGATTTCCAAACAATCTCAGAGACTTCACAATCATCCGTGAAACGGTACCGCAGAATAAAAGGCAAGACCAGCAGGCTCCAGGACAGCTTCATCAACCAGGCTACCAAACTGATTAACTCACGCTGATCTGAATGTTTTTTTCTGTGTTACATTGACTGTTCTATTTATTATAAATTATTATAAATTACTGTGAGTGCACATTACACATTTAGATGGAGACATAACCTGAAGGGTTTTATTTCTCATGTATGTGAAGGATGTAGGAAATTAAGTCAATTCAATCACAAGGGGAGGAATGACTTCCGGACTCTTCAGGGTGTGATGTTTCAAAACGCTCATAGTCGGGTAAAAGAGAATAAAGGGAAAAAGTTTTAAATGCAGAGAGAGTGCGATAGTATCGCAGCTGCAGAAAGGGAGGACACTGTGATGAGATTGTAAGTTAATAGACTGTGAGTGCAACTCAGAAATAGGAAGTGAACAAACTCGTTTGAGAGTATTCTGTACAGAGCTCCCATCACAAAACGAAAACAGTGCACAGAGACAGTGACAGATCGGGAGACAGATTTTGCTCAGGTGCCATATCAACACGGCTATTGTCACAGGCAACTTCATGGGAACTTCCTCGGGTTAAAAGGTTTAGATGTGAGAGAGTCTCTCAGTTGTGTCCAGGAAGGAGTCCTGGCATAATAAACGGGCAGGCTGTCGAGCGAACAATCCATCCTAGAACGAGTACTGGAAAGTGAAATGGGTCAGTTAACAGATCTCTCCGCGGGTCAGTATTTCAGAAAGATAGAGGACAGCTATTCCACATTTACTAATACCTCACACTGGGACAGGATCAGATAGCATGGATTGTACTTAATGGATGCTATTAGGTAGAATCTTGGTAGGAGAATTTGGGAAGTGATGTGACCCTCAAATGCACAACAGAAATGTGGAGATTGTTAATGGAGCACTGGACTTTATTCAGTATAGGCTACTTCCATTGAGGAGGCGAACGGATGACCGTGTAACGCAACCCTGGTTGATCAAAGATATGAAACACCTCATCAAGAAGAAGAAATAAATATACTAAAGGTTTTGGAAGAATGGATCAGGCAGGGCTATAGAAAGTCACATTGTAGCCAGGAGGGTATTAACAATGGACTTAGAAGTGTTAGAAAGGGCTGCGAGAAGGCCTCGTAGAGCCGCATTAAGGTAGCTGGCGAACAGAGGGATGAGAGTGGGAGAGATCAGCGACAAAAGTGCAAGCGTGTGTTTGGAGTGCAAGGAGACATTGAAGGTTTTTAATGATACTTTACTTCGATATCTCCCAGTGAGAGCAACATTGATGAATGTGGATACAGCGAAAAAGGGCAGTTGTACTGGGAATGCAAACGCTTAGAATTACGAGCTGCAAATTGGGAAAACTTTAAAATAAATCTTTCCCCGTTGCAAGAAGGGATGTATTCCAGGTAAGTAGAGAAAGCGAGCGAATGTTTTGCTGTGCTTTTGGACATGACATTTCCGCCAACACTGGTCACAGAGAATGACACATGTTATTTCTTTATTCAAGAAATATAATGTAGTCCTGAGAATTACAGGACAGTGAGTCTTCGGTCAATAGTGGGCAAGCTATTGGAAAGGTTCTAAGAGACAGAATTTATGAGCATCTGGAGAAGCGTATCCTGGTTGGGGAGTGTCAGCATGGTTTTCTGAGGGCAGGTCGCCCCTTATGAGCCAGAATGAATTCTATGAAAAAGTGAAAAGTAGGCAGATGAAGTCAGAACAGTCGATCTCAGGTATATTAATTGTTAGGATGTTTGACTGTGTTCTCTGTGCTGCACGCATTCAGAACGTCAGGTGGCCTGGGATCTAATGAATCCTGGCTGCATAGATTCAGAATTGGCTAACCGTGGGAAGACCGGTTTGGCAGTGGATGGAGATGTTCTGCAAGGAAGGTATAATCTTTAGTCCACTCTACTACTACATCTAGACTCTGCTATTACAGTGTTCTGAGAGAACGACATTAACGAGACCGTCCGGCAGCATTTTGATAACTTACTGAGTTGGGGCTAGTGATGAAAGCAAAAATACTGAATCCAGACTGAAATTCCACGTTCTCCAAACCAAAATCCTGTTTATTCTTTAGAGGGCAGATGCTATGATTGCATGAAAACAATATTTTCCAATAGAACCGTGCAACTCAGAACCAGCATTTCAAATTATTCAGCAGCATCCGTTTGTGCTCCCGAAACAAACCAGCCTCCCAGAATGCGAATTTCAAATTCCCAAATCAAATACATACCAATTTGTCTTAATGTAAATTTATCTTTGAACAGCGGGTTTACCCTAACTAGAATAGATTATTATTACTAGTATATCGATCACTTTAACCTTGATTTCACTAGGCAGTGTGGAATCCGTGTCTTACTCTGAAATTAACAGCAAAGCAAACAAACAACAGAGCACAATCTAAACACGCAGGCAAGGCAAAACAAAAATCTAAGCTTGGCGTTTCTTCCTTCAACACTGTTGTCGGTAACTGGTCTATATCCTCGAGTGAAACTCCTTGTCAAATATTCAAAAGAACAAAGGGAAACCAGATGCGTGTGATTGCGTCCCCCGCACCAAGACTTTATACATGTCGAAAAAAGAAGCTGTTCCTGATATTCACATGTTCCTGGAAATTTGTTTCAACCAATGAAGCAGACATTAGTAGGCAGTTAGATTCTATTGTGAAAGAAAGGATTAATTGAAATATCATTTAAGTACAATCCTGGCAATCACAAGGTTAGACTTCCGTTGATTCTTGCACGCATTACCTTTGTTTCTGTTTGAACTGAACTCACAAATGGCCATTCCCTGTGCAATAATTCACATTCTCAATGCGTTCACACTTCTGACTATCGCAGAGCATGACATACTAACAAATAACAAATAATCCATGATTAGAATCATACAATATTTAAGAAATCCTTTCGAGTCTATACCAAAGGGACACTTGTATTTGTGTACCGTCCGCAAGTTAGAATTCAGTATATAGAAATCATGATGTCAGCACGTGACCAAATCTCTAACGTCTTAAACTTGCTCTCACCTCTAATCACTGACCAAAGATAGGACTGAGACTAAGTGAACGATTTGTTGCATTATATCAAGCTCAATAATCGCCATTACCACCGGTAAAGTAACAGATTTGAACTGTACTGGGAACTTTGTCCCACGCACCTCCAATCGGTAACTATCGTCTGTAATGCCTCAGCGGTGGATTGAAAGTGTATTCCTTTAGTGTGATATCGGAGAGCAGAGCTGAGGATGATAGTGTCCAACGGAGACTTTTTCGGAAACAGCTCTAATTCTATCTTTGAAGCCTGTGGTCTGGAAGTAGAAGCCCGACAAACATATAAAACAATGAAACCGATATATAAGATAGAGACAGTGAAGTTGTTTCCACTGGTAAATGAGATTAGAACCTGGGGATATAGCCTCACGATTTAGATTGTGGACGGTGGTGAGGAGGAACTGCTTTTCCCAGAGAGTGGTGAATCTGGGGTATTCTCTGTCCAGTGAAGCAGAACAGGCTGCCCCCGTAGGGGAATTAATGGTTATTTAGAAAAGACATGCAGGTGGAGTTAACTCCATTGTCAGATCGGGTAATGCTTTTCTCATCAGTGTCTGTTCATAGAGTCAAGGATTCTTGTAGGTTGTACACAGGTAGACGGTTTTTGAACCAAGGGTGAGACAATCAAAGTTATTTGTCGGTAAATACAAATTTACCTTAATGTAAATGTACCTTACCGGTCATTATTACAATGTGTGATTTAGACTCTGTGGGCTCGAGGATATAATCTCTTTGTTCAGTGAGGGACTCGAGTCGGACCAGGTGGGTGAGATACAGAGCGATCCAGAGCTGGGTCGCTAGCGGTTTCTAATTCAGCATGATGGATTCTGGAAACTCTGCAAGTCCAAAGGACTTGGAGTTGTGTAATTGGAGTGTATACCTTGAGAAATAACTGTTGTGAAAATTACCGCAATATGAGGAGTCTGGCTTTGGTCAAGGGGGGCATATTAAGAGAGAATGCCCAATCCTGTGACATGAAAGATCAGAGCAAGGCGGTTCACCCTTGAAGGGGCCAGAAAGACCTATAACCCATAGTAACATGGTGGACGCACCATCATCCAGGGAATTGTACGCTGAGGCTCAATAACGGTATCAGCCCTCACCAACAGGGGTGTGTGAACAAATGTGTGATGAAACCGGAAGACCTCCAGTTAGTGGAAAGTTTTCAGGCCGCCCTGTTACCTTTTTAATGACACTGCAATACAGTCAACACCATTCATGAAAAAAAAACCACAAAGTGCAAGATGCAATATAAAGTTATCTAACGTGGATTCACAATAGATTCGCAACTGGGCCATAAGAGAGTACCATTGAACGTTAGAATAAGAGAAATGACTTTGAAGCATTCAGTAGTGTTGCTGAAATAACTCAGAGAGCGGAAACATATGATGTTGTGTGCTTATATGGCCAAAGCCTCCTTTGTTTTGACCCCGTTAATTGTATAGTTTGGAAGGTGCAAATGCATGAATCCATACACAATTCATGGATCTCAGTCGGAGAATATGAGGATAGAATACGCACAATGGGTGAAATTGTGGATAAAACCGGAGGAAGTGAGCAATGATCAAATATATGGGCTGGTGGTCTAAGATGCTGTGGACAATTTGTTGATAAATATTTGATTTGTGCTTAATGTGGTCCTACAGAACTACAAATAAAGGAGCCCTTCGACACATCAGACCGTTTGAAGGGCTTCGGACTACTTTGCAGATATATTGTGTTAGTCCCTTACCGCCCACCCAGGGAGGCTACAGATATACTCTGGTACTAATAGATACTCTTACGAAGTTTCCCTGGTTTCCCAGTTACTGCAAACACAACAAAGGCCTCTGAAAAAATACATTTTGTAAAGGAATTGCCCTTGCTGGGGACTATCCCGGAGTATCAATTCCACTTGCTGGTGACTAGACCAAAGCAACGAAACGGATTCAGTCACATATTTCACAGCTCCACAAAATGGAGGATGTCATGGCTCTTTTAGGGATCTAACAGAGCTTTCATAAACACTGTTAACCACAGTCAAGAGAAAGTGTGGAAGGATGAATCAAACACTGAAAAACTATGATTGCAAAAGTGGTGGAACATCATGGAACAACGTGGCTTGTAGCTTTGCCTTTTGCCTTGATGATAATATGGAATACAGTAGCCTATTCAACAGGTTACTCGCCTTAGAAACTTATGACTGAAAGGGACATAAAATGTTTTAGGATTAAATTTGTCAGACAGGAAATCGATGGGATTTTTTCAGGAAAGTGGGTCAACAATGAGAGAAATTGCGAAAGAGGCCAATTATGTGGCAATCCACCAAAAGGGGAAGATGAAACAACAGAGCCTACTTTGAGTCACAGGTCAGTCTGGATTCTAAATTCTTCAGGACAAAGCGTGATCATTAGAATACAGCAACCTTCTCTATTTTTAAATCAAAGCTTTTGTGGGGTCTAGGAAACTATAGGCAAACAAGTTCATCAGTGGACAAAGTACAAACCGTGGGTGGTACCATATCAATGAGCTGAAATTTCTGGTGGTGAAACAGGTATGTTATTACCATCAGTGCCAGATGTACATGATAGCACTGATTTGGGTGAGTTGAGGATGGAAAATGTGTTTCAAGAAGATTGGGGCAGCTCCTATCAATGGGGTAATTGCCAGTTCCCTCACCCTGAGAACAGGGCCGTTCGTCAAAAAAAAAAATCAAAGGGAAAGAAAAATATCCGAGAGCCTGTTCCCGCTTTTCCGAAACAGAATTGGGTGAGTAGAAATGGATGCCTTGAGTCCAAAGAGAGTCCGGATTCGATGGTCTAGAAAGGAAAATAGAAATAATTTAAGATTTTCACTGAAAATAAGAACTGATATCACCCTTGTATTTTTACTGGTTTCATTCAATATGATGAGAATGTTTTATTTTGTTGTGATGTCATTAACCATGATTGGGCCAGAGTCAGTTTGTTCCAGGAATAGTATGGCGGACATTTATGTCAATAGTGATAACATTGTTTGGAAAACACTCAGTAAACCCAAAAGAAATCCTCACAACGGACCCAGGTGATACGAATTAACAAAAGAGAAACAGAGGATTGAAATTTGTTTTCTACAAATGTAATGAAGGAGAACTTCCACACCCAATGCACTGATACAGATGAATACCTGTGGGAATATGTGGCCACCAATCCCTCACTTGACTGCAGACTGGACACCTGTTTTGGAGGCGGCCACAGAAATAATCCATCACTGGACGGAACACATTAAACTAATAAATACACATTTGCTTTCTGGTAAAGCGAACAAAGTGCTCAGCTGCCCAGGGTTTTAGAGTACGTTTAGGAATTGTAGGACAGATGCTCAAAAATATCCGTGGATAAGAACAGTAACACATGCTGTTGTAATGCTATTTTATGTACCCTCATAGATGATTGCTCAATGCATATCAAACGAGAAGATGGAAGGCAGAACTAATGGAAAATAAAAGCGGATAATTATTTCAGGATATACAGAGAATGCGGTCAGTATAAATTCGGTGAATTTAGTTTGTTAACGTTAATATTTCATAAAGAATGTAACCGCTCCACACCTACTGGGGTTCCGTAGGAGTCCTCTGGGCATCCAACCGCATGAATGGGGGATAGTGATTCCAAGATAAATATCATTGGATGAAGAAGAGGCAGATGTTGGCCAGAAGAAACTACAGAGTAATCAAGGACAGAGGAAGCAAACAAACAGGTTGTCTTTGCTTTCCAAAGATTTGGTTGTCTCTGAATTGATTCTTGCTCTGGGATTATGCAAATTGAGCAATTTAACGTGGACGCAATAAGCTTCGTATAATGACTTGCTAATCCCAAGACCATTCTCAGACAAGTAGTTATTTAATCAAAGCAACTGCGTGAGTTCACAAGGAATTTAAGTTAATGTCCTACTAATTCTGAGACCGTTCTCACAGGAATAGCTGCTTACTATGTAAACTGCCAGACCTACAAAAGAGGCAACCTGTAATCTCGTTAGACTCTGTCTGTTGCCCCCACTTAGCTGGTTTAGACCAGTCAGAGTTAAACCAATTATAAATTGGAAAGGCAGGGGTGGGCAGAGTCATGACACAGTGTTGGCTTTAGCCCTGTACAATGACCAGTGAGAAGGTGATCTAAATAGCTCAGGTGACCGGCAGTCAATGGGATGGAGGTCCACATGATGAGAAACACTATAAGAGCCAGGAACTCCAAATACACCTGGACGATAACCCTTCAGCAACGAGAGTCCAAACATCTCCGAAGCGGAGAAGCCCACGGACACTTGGAGATTGGGAGCACATGGAATGTCTGGCCACGGTAGAGTGCTTTTCCCAGTAGGGAAAACTGCTGGGGACTCGGTTCAATCCTTCTGTAACCCCACTGGTCACGCCTTCTGACATTGAAAAGGGCCCATTAATTCCGTCTCTCTGCCTTTAACCAGCTAATTAGTTTTGACTCCACAAAAGTGCATTACCCACAATCCAATGTGCTTATCAGAAAATGTTTTACATATCACCCACACCACATTCATCTTCCCAATTGTCCATCTGTTTGTCCTTTACCGAACCCACGCTTATTCTGCCAACGCTATTTGCGCTGTTCATCCAGTCCCGTGGGTGGGGATGTGGGGTCTGAGTCTGTATGTCTGCCTGTAGCACACTGTGTACAGAAAACAATGAACGATTGACTGTCTGTGTTTCAGTGTATTGAAAATGTGCATCTGCATCTTGGGCTCAGTGTGGGACAGAATGAGTCTGCAGTCTGGGAGTATGGAAATGATGAGCTGCCGGTCATCCTCTGCTCTGTGACACAACTTGTGTGTGAGAGAGGAGCGGCTGCCCTCAACCTTGTCCCATGACAGGAGGGGAAATCGGATTTGAATGAACACTTTCTCTGTGGGTAGGAGAGGAAAACTGGGTCGATGAGGGAGAGGTAAAATTCAGATGGCCGGTACGCGCGCGCTCGCACTCACACACACACACACACACAGACACATACACACACAGTCACATATCGATAGTCACTTATCTGTCAGTGCGTCTGACGCTTGTCATTCATTTCCAGCCAATCTACAGTTATTCATATTACAATTTATAGTAATGTTTTTATTACTCTCCGGTCTGCAAATCGATCGTGGACTGAAACGTTTATTCTCTATTTTAATGTGACCTCTGGCAGATTGGAAATGCTCAAAATACTGGAGGATTTCAGTAGAGATTTTCCAGCACGATCTATGTGTAGCTTGGATTTCCAGTATCTGCAGAGGTGTGTGTGTGTGTGTGTGTGTGTGTGTGTGTGTGTGTGTGTGTGTGTGTGTGTGTGTGTGTGTGTGTGTGTGTGTGTGTGTGTGTGTGTGTGTGTGTGTGTGTGTGTGTGTGTGTGTGTGTGTGTATGTGTGTGTTCCCCACATGGGCTCGTGTGTGGCCAGGAGGGAGTTGAAGTACAGAAGGACAGTTAAAATGGGAAACCGCGGGGCAGATATGTAGGATCGATCTATCGGTGTTGGTGAACACTGTTTATAGCTGTATAATTAGTAAACAAACAAACTGAAATATGTAAATGCGGCCGCTCCTTGACAAAGCTTTGTCTTTGTGTTTGGAGCCCTGCCGTTATTTCCAGCAGATGAATCACTGCTGCTGTCGTGCCCAAGCATTGTGATGCATTTGCCTTTAATCGGCCCAATATTTACATCGGAGCTAATAGTGTTGAACCAAAGTGCTGGGTCAAGTAACTGTAACCAAGCAAATTATTCAGAGGTGCAACCATATCTCTGGAACTTTTGAATAAATCAAAGACGGTTGATTGCATCAGCTGAGAGTGTCTGCTGGATCTGTGAATTCAGGAGTAACAAAATTCATATGTTCTCACTGTAATGGCATATCCGGTCATATTGCTAATACAGGAAGTTTAATATTCTTTTATTTTAGTCTTTGGAATTCTCGGTTAATCCACAGTGTCAGCTGCCCTTGGTGGGAATTTATGTTAAATCCAATGTTGTGATAGTTTCTGTTGCTGCTTTCCACTGTTACCTGTCCAGCCCCGGTGTTCCGCGCTTCAGGAATGGAATGGAAACACCGGGGATGTGGATTCAGGGATCTGCATCGAAATCAAACTGCCGCAGTAATTTAGCGAATCAACCCGGGCCTGTGTGTTGGTCTGTCGGTCTGCGTGTGCCTGTGTGTTAGTGTTCGCGTACATGTGTGCATGGCTGTGTGTGGCCAGCAGTGGGTTGAAGGCCTGAAGGAGAGTTCAAAATGGGAAAGCGCAGGTGCAGAATGTCAGATAAGTTGGTGTCGGTGATTTTGGTTTAGAGATGAATAATTAGTCAACAAAAATCTGGAATCTGTAAATATGGCTGCTCCGTGACAAAGCTCATTCGCTGTCATTAGAGCTCCGGCATTGTTTGCACCAGATGAGTTACTGCTGAGGTAATGCCCAAGAACTTTGATGCATTTGTCTTCAATCGGCCCAATATGTACATCGGAGGAAATGGTGTCGAACTAAAGCGCTTTTTCAACGAACTGCAGCTTTGTCAGGCGTATAATCACGTCTCTGCCCACTTATCCTCTGTTTTACTCAGGGTCGTTTTGAACGCATCAGCTTAGACTGTCTGCCGGAGCTGTGAATTCAGGAGGCACAGAAGTTACAGATTCTCACTGAAATGAAGTATTCAGTCCTTTAGCGGATACAAAAAGTTTACCATCCTTTTATTTCACGCTTTATAATTCCTTGTAAGCCACGGTGTCAGCTGCCCCTGATGGGAATTGAAATTTAGTTCCAATGTTGTGATTGCTTCTGCCGCTGCTATCCACTGTCACCTGGTCAGTCCCAGTGTTCTGCATTTTAGGAATGGAATGGAAACACCATTCAAAGTGGATTATGGGATCTGTATCGGAAACAAACTGCTGCAGGAATTTAGCGATTCGGCTAACGTCTGTGGAATTCAGTGGATTTGGCAGCGTTCCTCCAGATGATTGTGATCAATCATGGTATGTTCGGGGCTCCGTGCTTTTAGTCCTGTAGCAGCTGCACTGTATTTATGATTATTCTGTTAGCAATGCTCGCCGAGTTTGTACCAATTGTTTGTCTGTGTTTGTATGTTAGCGGTTCTCTGAGTTGGGTGTAACAATGAAACCATCGATTGGTAGTAACAAGAAAACAAATTTGAGCAGTTCCATGTTGTAGCATGAAATTTGTGGATTTTCAATGAAAGTGTCTGTTGTGACTAAATGTGAACCAGTTGACGGACAGCACAATGAAGTTGTTGCAGAGCCACGTGCTGCTTCATATTTATCAATACTGCGAATTGCATTATATCACATCTACATCTGACACGGTTACAGACATCTGACTACCGAGCTTGCTGCTGGCCGTAGAATTCCTCTCCTCTGCTTTCCTGAAATAAATTCAATGGGAGGCGTCATGTCTGTCTTACGGTTCTACATTTTGCAGGTGTTACCAGTATAGCTGGTAGTGTGCGCAGTAAGGCTGAATTTGTACTAGTCTGTTCCGTTTCCTGTGCCCGCTCTCTGCAAAGTCCTTTCCATGTGTGCCGCTGCTGCAGAGAATGGCAGTTCACCCTGAAGGCGTTATGTTGACGGGACATATGTAAACCGTTGGAATAACCTGTGCCTATAGAATCGGTAAGTGGATGAAAATACAAATAGTCTGTCGATGGAGAAACAAGATTTGTTTCAGGTTGACCCTCTCTTCTCATTTAGTTCACATTACTGCCAATCCAGTTGCCCTTACAGCCGCTTACTGTCACCGTCCGGTGCGTTACCTTCCAAAGCTTCCCAAAGAATGCATCTCTTCAACTGTTTTTAAATAATGTTATTGTACATGTCTACACCTTTCCTGACTGTTCATTGCCTACGAATGCCATTTTCATTGAATGTTATATAAATTTAGGGGAAAAAACTGAATGTATTCATCCTGTCGATACTCCTCGTTATCTTAGACAGATCCATATGTTGACCGTTCATTCAGCTCCGCTTCAAACAATGATATTCTTGCTGTCCAACTTCTCTCACACTAGAATTATTTATCCCCTAGTAACATATTAATAAATCACCCCTGCAGTGCATTCAGTGTAATACCATTTTATTCTATGGCTGGCCGGGTATTACTGAACACACCAGTCCAAGTACAGACTTACTTGATGTTGCACTGCCGCTTTTAGGGAACAATAGACTTTTACTTCCTCTGTTCTACTGCAATCGCCAGGGACAAACCGTTTATAGTGGATATTCCTCATTGATTGACTCTCCCAACTGCATCTCCACCTCATCCGAATTGAGCCGCATTCCACACTCCTCGGCCCACTTACAGAGCCGATCCACATTTCTATGGAATTCGGTATCACTATATAACCTGTCCACTATATAACCTGTATTGGTAACAGCCATACCTGTAAAATGTCGGACAATGTCTTGTATTTTGTTTTCCGACCCCCGATTCAGAAGACAGAAAACAATAAACCAAGTATAAATACCTGAGTCATATCATTAGTCAGTCCCTTTAGTCCGAAAAAAAATCTTTCCATCACCCTCTCCCCTGTACTTTGAAGCCAATTATATATCAATTCAACCAATTTGCATGCCAGCTAACTATTGAGAATAACTTACCCTATGGAAGGTCTCCACATGTATATAACACGCCCACCGATCTGCCCTCGTCGAACGGTAGACCGCGACGACTAGTCCTGACCAGCTCTGGTGAATTCCAACGCAGCGGCAGCTTATCTGTGTGGACTCCAAGGGTGCAACCTGTGCTCCATACTGAGCCTCTCTCTCACGCTTCAACATCAAGGCATTTGCCAGATTTCCATGAGAGTATGGTTCGGTCAGGGCACACATACGACCTGTGCACATGAGCATCAAAGATGATCGCGAATCCATCCTTTTGCATCTGATAGGCTCACGGAACAGTCCTCCGATTTCGAGTTACTCCGGGCTCTCCACCCGCGTCTCTCCCGTCACCTGGTGATCAGCCTCACTGCTGAGTTGTTGACGGACTTGCCAGACCACCGGCCCACAATCTCAGCTGAGTTCATCTGCTAAAACCTTAGAGACGAATTAAACCCTGGAGCTCAGCCAGTTCCCAGAGGAAAATCAGGACTTAGCCAATGCCTTCAGTAAATAGAAATCCAGCACCTTGTCTCCTCCCTGACAATACGCTGCGCGATGGACTGCTCAGCCAACGCGCTACTGCACAGCTTTATTCGTCCATCACTCTCAGAATGGTCCTCCCTTCACTAGACCGGATCTACGGAGTGTGTAACAATGGATCTGCATCACAGCTTTATTCGCCCATACCTCTCCGCAGCGGGCACCGGAACGGGTGTAAAACACCTCAGAATGGTTGTCCCTTCATTAGACCGGAACTACGGAGTGTGTACAATGGGTCTGCATCTGCCAGGTGATGAGTGGAAGAGAGTGACCATAACGCCAGTGGTCACTACGAATGCCTGGAAATGACCTTCCGACTTCCCAACAATCCAGCTGTTTTCAAAACCTCCATGAACGAGATGCCCCTCGCCACAGGTAGTTTCTCGTTTGGTTATAATCTGCAAACCAACGGTCGGTCATTAAGAACAAATCAGCACATGAACAAGATTGTGCGCTGTGTTGTCGACTAACCAACATGGAAGTTATACTTTTTCTGACCCGGGCTAGCTCACGGTGTACACAGCTCCTCTGCAACGGGTATGTGACCTTTTGCTGTCTTCATGGTTCCCAATCCCGGCATTCCCTGCGAAGGTATCTACGGTGGAAGACCCGGTGGTCAAAGCTATGCTGCTCCAACTGCCGGAAGAGGGCACGGTGGACTGTCCGGACTTCCAACCGCACCTACTGCCACCATGCCAACCCTCTTCGACGCCCAGCCAGACTACTGAAAACTGGGGAACATGTATGAATGTCCACAGCTGAATTTTGTTCATACATGGGAATTTCAAAATATGGATGTCTTAGGAATATATTTCAATGAATGGCGAAGCTAGCCGGAACGTCATCACTTTGATCGGTTGAAGCTGTAGAAGCAAGAATATTATCACTATGATTAACGATAGTCAGTAGGATTAGTAATGGTGCTATTCGACTGGGTAGCGGTGATATCATTTAGCTCAGTGGTAGGTTAAGGGAAGTAGTGAAAACATCAACGTGGTCGGTGACATTTTAGTAAAGCACTGACAACTCTGCTTATAGAACGGAAGTGTCTCTACGAACTATACAACAGGTGTGTAATCGTTCTGAAGTTTCAGCATTACAGTCAATGTGTCTGCTGTCGTCCAATCCAATTCTAGGTATTGTCTCTCTTGTAGCTGAGACACATGATCGTGTGTGCGCGGAATGGAACATTCGTGCACATTCAATCGGCTGTGTTTCATATTACTGCCCATCTAAGTTTGTATAAAGACCTCTTTATTCTGTTCCTTGCAATGTTTTGTCTCATTCTAGCAAAATGCAGACATTATTTCAAATATTTTTTTTTTGGAAACAGAAGCTCCTCATGTTATTTTGCATACATTTATAATTGAAAATATCCCGTAGTTCCGAAACTGCCGAAATATAACGGGTTAACTGCATCTCATTTTGACAGTAATTAATCTGATCAGTGAAGTGCAATAATTATCCCTTGTTTTTATCACACAGTCCAAATGAAAGTAAAAAAAAACACGCCTGCACATTTATTTGCAGCATTCAGCACATTTTATATTCAAGAGTTATGTATGTTAAACGTAGATTTACGTGTGCACAGGGTATTTTAACAGATATATTCATTATTTTATTCCTGGCATGAGATATCAGAGAGAAAAAACGCACATGGCAGTTCTGTAAAGCTGTAAATTATGATGGATCTCCTTTCTTATGTTCCTCGATGGGTTCCATTATCTGAACCTAGGGAACACAAGCTGCATCTATTTTCGCCATTAAGGTTCTTATCCTGATCCACTGAACGATGTCTGGATTTATTTTCGTGCGAATGGCTAATTAAAAGAGTGTATAAACACAGGCATATAAGTATCGCCGAATTTCATTTGGATGTACGAAAATAAAAATCTGCCCGTGCCTCGAAATATAAACACGACCCAATGTGATGATGAAAGATGGGTTTATATTTCTCCTTAACCAGCGGGTCACTTCTGACATCAATATGAAATCATCAATAATAGCCGAGGTTCCATTCGTCTCTCTTCCACTGCTGTTTCAGTCAGTCGCTCGTACATTGTCCGATAATCTGAGACTTTCTCTGCTGTATGCTTTTCTCCAAAAGCATACATCCTCACATTTGCCTGTGTTCAATTGAATCAGGCATTTCTGAACGCGTTGCCCAAGCAGTCAAGATCACGCTCAAGCTTGGATAACCTTCCTGGCTGTATCGGACGCCCCCAATGTTGAAGCAGTCCCGATGTTTTTTTTCTGATCCAGCTGTCTACATTGACAACCAATCACTGTTATAGATAATAAATAACAACGGGACTGACCCTAGTCCCTCCGGCACACTAGTCACCGACAAAAAATCCATCATCCTCTCTCTGCTAATCCGGTGTTGGATCCAAATCAGCAGCTTTGGATTTTCAGCATACAGTTTTCGTCCTGTACCGTGACAACCAGAACAGCGAACAATACCCCAAGTGTGACATAACCAATGATGTGCAACATTGCAATATAACATCCAAGCTCTGAAATTCTACGCAGTCTCTCCAATGACAAAACATTCTTACTGAGATATGGGCCCCAGAACTGTTGACAATGCTCCAAATGTGGCCTGGCTAGTGTCTTATTGAAGTCTCAGCATTATCTCCTTGCTTTTCTATTCCATTACCCTTGAAATAAATGCCATCATTGCAATTGCCTTCTTTACCACAGACTCAATCTGTAAAGTAACCTTTTGGGAGTGTTGTACGAGGATTCTCTGCACCTCTGATGTATGAACATTCTCCCCATTTAGATAATTGTCTGCACTATTGTTCCTCTTGCCAAAATGAATTATCCTACACTTGCCAATATTGTATTCCATCTGCCACTTTTTTGCCCATTCTTCCAATTTGTCAAAGTCCTGCTACAATCGCATTGCTTCCTCAGCACTACCCACCCCTCCACATATTTTCGTAACATTCAGCAAATTTTGTCACAAAACAATCAATTCCATTATCTAAATTATTGACAAACAATGTCCCCTGAGGATCACCACTAGTCACCGATAACCAACAAGAAAAGGTCCCTTTTATTTCCACTCGATGCCTCCTGCCTGTCAGCCATTCAGCTATCCATGCTCCATGCCAGTATCTTTCCTGTAACTCCATGGGATTTTGTCTTGTTTAGCATCCTCATGTAAGACACCTTATCAAATGCCTTCTGAAATCGTTCTAAACATCAAATCATCGAGCTGACTCGAAGAAGAAGAATAAACTCTTCAGTAGGATATTGATTGTGTGAACAACCGATGACAGAAATGCTGGGAAGATCTAAATTGGGAGAACACAGAAACAGGGCCTGACGGGCGAGTGTGCGGAGAGCAGAGCCAAAGCATCATAATTCTCATGCCAATGGAAATGCAGTAGACATTCATGCCAATGGAAATGCAGTAGAATAATCTTTTATTCTGTAAACACATTCTAAGCACGGGAGTCGGGAATGTGCAAGATTTGTGTTGTTCACGTACGAGGCTGCAAAAACGTGACACTTCCTGCATTGGGAGTAAGAACAGTTAATGTATAGAAATTTTTATAAAAACACCCAGAATAATTTAGATAAAATTAGCAAGGCGTTTATCGGATTCTCACATGACCGGTCAGTGAGAAAAGTTCAGAGGCTTGGCATTTTGGATGAGGTGGCAAATTGCCATCGATATCTTATTCGCGGGATAAACCAGCAAGTTGTATAAGATGGATTGACCCTCTGACTGGAGATCAGTGACTAGCGGGGGTGCAGGGTGCATTGTTGCCTATTACCAATATCAATATTTGGGTAATTGTTAATCAAATAGTTAATCAATATATTGTTTTGTTTCATCAACAGGTTATTTACAAATGCTTTGGTCTGTAGTCATTAAATTGGGTTAGTAACTCTGAAGTCAGAGGCTTTCGGCTGAACACACTGCGCAAACTTGGCCACTCAGCCAATCGACCTTCATGGATTCATGGCTCTTGCTCTGCAATGCCGCCTGCCGCTTTCCGTAACTAGTCACACCTCAGCCTCCCGCTGTTCGTTACTGAAAACATCAAAGTATGTGTTTCTACACGACAATTAGGAGATCAGTTCGAAAAGCCCACAATGAACCCTGTCAGAAAGAGAAAACAACTTGCATTCCTGGGCAATAACAGGTTGTGGAGACAGAACACATGTTGGATCAACAGCTGGTTGCACCGGTGCTTTAAAACCGTAACCACTGGTTAGAGATCATTTTTTAATCTTGACATAAATTGTGGAAAATTTCAATCGTGCGGGAAGGAAACTATGGAAACACAAACGCCTCCACCACCAGAAGTGGGTTTCAAAAGAGTGAATTACATCTTAATCACTGATCCGAAACACATACCATAGATTGATTGGAAATAAATGCCCGAAATACTGTAAATATCTGATGCTGAACAGTTATCCTGTTATCACTTTAATTCACCAAGAATGCTTTATCTCCGTGTGGATATATTTTCAAGCGTTTATTAATTCCAAACGGCAGCGTGGGATATTCAGTAGATATGAGGGAGGGGGTAGTTTCGCTGTTCTCTGAGACTCACAGAACACTATCTGTGTGCAAGCTGCTGCCTGTCGGCAGGGCCGATTCCGACGTGCAGACATTCCTCAGAAGCGGCGAGCAGCTTCTCTGCTGAAGACAAATCCAAACAGCTCGACATTCCGCGCTCAACTTCAACCGTGAAAGAAGCTTGCTTAATATTGCATCTAAATAGTTCTTTTACAGAAAAAAATGACACACAGAAATCACGAAGATATAAACATAAAGTTGTCCGCGTCTGCAATCCCAGTGTCCACGTTTGACAAGTGTTATCAGACTCTGCGAGTTTCCAGTATTTTATTTTGCATCGAACAACCTCATCTGAAGTCTTAATATATATTTATTTGGGATTTAATTAAATAATTCGAACAGCGGAATTCTCAACTGTGACGTTATGAACACTAAAATATCACAGTCATTCTGTCTTTTGAGTGGTCAGTTTTTGTTTGTTTGTGTGTGTGTGTGTGTGTGTGTGTGTGTGTGTGTGTGTGTGTGTGTGTGTGTGTGTGTGTGTGTGTGTGTGTGTGTGTGTGTGTGTGTGAGAGAGAGAGAGAGAGAGAGAGAGAGAGAGAGAGAGAGAGAGAGAGAGAGAGAGAGAGAGGGAGAAGACGAGAGAGAGATCGGAGAGATTCCCTTCCGACATTTCCGATATCACTATTATTGTGAAAGGTTCTTCAGCACGGACTTGGTAGATAGAAACAACAGAATGTCTGTGATTGAAGTTAACGAATTCGTGTTGTTTAAAATCCATTTGTCAATAATTAATATGTTAACGAACATTTCAGAGCTCTTTTAACCCATGGACTCTCCTCCCAATTGCCCCAACCCCCACCAAATAAGAGTCGAACCCCGCTGTATACGTTCACTATTCTGGAGAATTAGAGACAACACCTGACTCGGATGTTGAACCGGACCAAATGACCGGTTTGCTCCTTCCACTCAGAGATAACTGCCTGAGCTGCGGCTCTCAAGACTATTCGGTGATAAACTCTCCGTCACTCATTCGAGATACAGTAGTCCGAATGAGCCGTGTAAATATAGATGGCCGCAGTTCATGACTAATAAACTCTCACCGGAACATGTCTGGCAGCAAAAGGAGAGTGGACTAGGGTAAGTAAATGAAGGAAACACAAACAGGAACATCAACTCTGCGTTAACCTTCCCTCGAGGTTCCAAGTAGGTTATGTCTGGATTTCCGTGTAGACCTCACAATTTTCCCTTCTCGCTCTTCCATCACAAACCAAGGATGTTCTCCTTTTAATTCAGCGAATCACCGTCTGCTGATTTAATCCAGCTTGGGTTCTTGAAGTTTCTGGGCTCCACACTGTGTCGGAACGGGGTCCTCCGGCACAGCACGATTTTCAGCTGAAGCATCGCGCCCCTGTCCCAGTTCAGGGAGTCCTTTTTCTACTGAAATCTAAGCAAACACGTTCACAATTTACCCCCACAGCAGCATTAAGAGGTTATTGACATTCCCTCTGGGCAGCTGTTGACACAAGAAGCCCCCGACGGCTGTGGTTAACAGTGGGCTTCATGTTACAAGCAGCTTTTCTTGATACACACCCCACCGGAAAAAGTCGTCTATTCCATTTTGCCAGAAGTTTTCGCGAGGGGATTGGTGGCCTGATTGAAAATTGGCACCATTGATGGACAGACGCAAGTACTTAAGGTGTTAGAGTGGCTCTAAGTGAACGAGAGATGAACTGACTGAAAATTGTCACTGAAATGAAATTGGCCGACAGGGCGGTAATGACGTTCCGTTTGATATTGATCACTAGGACGTAAGTAGGATGCTGATAAAAAATGGGAGCCGGGGATGGATTAATTTCCCGTTTCAAATTGATCACCAAAGAGAGAGCGTCAAATTGATTGAAAATTGTTATCAGGGAGGGAGTGTCACCTTATTGGAAATGGACAGCCGGTATGAAATGATGTACTCACTAAAATGAATGATTATCCACAACGTTTTGATCTATCGGACTCCTCATGGTCCTATAGTTCACGGTGTAAGACCTACCGAAGAGCAACAGCTTGACCTGTCTGATATTAAATTCCACCACGTATTCTCAGCCCACCTTTCCAGCTGGTCCAGATCCCACTGCAATCTCTGAAAGTCCTCTTCTCTTTCCTCTACACGCTTTAAGTTCGTGTAATCCGCAAGAGTGGCGATCCAGTCAACCTGGTCTCGTATCCAATTCACTGTCTCACTTTAAATGCCAAGCGACTGAACTTCCTTGACCGACTTCCCATGGGACAAAATCTCATCCAGAATCTTGTGGATTGTCCGCTGTCTTGCCATCAAACTTTCTGAATAACATTGTAGAATTATTCTGTAAGAATGGTTAAACACGACCTGCCCCGCTCAAAGCTATGCGACTATTCCTGATCAATCGTTCACTATACAAATACTATATATCCGGCCTCTCAGAATACCTTGCAATGAAGTTCATTGCAATTATTTTTGTTAATTTCAGGTTCGCTGGCCTATCGCTTCCTGGTTTATTTTGAAAGATCATCTTACACACCAGACCAACATATTTCAAATTGTCTGATGGGATATGGTTTGTTGAAAGTTTTGTGTAAAGTTGTCTTAATTAGTACAGAGATGTTCCAACGAGAGAATGTGTAGTACTTGGTCTGCCATTAGGAAAAGAGACAGAGCAGGTAACAGAAGTTTGTGCAAAGGAAAACTGTGGTAACAGTGCCTTTAGTTTCAAAAGAAATACGTATGCATAAATTTAGGTCTGCTCCGCGGTTTTGAATTCTAAATTGGAGGAAGTCCGATGTCGATGGTATCAGAAAAGAACATGCAAGTAGGAATTGTGACAGCCTGTTTTCTGGCAAAAGTCTATTTGGCAGCTGGCAGGCCTTCAACAGTAAAATTCGGAGAGTACAAAGATCATAGGTGCCTGCCAGAATATGAGGTAATGTTAACCGGTGTAGGACACTTTGTTCTTAAGAGATATTGAGACTTCTGCGAAGAAGCAAAAGGAGATGCTGAGCAGATCCAGACAAGAAGGACCAAATGAGGTATTTATGGACCATGGGAAATTCAGGAGTATACTTAAAACATAAATCAGGCTGCTAAAAGAAGTCATGAGGTTACCTTAGAAAACGTGGTTTAAAAAAAATCCGAAGGTATTCTACGGATATAATAAGAGCAAGAGGTCAGCCCGGGACAAAATTGTTTCTTTGGAATATTAGATGGCATTACCTGTGGGAAACTGAATGGAATGAGGAAGAACTCATTCTATACATTACATGCTGTGTGAGCCCTGGCTGGGTGGGGACCTGTTTTGTTTTCTCCCTCCCTCCTCTCAATTCTGATGTTCTGCCGACACCAAACGCAGAGCTGAGCCAGCAGTGTGCGTGAGAACAGCACCTTCCCTCCCTCTGCATTGTTCCTGATGCGATAAACATAGTGGCCTCCAGGTATTTTCTTTATAAAATGTATAAGTATATATAAATATATAAATATAAATATATATATAAATATATAAATATATAAAAGGTATAAATGTATAAATCTATACATTTAGATTCTGTAATTACGCAGGAGACAGGCACGGATTATTAAAGTGAGGCAAAGCGACATCAACCTCGTGAACTGTGTACCTCATATTCTGGAGGAGATGTAGGCAGCCTGAAGCAAAATAGTGTGCATTGCGATTGACAGCCTGTTACTATGGACCTGAAGGAAGGAGGCGTCCCAGCAGCGATATTTACATCATCCTTAGTGACAGATCAGGTAGGAGAGGATTGGAGGACAGCCGATGTTGCTCTTGTGTTCAACCAAGGCTCTAAAAATACCTGGGATATTATAGGCCAGTGAGCCTGATATCAGTAGTGCGAAATCTTTGAGTGTATTATGAGCGACCCGACATGTAACGATTTCATTAGTCATAGACAGATTACGGATCCAGGCATGGTCAACTGAGTAGTAGGACATGTCCTATTAATCAGTCCTGCGCCTGCAGTTATTTGTCATCTATATGACCGACCTGGTTCACAATGTGGTCAACTGGATCAGCAGAGTTGCGGATATCTCCAATACGGGGTGTAGTAGATAATGAGGAAGACTATCATGATTGCAATGGGATCTGGATCGAGGAGAGCAAACGGTTAAAAAAGGTAGATGAAATTTAGTGCAGATATGTGCGAGGTGGTGCACATAGTTAGGACCAAGCTATATCTTAAACAATGAACTGTTGGGAGTGTATTAGAACAAATGGAAATAGAGTTCCGGAATTCATGGTAGGGAGTCGTCACAAGAAGATGAGAATGCATTTGGCACATTGACCTTCATAAGACATGCTAGTGAATAGAGATGGAATGTTATGTTTAGGTTCTGTAGATATTGGTACGATATTGGTGAGGCGTAATTTGGAGTTTCGTGCACAATTTTCTTCACCTACCTACCTGGGATAGATGAAAATAACACTGAGCGATTAAAGATAAAATTTGCAAGGATGTTGCCGGGCCTGAAGGATCAGAGTTATAAAGGAATTTGGAACAGATGAAGACTTTATTCCTTGAAAGGGCGAGCACTGAGGGGATCTGATCGTGGTATACCAAATTATTAGCTCAAATGCAAACAGTGTTCCAGGAATGTAGGGGGGAACTACAAAAAGCGGTCATGGGTTGAGGCTGAAAGGTAAGTAGTTTAAGTGAAAGACGAAGGTAAATATCTTTACTTAGAGGGTTGTGAGCGTGTGGTACGAGTTGCTAGCACAGCTGATGCAACCTTTAAGAGAATGTTGAATGGCCTAATGGATGGTTGGGATATAGAGAGCAATGGTGCCGTTCCAGTTCGATGGAGAAGTCATTGTAAATGGTTCGGCACGGACTGCATGGGCCGCTCAATCTGTTCCTGTGTCGTACTTTTCTATATCTCTGACTCTGTGAATCTATTTGCTATCCTCCAATCTTCAGATGCATCATCTATCGCAAAGCACTTAATTTTCTCTGCTAAGGACCGCAGAAATTCTGCATTTGCCATCCACAGAGTCCATGGGATATCTTGCCAGGAACTGGACATTTATCCACCCTCAGAAATGGCCTACTTCTCTGTAAACTAGAAGGACTTATGGATTCACTTCTGCATTTTCCCACTTTAAATTTTATGACCGCCTCCCGTGATCTTCCCCATTTCTTTTGTGTCCACATATAGATTACTACTCGGAACTTCCACAGGACCAATCTTGTAACTTGAAGCCCTTTTACCCTGATCATATTTATAGAATCCCCGTGGAATATCCTTTATACTGTCTGCTAGGAAAATAATATATTTATTTTTCTGCTCTCTAGATACATTGCTCTTGAATAACTTAAACTACATAAGTACCTCAACTGCTCCTTCCTCCCTTCCTTCCCATACAACTTTTGTTCCTTAAACAGTGCTTCAATATTTCTTGAGAATGAAGGCTCGCTAAACCTCATACAATTTCCTTTTATTTTGTCAGTGACATACTGGCTTTGCACTCTCTATATTTCTCTTTTGAAGACCTCCCACTTTCCAAGTATACCTTTGCCAGAAAACAATCTGTTCAAATCCACACTTGCCGGGTTCTTTTGTTCATTATACAAATTGCCTTTTCTGCAGTTCAGAATATCATCCTGGGGGCCACAATGTCTTTTCCCATAGATACTGTGAAATTAAAATGAATTATGTACAGTGGATCCAAAGTATTGCGCTAAAGAAATTTATTTCACCAAACCTGTCTTACTCCCTAATAGGAGATCTAGTATAACACAGTCTCTGGATGGGACTTCTCTGCACTGACGAAGGAAATCTTCCTGAACGCAGTCGACTAACTGTATGCCTTTTGTGGTCTGGGAGTCCCAGTCAATATATAGAGATTAAATTACCAACTATAACCTCATGTGTCTCACAACATGCTCCGATTTTTCTTCAAATGCGTTCCATCTAAACCTCATGGACTTCTCTATACAGCCTCTCCCACCTCTCCGATTTCTATCCCTCCTCTCTCTATCTCCACACCCCCTTCGGTCCCAGCTTTTTCCCCCTTTCTCCACCTCTATCGCACCGTCTGCGACCTTTTGTCTCATACTCTCTCTTCTCTTCTCTCTTCGCTCTACCTCGTCGACTTTGCCTATGTCTACACCTCTCTCACTGTCCTCCATCCCTTACAAACTCTCCCTCCCTCTTCCTCTCCATAATCTTACCGTCTCGCTCTCCATTCCTCACCCTCCACCCTCAATGTTCAACTTCTTCTCATCCACAGCACTCCAACGCATTCCCTACCCACCACTACCCTGGACCCTCGCCATCACCATCACTTTCCAGCTCGACCACTCCCTCACACTCAAAGTCACATGCATCCTCGTGCGTCCGTATACCCATCATCTCTTCCCCCGTTCACACTGACTCTCAATCATATTGGTCCTTCTGCATTGCACTACAGCACACTCTCACCGTGTCAGTCAGCCTCCCCCTCCCAGCCACTTCCATGCCCTCAGACTCGTTTTACATTCGACCTCCACATCCTCGTGCGCCCTCTTCCCCTCACTCTCCCCTTTCACATCTCCTCGCCATCAACCTCACTCTCCACTTTCCCTAAACCTCAACTTCAGAATTTCTCTCACCCTCATTCTCCCCATCATCCCTCACACTGACGCTCCCTTATATCAACAACATTTTAAAGGTAAATGGCGATTGTATCTGGGAAAAGTTGGAGCTTGAATACCATGAGCAATCTTATTTATTTTGAGAAATGTCTTTGCTGAGAAGGCAATGAGCTGGTTTATTTAGAAGAGTCGGGAAAATTCTCTTTAAAGCCCCTCCAGATGTTTCGAGTCTGATTTAAATATAAATTGACCCTTGGTTATGTTCTTCATTACAGGTTCAAGTGGTCATTGCTGCAGCAGAAATGGTTAAATACAAGATTAAAGCGACTATGTTCACATCTGAACGTCATTGTTTTCTCGAACCGATTAGACTTGTCTTTTTACAGGACGGCCGCTCCCTGTTCTGTGGAATTTGCCGGGGCAGGCAGCCAGTTACACACAAACCCTGAGCTCCGACTATCACAGAAAAAAACAACAACCCGCAGCTTCGAAATCAGTCAACAATCTGGCAGCTTCACCCTTCATTTCCAGCCCATGAAAGCTATCGGCCTCCAACATCGGCTGTTCATTTTCCATGAACGAATGCAGCCTGATCAAATGAATTCTTGCAGCTTTTTGTGTATTTTCATGTTTATGAAATGTTCGAGAAGGCGCGTATGAGGCAGTGAGTGGGCAAAGAGACGACTTGACCACATCGACAATGTCAGAAATTTGTGGGGGATTGAGATGAGAATAACTCAGCTACTGATACTTATTTCATATCTTTGTTTCAAAGCACCCAATTTCAGTGTTTTGTCTCAGTGATCAATAACTTGTCAACAAATCGGTTTCAATGGGTACATTTGCTGTCAAAGATTTGTTTACAATATACTTCCTGAATTTATATTTTTTCTTCGCAAACATTCACCGACACAGATTACTGTCTCAAAGAATGACAGTAAAATGTTAGAAACCAGCTCCCCCCTCCCACGCATAAGCGGCAGCAATCCTCACGAGCAAAAACGCATCTGCAACTTCTACCGAGCATTCAAGCGTTTAGCAAATTATCAATAAAGCTACATACTTGCAGTATCCCGAAAACTACTCGTTCGCAGAGTATTTCTATATAACACAGGAAGGAAGGAACGCTGTTTCGCAGCGGGAGGGGAAACGTAGCAAAACAACTCGTCGATTGATGGTGTTAAAATCTGTTGCGTCGTGAAATAAGTATATATATAAAATTCTGTGAGTATTTGCAATTTCTCACAATGGCCAACTGAAGCAAATGTTCCATTACGTTCAAGGACCATTTGCTGATTGCAATTGGGGTGAAGAGCTATAAGGAGATAGACGTGCCGAATGCGGGATGAAAGCGCACATATTTCAAGCTAAGTTTAAATCAGCTTATTGTATGGAGTAGCAGGTATGAGGGGCCGAGTGGCTTATTACGCAGTAACATGTTCAGAAATGTCCAGGACAATTGAATTAATGTAAATCGATCAGATGAACGCTCGCGAAGGCACACGAGTATCTTTCTTTGATTGAACGTAGCAGGCTCTGGGTGCAAACATTTCCTTCATCTTCCCCATTAAACTGTTTCTCCCGCTTTACAAATACAAATAAATTGTCCTGAATCGTGAAGCTCTTGGAAAATCTTTGAACAAAGTTTTTCACATGTGCTGTGGGGGTAAATTGCGTGACGTGTTTGTTTTGATTTCAGCAGAAAGACGAATTTGAGGTGGATCTCTTCCAGCGCCGGGAAGTTCCGTTCCCACACCGGGTGGAGCTTAGAACCTGCAGAACCAATCAAATCAGCAACCTGGGATCCGCTGAGCAAGATCCCCGCCCTGTTGGTTCTGTTTGATCAGCAAGGAGGAAAAGTGTGAGATCGACACGGAAATCCAGACAGACCCTACGCGAACGCGGGGGAAGGTTAACGCAGCTGCTGACATTCCTGTCTGTGATTCCTCCATTTACTCCAGTTCCCTCTCCTTCCGCTGTCGGTGAGGGTGTGTTGGACCTGAATTGACACGGGTCCGCACTGCACTCCGACCTGCTTCAACAACGTGGTAAGTGTTGTCTCCGATTCTCCCTAATCAGATGACCGTTTACAGCTTATTCCACGATCGGGAGAATTCAATAAAGACGGGAGCTCTGAACTGTTCATTACCGAATTTATTATTGATCAAATAGACTGAAAGAAACGACGTCCTTACCTTCACTCGCACTCTGCAGTTGGTTTCTACAGTCAGTGAAGAAGAACTTCCCTAAACCATAGTAATATTCGAAATGTCCCATGTTTTACGGTCCGGTCTCCCATTTCTCTCTCTCTCTCTCTCTCTCTCTCTCTCTCTCTCTCTCTCTCTCTCTCTCCTCTCTCTCTCTCTCTCTCTCTCTCTCTCTCTCTCTCTCTCTCTCTCTCTCTCTCTCTCTCTCTCTCTCTCTCTCTCTCTCTCGTCTCAATCACTCATTATCGCGCACACACAGTCACATGAATTGACTTCAAACTGACTACAAACTGACCACAGAATTACAGCGACCATGATATTTTACTGTTGGAACTTCGCAGTTGAAAGTGCCGTCGATTGAGTTTTTTTTTTTAACTAAACCCCAATACATGGATAGAGAGATTCAGATTGCACATATCGTGTTTTTTGTATGTAACAGTGATATTTAATACAATACTAAACTAGCTTTGTTCACGGTTGAAGGTGAGTGCGGAATCTCGAACCATTTGGATTTCCTTTCAGCAGAGAAGCTGCTCGCTGCTCCGAGGAATGTCTGCATGTCGGGATCCGCCTTGCAGATAGGCAGCAGTTTGCACAGAGATAGTGTTCTGTGAGTTTGACAAAACAGCGGAACTGCCCGCTCCCTCATATCTATTAAATATCCCTCGCCTGTTTGTATGGTAGGAATTTAGTTTAAACGCTTGAAAATATATCCACACGTTGGTAATACATTCTTGGTGAATTAAGGTGATAATAGGTCTGGTATTTATAGCATTTCGGGTCTTTATTTCCGATAACCCCCATGGTATGTATTTCGGGTCAGTAATCAAGAAGTCATTGCTCTCCTGTTACCCACTTCGGGCGGTGCTGGCCGTTGCTTTACTGTAGTTTCCTACCTGCACGGTCAATAGTTTCCACAATGTATGTCAGGATTAAAAACAATCTTCCAACCACTGGTTCCGGTTTAAAGCCATCGTGCGACAAGCTGTGCAGCCAACATGTGTTCCGTCTCCGAAACTTGTCATTGCCCAGGAATGCATGTTGTTTGCTCTTTGTGCCAGTGTTTATTGCGGGTGTTTCGAACTGATCTCCTCAATGTCTTGTAGAATACTGGGATTCTGTTCAGGATCTCAATACACAACAAACAGCGATGGTGGGATTGACCAGTTACAGAAAGTGGTAGGCGGCATTGCAGAGCGAATCCACTTTCTTGGCAATATATAAACACGAAAGACTTTGACTACAGAGCACCTGTAAACCAATTTAATGAGTCCAGATCAAAGCATTTGTCAATAACCTGTCGATGACAAAAAGTATTGTACTAAGCAAATCATCCTGATTTGTTGATATAGGTTATAAGCAACAATGGACCTTACACTGACCCCGCTCTGCTCTCCTTGTCCACCCCCATCCACGCACTGTTGTCTGTATGTTCCTAATTTACGTTTTCTCTTCGTTTCCCTCACTGGCTGTTCACAAAATCGAAATACAACTTATGATTTTTATTCTTCTTCTGAGTATCAGCTGGATGTTTTGCAGAAATTTGTCCAAGTTCTTCCAGCTTTCCATATGGAAGCTTCAATTTTCTTTTCTTTATTCCGGATGAAACATATTTGAGTCTTCCCGAATAGCGGTTACGGAAGCGAGAATGCAAAATGACAGGATGCATGGGCACAGAAGAGGAAGAGTCCATCATGAAACGAACACCTAAGATCCGACTCCCCTCTATAGTGGGGACTATGGGTTCAGAAGCACTAGCCAGATGCTGGGAAGTGACGGTAGGTCAACGATTTCCGGGGACGGGGGTAAGAGGTAATATAGGTTAGATGTTCACCCTTATTTTTCCCGGTTATTCTTAGACGTTGCAGTGAAGGTCATCTCTGGACGTTTTCCGTCTGTCAGGACATAAATCTGTGGGAAGGTTGTAACATCTTAAATTATATGCAAAAATATTTGAAAACAAATGTATAGACAACCATGAAAGGATTTTATTTGCACTGCCGTAGGCTGAAACTGACCATGAAAGTTATGAAATGGGGAAGGAAATAGTGGAGTTGTGTTGTTGGCCAGTGGCAATTGACTGAGCTCAGAGGCTCATGTCTCCGGGACATGAGCAGCGTCTCAAGGAGAGCAGAGCGGGATCAGTACAGGGTCCATTTTTGCTTGTAACCTATATCAACAATCAGGATGATTTGCTGTTATCTGCAGCAGCGTCCGCAATTCAAGTGTCCTTTCCGAGCAGTAGGAGCGAGTATGCTTCGAAAAGCCTGAGATGTCATTTTGAACAGATCCCCAAACCGGCAGTGTCCTGATCCGGCTGTGTGCAGAGTGAAATGAAGGAGATGTCTTACCATCACTGACGAGCGGAGCAGTGCCTCCCGGTGGCACTCTTCTCTAAATCTGTCTGGGCGATGGGGATGTGGTCTTTGTCATTGGGGAAAACAGAAGAACAAAACCATATCGTCTTTATCCCACCCAAACGACGACAGGATCAGGCAGAGTACTGTGCTCGACATCTTGATGAGGTTAAACGCTGAGACTCGGTTGACGATCACGCAACAAACAGTGCGGTTAAGTTAATCTCTGGTGGGTTGGCAGACTACGTGTGGTCGTAAGTCACGCCCAGTTGTGCTCAGGTCGCAGAGGGTCGTGGTGATGTGGTCACATGTAAAATTTCCGAGATTTCTGCTCACACTAACAACAAGGTGTAGCTGTGAGTGAGTGGTTGAAAACATGAAAGATGTATAACTGTTAGCATGTCTACTTTGGTGCCGAATGCAGAATCATTGCTAACTGAAGAGAGATCTGCGGATGGTGATGTCCAGATTGCGGAGCTGTGCCACCACACCAGAGACTGAAGACCATCCTGGGGTCACAAATCACGAACTCACTGCCAAAATGTTTTTTTTTTTATTCCCAGGCAGCCTGATTACTGAAGTGAGAAAGGTTCGTTCCAATTTGGCTCGGCGTTTCTTTTTGCCGATACAAGCAGAGCCTTATATACAGTATGTGGTGAAGTGTGTGTTTTTGTGGCAGCTTCTCCTTATAAATGCTGCCTGTTTTCCACTAGCATTTTGTGTGTGTTGGGTGGGTGGTTAGATTGATTGATAGACAGATGGATAGATGTATAGATAGATGCGTACATACATAGATGAATGGATAGATAGATAGATAGATAGATAGATAGATAGATAGATAGATAGATAGATAGATAGATAGATAGATAGATAGATAGATAGATAGATAGATAGATAGATAGATAGATAGATAGATGCATACAGACATAAATGAATGGATAGATAGATGGATAGATAGATGTATAGATAGATGCATACATACATACATACATAGATGAATGGATAGATAGATAGATGGATAGATGTATAGATAGATAGATACATACATAGATGAATGGATAGATAGATAGATAGATAGATAGATGGAAAGTTCTCCAGTTGCCAGGGACACAGCAGGCTGGACAAAGTGTTTCGGATCATGCTTCTGCTCTGTCATCTGGAGGTGATGTTGTCCAGCTGACTCCGGGTGAGCTATATTACCTCTGACATTTCAAGCAACGCGCTTTGCTTTGTTGCAACGGTATTGTGTGAAGACAGGAACTCTGTAAATTGGAATAAATAAATATTTCGGCCAGACTCCAGATGTGGAAATAGGAAGTGGTGACATTTTCATTCCAGTAACCTTCACTGGTCCTGAGGCGAGATGGAAAAACAATTAGTTTGGGCATTGTAGAATGTGGGTCACCATTGTAGGAAGAAACTGAAATTCTCTTTTCAGGTGAAAGTCGATTACCACATTGTTTTATCTCATATACAGAGATTCTGTGAAAAGCGTGTTATGAACCACACAATGACTCTCTCCCTCCCGCAATTTTCTCCCCTCCAGCTCTCCCGTTTCCTCGCCCATCCTTTTCCTCTTCTTCTTGGCCTTCTCTCTCGCCGTTCTTCCTTCGCTTTCCCCACTGAACAGTTTGGATTTATTTTCCTAGTACGGAGGAGATTGTATAAGGTATTCTGCCTGATGGAGAGAATGTATAACACAGACAATGGGAATCGTATCCGATGTATCAGATTTTTCAATAGAACACACTATAGATTTAAGGTGGGGAGTGAGAGTTTCAGCAGGATTGTGGAGTGTTCATCTTCAACCAGTTGTGTTGCTGGAAGAAGGGCTGACGGCTGCACAACTCTGTAAATGTTCCTAAGCCACTGGCAAGTGCTAAATGGTGACTGATCCTGTTTCCTGCAGGGTGAAGATGCTGCCTGTCTACTTGCTGATTGCCTCGTTTGTCATTGGGGCTGACTTGAGTGAAAGGTAAGGACTGAGCGAAGTTCCATTTGATCCGCAACCCTACATCCGTCAGTCTGTCCCAATAACCTGCCCAGCTCCACTTCCTATCGCAGCTGTACTTAGACCCGTATCTTATCCTTGCCCTGCTTTCCTCTTCAACACGGCATCGGTCATCAAACCAGCCTCCTTGCAAACAACCTGCCCCCCATGTACCCGGTTCACCCCACTGTATCCCTGTTACGCTTGTGTTTTACTTTTTTGTTCACCGAGACCATGACCTGCGCTGGCTCACTTCTGATGATCCACGGTACACTGAAGTGTCAGGGATGTCTGATTCAGGTGTTGGAACTGAGCTGTTTATTTCTCTCAATGTGTTTCTGCTTTCAGTCATTGTCTGGAGTCTGATGTCCTGTGTACCACTACGGATTATCAGGTAATGAGATCACGAATATCACTGACCCCCCTCTCCTACAGACAGAGCCACCCTCTCTTCTTCAGTCGTATCAGTTCATCTATCCCATAACCCGTTTCCAGTCGTGTATCACAACTCAGCTTCTTTATTTGTGCCTCCAGTTACCAGTCAGTGCCTGGCACAAATCACATTCTTCAGGAAACAGCCATGAGCAGCTTCCTTCTCGTCACGCAGCATCAGGAACTAGGGTGAATAGCATCGATCCTTTGCCACTGGGTCTGAACCCAAATGCACCTTACCCCTCATACTGGGGTTTCAGCAGCAACTGAAGGACCACAGGCAATTACCTCCAACATTAGCCTGGGAGGGAAGGTGTGAAGAGCAAAGTAAAAAGTATAGGTAGTTTGTCCAGTCTTTGGAAAGGGCACAGAGGAGCTATAGTAGAATGTTCTCTGGATAACATGAGAATAGGAGGATATACACGTTGCTTAGTGAGTGGGACTTAATTCACTTCGACATTAATAACGAATTAACTTTGTTCCACCCTCTCCGCCCGGCTCTGAGCCTCACACCACCGTTCCCCTCTTCCAACTCAGCAGAATAACAACACCATCGTCTATCAACAGCTCCGTCGTTACAAAGAATCGGTCTGGGTTGGAACACACGTGGATGTCGGCATCAGCCCCAAGGTTGTCACTTTCATGCAGCCCCTAATCAGCTACACAAGAGGGGAAAACTCTGCAGGTAGGTGGGGAGCGGGGGTGGGGTGGGATATCAAGAAAGAAGCGGTGAGTGTCACGGCCCTATTGTAGGGGAACTGCCCGTTCTGCGACTTCATCATTTCAGAGCCACTCAGTCTGTGTCTCTGCATGCGTCTTCCCGTCGCGAAGAGCCCGGCCAGTCCTGTCGAAATGAAGATGAACAGAATGTTTACAGACAGTTCATCAATCAGTTGAAAACAGCGGCGGGATTACCAGAAGGAACAGAGTGTTTGCAGTCCAGAGGGCTGATCCACAAAGCCTGGTGAATTCAGGTTTAGTAGTACCATCACATTCCAAGGTAGGGTTTGTGAATGTGGAAAGCATATGGGGATCAGATAATTAGACTGGATCGAAAACACAGCCGAGAGTAGCTGTCAGTTTAATGAAGAGAAAATTACACCATCATCAACCTGAAAAATACAGAAAGATACAGACCCTCCGGCGCATGATGCTGTGCCGAAATTTTAACTACACTGACATCAATTTAATCCTTTCCTCCTACACAGCCCTTCGTTTAAGCTGTCGTCCCTGTGCCCATCCCGGAGTTTGTTCAATGTCCCTAAAGTATCTGACACTTTCTACGCCATAGGAAGCGCGTTCCACGTACTCACCACACTCTGTATGTAACTCTGCATCCAAGGTATGTGTTCCTCCAATCTCACTCCGGTTCTGCTTCTTTGTGTTAGACCTTTCTAAGATGGGTAAAAGACCAAGTGTCTTTCTTCTTCTTGAGCCCACTATCCCATACTGGGACACAGGCAACTGACAGGAGCACGGAGAGTTCATTATCCTTGAGTAGACATTCAAACTGTCCCAATGAGAGAGATGATTTATTATACATCCCTAACCCATTCTCCTGCTTTTACCACACTGGCTATTCAAAAATCCACCAACCTCCGCTTTCAATATACTCAATGACTTGGATTCCTAGTACGGGAAACATCATCGTCTCGTCCACTCTATCAAGTCCTTTCAATATTCGATATCGTTCAATGAGATAACCCCTTATTCTTCTGCACTCCAACGAGTACAGGCGTAGATCAATCAGATTCTGGTCATTTGTTAAGCCCTTCATGCCCTGAATCATTATTGTGAAGCTCTCCTGTACCGACTCCAATACCAGCATACCATTCCTGAGATAAGGAGCTCCGCACTGCTCACAGTACCCCAGGTGAGGCCTGACCAATGTCTTCTCCTGCCTGGAACACGGTTTTCTCGTCCCGTCGAAATGAATGCTCTAGGACACTACCTATTGGAGACGTTCTCCCCCTCTGAATTTTGAAATTGCACCGTTTTTTTTGAAAATATACTTTGGATTTATTCTTTCTACTAAAGTGCATGTACACGCATTACCTATGCAACATTCCATC
Source organism: Hemitrygon akajei (assembly GCF_048418815.1). Classification (NCBI taxonomy): domain Eukaryota; kingdom Metazoa; phylum Chordata; class Chondrichthyes; order Myliobatiformes; family Dasyatidae; genus Hemitrygon; species Hemitrygon akajei. Next base: position 5,798,942 of record NW_027331942.1, on the reverse strand, counting down.
TGCCACTTGTTTACTCATTCTCCCAAACTGCATCAGTCCTCCGGTCGTTCAGCTTTCTGAGTAGCTTCTTGCAATAGCAACTGTACTCATTTATTTTCTCCCAAAGTCATTCCTCACCCAGAAAAAATTCAGTGATCCAAGAACCTGAAGCCCCTGCACCATCTTCTCAGCCACACAAATATCTGCCAAATCATCTTTCATCGATCCGCATTGGCGCGTTGGACAGTTTGCAATACAGAAATTGCTATCCTGCGTTCCAGCATTCTGCCTAGCTCTCTAAACTCTCTCTTCAGCACCTCTTTGCTTTGCCTTTTACGTCATTGGCATATATAAGTGCCAAGGTAGTTCGCTGCTCTCCTTCCTTCTCCAAAATAACACCGAAGCGACCCCATACTTCTCTTACCCTTGTTCCCGAGAGGCAACGATCCATTCGGGTGTCTCGTTCACGTCCAGCGAATCTCCTGACTGCCCCTCCGACTATTGAACCCTGATCCAAAGCCTTTTCTCCCTCTTTCCCTTCTGCACACGGACACATGCTTCGTGCCAGTAACCACGTGTCCGTGCATTCTCCTGGGAGGTAATCTCCCATAAGGTGCGATGCGTCATTTTAACTCAAAATTAACAGGGATCAGAAGAGAAATGCGCCGGAAATTCAATAATCCAATTCATTGGAGTATAACGCAAAAAGAAACGATCCTAACATAGTTCCAATTGGAACACCATCAGACATCGGCAGCCAAAAAGAAATGGCTCCTTTTATTCCCTTTCATTTCGTCTTAGCAAACAGTCACTGCTTTAACCATGGTAGAATCTTTCCTGTAATACCACGGGATCGTAGCTTGAAAACCAGCCTTGTGAGTGGCAACTTGATAAAGTGCTGCCGAAAATCCAGGTACACTGCATCATCGGATTTACATTTTTCAATCCAGGTTATTATATATTTTTTAATGCAAATTACCATAGTGTCAAGAATATTAGATGGTTAAATTCGTAGCTCAAGGATGAGAGTGGGAGAACTGGTCTGAAATCATGGGAAATTAGCACAACAATTGGGAATGGAAGTAGCCATAGCAGTGTGATGGGCTGAACCTGGACCATATGCATCACATAACTAGGGCTGTGGACAGGACCTTAAATTAATCTGTAGAGAAGTGATTCTAGAAATGCGGATAAAGTAAAAGGAAAAAGGACCTTGGTGACAAAACGCATTGATGAAGTTAGAGCAGTAGATGTAGTGTATACGGTTTTCAGCAAGGCATTTGACAAGATACGCCATTCAAAGCCTTATTTAGGAAGTAAGGAGACATGGGATCCAAGGAGACATTGCCTTGTGGATCCAGAACTGACTTGCCCATATAAAGCAAAGAGTGGTTGTAGACGGGTTATATTCTACATAGAGATTGGTGACTAGTGGTGTGCCTCAGGGCTCTGATCTGCGACCTCTACTCTTCGTGATTTTTATAAATGAGTTGGAAGAGGAAGGGGAGGGATAGTTTGGACAACTTGCTGATGACACAGACGTTAATGGTGTGGGATAGTGTGGAGGTTTGTCAGATGTTATAGCGGGACACTGATAGAATGCAAAACTTAGCTGAGAAGTGGCAGATTGAGTTCAACCTATAGGACATTCAAAGCTGCTACGCAGATTATCTCTGGTTAAGAAATCATATGGTGCATTGACATTCATCAATCGTGAGATTGAGTTTAGGAGCAGAGAGGTAATCTTGCACACGGATGATAAATTAAACGTAGGACAGTGTAGGATGAAAGGGTTAAATTGATCTCAGTGTCGGTGGAATGTCGGCACAACATCGTGCGCCGGCGGGTCAGTACCGTTCTGTACTTTTCAGGTCGACGATAGTGTAACTTTCCCTTCAGGAAACTTATATCGAGCCCTGTCGATAGAGGAGAACAGATGGGCATTATTTTCCATGCGTTGCAGAAGGCGTTTGATAAGGTGCATCATAAAAATTATACATGAGAGCGGGATGCAGATTGTTGGGAGTGATATATTAGGATGGATAGAGGATTGGTTAACTCAGAGAAAGCAGAGTCAGGATACATAGGTGTTACATAGGCGAGATTCTCCTTTGTCTATCCTTCTTAATAACTTTTTAAATACTTATGCAAATTGGCAGACCATCAAGAACATTAGAGAGTTAAATGCGTAGCTCAATTTTCAGTGTGGGAGTAGTAGGATTGAATTCATGGGAATTTGGCAACAGTTCTTGGGAAGGAGGGAGCTGGACCTGAACCGTGATCGGCCCTGAATCCTAGGGGATCACATAACTAGGGCTGTGGACATGAGTCTAAACTAAATTCTAGGATAATGGTATCGTTAGTTTGAATAAGCATGGATAAAGTGAAAATGTGTGGATAAACATAATGACATGTAAATGATAAAAAACAGAAATTTAAGAGTTGAGTGAGGAAAAGTCAAGCACAAAAGTGTAAAGGTTTGCAAGATTTTAAAAGCACAATGAGTGTAAGGGCACTTCATTTGAATGTGGCTATAGGTTCATCGAAACTTCTGCAGAACTCAGCAGGTTTGGTAAGAATGTCTGTGGTGTGTTGGTCTTCCTTGTCTGGCGTCGTCGCAGAAACAACAGGAATGTTTTTTGTGAAAATATTTTTAAAAATCACCTGAATGGTATATAATGCGGTGGTCTATGTGGGAGTGGATAGTTAGGTTGATCTTAAAGTAGGTCATAGTGTCATCAGAAAATGGTAGGATGGAGTTCCTCCTTCGCTTTCTATTGAAACTCCTGTTTCCGTTTCCAGTGAGAAGTATAAATCTTTTTAACTTTCTTCATCACCCCTAGGATTGAGGATCCAAAGCAATGGACAATTTCTCATTTCATTCACCGGAGATGGAGAGATTACAATGTATTTGTTGGTTCCCGAAGAACTTTGGGAAAACCCTCCAACACCAACAAGCCCACAAGTGAGTACTAGCTGGAACCTGAGCGGTCATTATATTTTGATTGACCCGCAGGCCGAGGGCGAAATGTGGTCGGGAACTAGATGGGGAGGCCTGCTCAATGGGGTGATGGTTACATTTTTGTCTGCCTTTCAGCTATTGAAGCTGGAGACATGCTAAGAAGGGAGGAATGCTGGCTTCGACGAATATGTGGGATATTTAGGACCAGAGTATGTCGATGTTTTTCAGGACGCGGGAAACACTGCTCCCTGTGATGCTTTTGATGTTCATTATTAAGGGAGAGGGTTTTAGTGTACTGAAATGCAAACAATAAAGTACGTCGAATTCAGCACAGTTTCCTCAAGGGGAAATTACACCCTGCAAAGTAGTTCGGATTCCTTGAGGACACAACAGACAGGATTGACAAAGGCGAGTCAGTCGTTGATAAATGAATGTATCTGAATCAGAACCTGAGCCCGCACTAGGGTCAGTGGATGTGGCAAATCAGGAAGTTGGAGGCACTGGCGGACGGGATAAAGGTGAAAGCATGTTTCATTTGGGAATTCTCGGGATCAGGAAGGGACTGCAAGGGAACGTGTCGCCCGTCAGGAGAGTAGGGTGAGTTTAAGCAAAATCGGGAGGTCATCTCAGATATGACCTTACACCTGAGTGAATAGACGGACAGGACCGATAAATGGTCGTGTATCGTATTTTTCCTGTTTCAATTTCTAAGGTGTATCTATCCTGCAGGCGTTTATAACTCGTTTCCCGACAATGGACGTGCTCTCCTGGAGGATTCGGTGGAATGCCATGACCCAGGCAAATGACTTCAATCGCACGCTCACTGAGCAGAATGCCAAATTCAACAACTCCTTCTTCTTCGTGTCTTTCTGCACAGGGTAGGTAACACACCGAGGCGTGTAGTTGAGTCTGCTGTGTAGCCAGTGCCTACCGGGGCATAGCAATGTCTCTCCTCGCCGTTTGCCAGGAGGGAGAGTACCAGCATTCTGGTCGCAGCCTACGATTCCGATGGCGAATCCTTGTGGATTTATTATGGTCGTGGAGAATGGTATTCCATCCTTGTGCTTCTCAATTTTTCCTGGCAGACTTCTGAAAATAAAAGCGTGCTGACTTCAGTCCATTTTATTCGATACTTTAAAATAATTCTAAACGTCATCCTCAGAAAAATGTTGCCAGCAACTAAGTTAGACGAAATGACTCTGAAATATTGTTCATAAAATGAGATGATGAAGGAGGTTTTGGACCAAGTGGCCCATCGGGTCTGTCGACAGTTAATAATGTCTGATTCATTATCTCCCTCAACCCCACTCCACTGTCTTCTCCCTGTAAACTTTGATTCCTTTGCTAATCGAGATCGTATCAACCTTCACTTTAAATGTCCACAAGAACATGGAGTCCACGTCCATGTATAGCAGTGAATTCCTTGGATTCACCATCCTCTGGCTGAAGAGATGCTTCGTCATCTCGATACTAATGGGATGTCCCTCTATTCTTAAGTTTGCACTCTGGTCCACTCTATGTCGGCAGTTCAGCAGATCCCTGCTCATTGCTGTAACCTCCTGCGAGTACAGGGGCAGTCCCATGCAACGCTCCTCTGAGGATAACGCTTGCATTTTCGATAGCATTCTTGTGATTGTCCTCCTGAACATCGCCAACGCCAACGCTCACTATGCTGTGTAAGGAGTCTACCGCTGCTAGCAGTACACTGAATGTATTGTGATCAGTGATTCATAAATCCTCAGCATTACCTCTTCGCTACTGCATTTTAATCCTCTCGAATTGAATGCTGACACTGCATTTGCCATCCTTGCTGTCAACAGACCCTACATGTTAACCATTAGGGAATCCTGCACGATGATACCAGCATCCATTGGCACATCTTATTAATGGATTTTCACACCGTTGAGGAAGTTGTTTGCACCTTTATTCATTCTTCAAATGTGCATGGCCATCAATTTCCTAAAACTGTATTCCATCTGACAAATCGTTGCCTCATTTCCAAATCTATTTTGGTACTTGTGAATTTCTCCGACTTCCTCAAACTTCGGCAGCACCACCCACCCACCCCCAACCACCCTGTTCACTAACCTTGGTATCGTTTGCAAAGGTGGACACAAAGCCAGACATTCCGTATTCCAAATCATTTACATATCACGTGAAAAGTCCCGATGGCAACACCGATTCCTAAGGAACAGTTCGATAAGCTACCAGCTAACCAGATAAATCCCCGTTTGTCCAGCTCTTTCCCTCCTGTCACCGGTCTCATGTAGGAGACATTGTTAACCTGAAAATATACCTTTAAGCATGGACCCGGGCTTATGTACCTTCAGATATGTCAGCCTCCGGATCCACCTCCAGTCTATTCAGCTTCCCGATCTATCTTTTCGTCCTTTTCCCTTCTCGATGTAACTTCAGACGATTTAGCCTCCCGATCTATGTTTACACCTTTGTTTCCGGATCTACCTGTGTCATATCTTCCTGATGACTTGATTTCACTTTTTACCAGCAGAGCATTACCATCCCCTTTGCCTTTCTGCCTACACTTTCGATACAATATGTATCCTTTGGACATTAAGTTACCAGTACTGTCAATCTTCTTTTTGCCATGGTTGAGTGATGCCTGCAAAAACATACTCGCCATTCTGCAACTGTGCTTCAAATTCATCGACCTTACAGAGTACACCTTGGGTATTAAAAAAAAACACCCTCAGTCCTGTAGTCACCATTTTCAATTCCACATTGCTATTAATACTGTTGACTGCGAATGTATTCTATTATCAGACTCTCCTTGCTAGCCGCCTCACTATACATGGCCTCTGTTTTAAAACCAACTGCCACAGGTTTGGGGCTATCAAACGGTTCTCATCACCCAGCTGAATTAATTTAGACATACATGTATCCGCAAGCAATTTGGATTCCTTCGGTCTCCGGGTGTAACAGCCCCTGTTGTACAGGTCATGTCTTCCCCGGAAGATATCTCAATGATCCATAACTCTTGCCAATGCCCGTGCACCCGATAGTCAATCAGGCATCGACCTGTAAATTCATTCTATTCTTACCTTCATTGGTACGTGGAATAGGCAGCAATCCGGCGATTATTATCCTTGAAGTCGTCTTTATCTGCGTTCTACCTAATTCCCTAAAACCCCTCTTTATGACATCACCACTTCGCCTACCTATGTCATTGGTGCTAATATGCAGCAAGACTTCTGGCTGCTAATCATTGACCTTAGAAACATTGGAAACTTACAGCACGACACCAGCCCTTCGACCCACAATGCTCTGCCGAACATGTCCTTATTTTAGAAATATCTAGTCTACCCTGCAGCCGTCTATTTTTCTAACCTCCTTGTACCGATCCAGAAGTCTCATAAAAGACCCCATTGTTTTCGCCTCCACTACCACCGACAGCAGCCCATTCCACGCACTCACCACTCTCTGCATAAAAAAACGTAACCCCGGCATCTTTCTGCACATACTTCCAAGCACCTTAAAACTGTACCTCTCGTGTTAGCCATTTCTGCCCTCGGGAAAAGAAAGCCTCCGACAATGCACATGATCAATGCAACTCATCATCTTTTACTCCTCTACCAGGTCACATCGCATCCTCTGTCGCTTCAAAGAGTAAAGGCCGCGTTCACTCAATCTATTCTCATAAGGCATGCACACAAATCCAGGCAACATCCTTCTAAATCTCCTCTGCACTCTTTATATGGTTTCCATATCATTCCATTAGTGAGGTGATGATAACTGAGCACAGCACTCCAAGTGCGGTCTGACCAGGGTCCTATATAGCTGCAACATGCCCTTTCGGCTCTTGAACTCAATCCCACAGGTTACGAAAGTGAACCTTGTTACCCACAGAGTCAACCTGAGCAACAGCTTTGAGTGCCCTGTGGGCTCGGATCCCAAGATGCTGGACTGATGGGTGGGATCCTTAGTTATACCAAGCGCCCTGCATATGCATCACTCCTGATAGGTTCCCCAGATGAATATTAGGGATTTCCGTATGAACCTCTCAGCCGTTCTTACTGTCAGTTGTAGTGACTCCAGGGCCATTTCTCCTTTGCTCCTGTGCCAGATGGAGAAACAATTGTCAAGATGTTCGCAGTCGTACTCCTTTAATTTGCAGTTCAGATGGGTTTTGGAGCTTGGCTTACCCCAGTCTATTTCGGATTGAAGTTGCAGCTGTGCTTCCCTGTTCAGGTGTTATTAATTCACCAGGTGAGGTCATCGCTAATGTGAACTCCAAGAAACATCATTAATGAGTAAACGCGAGGAAATCTGCAGATGCTGGAAATTCAAACAAGAACACACACAAAATGCTGGTGGAACACAGCAGGTCAGGCAGCATCTATAAGGAGAAGCGCTCTCGACGTTTCGGGCCGAGACCCTTCGTCAAAGGCAATTCTCCTTATAGATGCTGCCTGACCTACGGTGTTTCACGAGCATTTTGTCTGTGTTGTTCATTAATGAGTACTCATGTTAACAAACGAAATTATTCTCAATTTGAGAATTCTTGGGAGAGGCGTGTTACAGGGGGAAGGCAAAAGCGGTGAAACTCTCCCAGAATTCTGTGCACTCTGCTCAGAAGGCTCCGGGGCAATAGTCGGAGGATTTACTGGAACTTTTGCGAGTGTTTGAAGCTGACATGGCAGGAAAAAAGGGAACCAGTATAATAGAGCTGAGATCGAGTCAGCAGGTTTTGAAGTAAATGATGAGTGTAACATGAATATAAGAAAAACACGCCAATGGTTGCGTACAAATGGAGACCGAATAAGCAGCTAAATTGTATCTCACAGGGATAATTCAAAACGGCAAAAAATGCCGGACTGGACGTGATGTAATTGAACGGGCATATTATTTTGAACAAGGTCGGCGAACTCATGGCGCAATTAAAAACTAGTCGGTGTGACATAGGGGGCGCCGCTGAGGCATGACTAGCAGAAGGCCGTAGTTCAGAGATCAGCATCGAAGGATACTCTTTGCACCAGAATGACAAACAGGAAGGCATAGGCGGTGGTGTGGCTCTATTGTTAAGAGATGGAATTACATCTCTAAGAAGGGAATAACGACAGAAGATTTTGAATCTTTGTGGGTGGAGTTAACGAAATACTAGCGTAAAATACCAGTTAATAGTACTAATAATAGTAGCAAAGGAGTGGGGATAAGATTGCAAAGGAGCTGAAAAAGGCATACAATAATGGTAATGTGGGAATTTAATATGCAAGGGTTTGGCGAAATTAGTTGGTGTCGGATCGCAAGTGATGACATTTGTTGAATGCCTATGAGAGGGCTTCTTAGGACAGTTTGTTCTCTAGCCAATTAGGCGAAGGCTATCTCAGATTGGATGTTGTGTTTTAACGAACATCTTATTCGAGAGCTTAACGTATAGGAATCCTCAGGAGGCTGTGATCAGAACATGATTGAATTCGGACAGAAATTTGAAAGGGAGAAGCATAACTCACATGTATCAGTATCGCAATAGAATAAAGCGAGTTACGGAGGCATGATGCACGAGCTTGCTCAGGTGGATTGGAGGGGCATACGGGTGGTGATGACGGTAGAGCAGAGATAGCTGAAGTTTCTGGGAATAATGTATAAGGCACAGGATAGTCATGTCCCACAGATGAGGATGTTCTCAAATGGCAAAAGTGACTGGCATAAAAAGATATGCTCTGCATGGAAGCACAGCTAATGAGAAGTTGGATGATTGGAAAGCGTAGAAAATCCAAATAAATGGCAAGAAAACAAGCTATAAGGAGGGAAAAATGGAATATTAGAGCATAATCTGAAGATGGGATACTAGAATTGCTTTCCTGTCATATAAAGATTAAAAGTGAGTTGAGAGTTAACACTGCACCACAGGAAATGATGCGAGTGAGGTAGCAGTGGGCAAAAAGAAATCGCAGATGAACATAATGTGTACTTTGCATCTGCCTTCACAGTGGAAGACACTAGCAGTATGCCAGATGTCCATGAGGATTAGGCAGCAGGCATTATTACGGTGCGCATTACAGAGAAACAAGTGCCAGGGAAACTTAATGGACTTAAGCTGGATAAGTCAACTGGGACAGATGGACTAAATGCCGGTCCTCAGAGAAGATGCGAAAGAGATAACGGATGCATTGGTCATGATCATACTTGAATCACTTGATTCTGACATGGTGCCGGAAGACTGGAAGATTGCAAATGTCACTCCACTCTTTAAGAAGGGAGGAAAAAAAAGGAAATTAAAGGGAAGGTAAACTGGTGTTGGTGGATGGGAAAAGGGTTGGAATAGATTATTAATGATGCGATTTCGAGGTATTGGAGACCAATGATAAAGTCAGCATGGATTCTATGAAGGCAAATATTAATTGAAAAATCTGTTAGAGCTCCAAGAGAAAGTAACAAACAGGGTGGGCAAAAGAGAAATACTTGATGTCATTTACTTGATAAGATGCCACAAGATAAATTAACGCGGACAACAAAGATTTTGCTTCCTGAATAAACTTTAGGTGTATCTTATATGAATTTTCAGTTTCTCATCTTGAAACTCACCATGACATTTCCCCATCACGCACCATTATTTTTTTTGCTTAATATTTCAATTTATAATTCAAGTCAATTAAAATCTTGCCTACATTGTAAACTGGTAAGTGTCCTATCTTGTCCAGGCATGCTTGGGCATCCTTAGGCAGGGCAGGTTTTAGGAGTAATTGTTGTATTCAGGAATGTAAGGATAGAATTTGCTATCATCAGGCACAAAGGTTTTTATGAATGATTTTGATATTTGAGACAGATGCTTCCCAGAATAACTGATGCAAATGTTACGGAAAGCGTTTTTATTGGTGCACAAATCAAGCAGGTCATCAACAATATTTCTAGTGGGAATGGAGAAAATCACATGGCGGGCATTCAAGAAAATTGTTTTTTTTTTTCTCGACATCTACAGAGCACCAAACGACATGCAGCTGGTTGAAAGCATGTTTCAAGCATACAAAACCATGAACTGCAACAGGTCACTAAAGATTCATTTTCTGCATTGCCATTTATACTTCTTCCCTGCAAATCCTGGTGCTGTTAGTGACGAGCATGGTGAAAGTTTTCACCAGGACATTGCGGTCATGGAGAAAAGATACCAGGGCAACTGGAATCCATCAATGCTGACGGATTATTGTTGGACACTTAAGGGAGAAATTCCTACGTGGAACAAGCATAGTGAAATTATATTTGTGTTCATCTACAAGCTGTCTTTCATAAACAAAAAAAAATCTGATGAATCAACACTTTTGAAAAATATTTGTTGTGCTGTGTGACCTGTGGCGTTCCAGGAAAGACGCTGGCATGAATAGCTGAATGGCGGGAGGCAGCGACTAGGAATAAAAGGGAACATTTTACTGCTGCTATTCACGCTGTTGTCCACGACATCAATCGTTGAATTGAATGCTTCGTGGCAACGTTTGGGGATGATACGAGGACAGGTAAAGGGGTAGGTAGTGCTGAGGAAGAAAGGCGATTGAAGCAGGACGTATGCAGATTGGAATAATGGGAAAACAATATGACAAATGGAATACAGTGTTGGGTAATGCATGATAATGCATTTTGCAATCCGTGTGTACATTTAAGGTACAAGTTGAACGGTTCCTGATCGGGCGGGACACTAAAGGGTATGGCAAGAAGGCAGCTGTATAGGGTTTAGTGGGATCAGGAAACAGCCATTATGGAATGACAGAGAATCGTTGGACGACTTGGCTTAATGATTTCCTAAGTCGTATGGCATTCTGGCCTTATGGGACCTTGGTCTATTTAATCCGCAGAGGATTATGGTTTGACCGCACTTTTCTAAATTTTGAAATTGTGCCTTACAGCGGATTTCTTATTGTCTCCTCATCTTAAAAAAACTTCCCTCCCAGGGTCCATTTCTTGGCCGTCTTATTCGCACAAAGTGCGTTATTGAGATCTCACATGATCGTCCACAGCTAGCTTTTTAATCCAGTCCATGTGCTCAGCCTTTTTCCATGTTTCATCGCTCACCCGAGATCTGGTCTGGCTCTGAACTCCCATCTCTGTCCCCGCCCATCGCAGTTCTGCGTCGCTCAGCATCCCGCTTTGCTGGCAGGTCCTCTACTTCTTTGTTAACTTCCTATTCTTCAAACTCATCCCTTTTCAAGTTGAACCGATTTGACGTTTTGACAACGAGTCAGAACAGAGGGACGCTGTGTCAGGATCGGGAAATTGTTCACAGGATAGAATAATGAGCCGGGTAGCAGATGCGTTCCAAGTAACTGAGATATAATTATTTATATTTTCCCCACAGGAAGGTCAGACGCAGCATACATGGACATGAAATGGATTTTGCAATGCAGGGGTAAGTGAAAGTTGAAGACTGAGTCTGTGCGCGGGGTGATACGTTAACCGAAGTTTCGCTATACGCGTTGGGTACTCAAACTGATGAACAGGTCGGATGCGCTCAGCTAACACCATGCGACCGTAGCTCGTTAAACTGCTTCATGTGCGGCGCCTTGTGAAAGCCTTTCTGAAAATCTAAGGACACAGCAACAATTGACTTTACTTTCCTTCAGCTGGGAATGAGCCAGCGATTTCAGAAGTAGATGATATGTCTGAAAAATTCCTGTAAGGGAGCATAGATCAATGATTGAGAACAAATACAGACAAAGAGATAAATTCTACTGTAAAATTCAAAGTGGTGAAGAGTACAACACTGAAGGGGATATATTTAAATACGCTCAGCATTCAGAGTAAGATGGATGAACTCGTGTTGCAATGACGTCGTGGTCAGTCCCAACTCTTACTTCAGAATGCAGTTCATTGACTTCAGTTCAGCATTCAATACTGTGATCCCCTCCAAGCTGATCGCCAAACTTCGCCAGCTTGGTATCAGCTCATCCCTCTGCAATTAGACCTTGGACTTTCTAACAGACCCGAATTTGATAAGTTAGATAATCTCTCCTCCTCCACTCTCATCCTGAATACTGGCGTTCCTCAAGGCTGTGTGCTGAGCCCTCCTCTGTGCTCCCTTTTCAACTATGACTGCGTTCCAGTACATGATTAAAATTCTGTATTCAATTTCGCAGACGTCACCACGGTGGTTGCCCTGATCACAGGGACAAGGTACAACACCCGGCTGCGTGCTGTGCCGAGAGGAACCTGGCCCTTAACACCCAGAAGACCAAGGAGATCATTATGAACTTCGGGCATGCTAGGAGCCACACATGCCCCCATCGGCATTAACGGAGCTGTAATGGAGCGGGTATCAACCATCAAATTATTTGCTGTCCACATTTCCGAGGATCCTATCTGGTCACTGAACTCCTCCATCCTCTGATCAAAAAGGCGCAACAGCTCCTTTATTTCCTGAGGAACATCAAAAAAGTTCACCTCCGTCCCAGGTTACTGACGGTCATTTAACGATGTACTACTGAGAGCATACTCACCAACTGCATCTCAGTGTGATATGGCAGTTGTCCTACCTCGGACCGTAAAGCACTGAGCTTGCGGTTAAAACAGCCTAACGAATTAACGGCACCCAATTGACCGCCATTGAGAACATCTACCATAAACGCTGCCTCGGCCGGGCGAAACGCAGTATTAATGATGCATCTCACACTAAGCATGGACTTTTTACTTTCCTCCCATCCAATGGGTGCTAGAGGAGCCTCTGCTCCCCAACCAGCAGGCTCAGGAAGAGTTTCTCCCCGAGGCAGTGACCCTGCTGAAACTCACATCACACCGCTAAACAGTTTTGCACCCATATCGTACTGTCTCAGCACTTTTATATTTGTGTGTTGTAGCACTTATTTTAATTCGCAGTTATTTATTAAATAACACTATTCTTTTGAACTTCTGGTTAGAAACTAATTGCTAGAAACTCTGTTTTTTTTAATCTGATGTATCTACCTGACTGAATACACATCTCGGTTTACTCACTGCTATTTGCTGATTGGTCACTCCTTGAATCTGAAAAGAACTGTCAGAAATCATTACAATCAAAATGTCGATGTCTCTGAATGAACTAAATATTTTCACGCATCCCTGATGTGAATTGTCCACGTAGTACAGCAGTACAGAGATTAGTACCCTGGTGCTCCTATTTGTTGGCTTTCTACAGAACTCACGAAAATTCCCTTCAAAACTCCCTCACCTTGTCTATCTATCTCGTTGATGCCAACGTACACCAGGAAGTGTGCTTGCTTACCCTCGCCAGTGGGGACCCAAAGACCCGATCTGAGGTATTCCTGAGCCTGGCAGTAGTCAGACAACACACCATCCCGGTATCTCGATCATGTACACAGAATTCCTTCTCTTTCCATTTCAATATCGAATCTCCTATTAGCACTACAGACCTTCTCACCTCTCTGCTCTTCTGAGTCACAGCACCAATTCTGTGTCAAAGGCCCGGTGACTGTGCGACCGCATGGTTGACCGCCCCCCTCAGAAATTTCTAACGTTGTACCTACTACTTACTACTGAGGGCAATGGCCACAGGTGTACTCTGCCTTGGCTGTGAATTGCTGTTACTTTTCCTGAGTGTCACACTGTCACTGCCTCCTGCAATATGGATCTGCCTAGCCCCCTGTAGTTTGTATCCATTATCTCCTCATTCTTCCATATTAGTTGAGGAACATCCCCTGCTTCTCCAGTTCCTTAACACGGGGAGGCTGGGAGTCTTCTAGACCTTCCGCACCACAAAAACAGTACAAAACACTGTCCCTAGAGCAATTCTCGCTAGTAAACGAGAGATGGAGAAAGAAGAGCACAATAACCATATGACCAAATAACAATTACAGCACGGAAAAAGGCCATCTCGGCCCTTCTGGTCCGTGCTGAACCCTTACTCTCATCTAGTTCCAATGGCCTGCACTCAGCCCATAACTCTCCATTTTTTTCTGTCCATATACCTATCCAAATTCACTTTAAATGACAATACCGAACCTGCCTCTACCACTTCTACTGGAAGCTCGTTCCACACAGCTACAAATCTCTGGGTAAGAATTTTCCTCTCATGTTACCCTTAAACTTTTGCCCCCTAACTCTCAACTCATGTCCTCTTGTTTGAATCTACCCTACTCTCAATGAGAAAACCCTATCCACGTCAAATCTATCTATCACCTTCATAATTTTAAATAATTCTGTCAGATCACCCCACTCAGCCTTCTACGCTCCGAAGAATAAAAACCTAACTTGTTCAACCTTTCCCTGTAACTTAGGTGCTGAAACCCCGGCAACATTCTAGTAAATCTTCTCTATACTCTCTCCATTTTGTTGATATCTTTCCTATAATTCGGTGACCAGAACTGTACACAATGCTCCAAATTCGGCCTTACCAATGCCCTGTACAATTTTAACATTACATCCGAACTCCTATACTCAATGATTTGATTTATAAAGGCCAGCATACCAAAAGCCTTCTTCACCATCCTATCCACATGAGATTCCACCTTCAGGGAACTATGCCCCATTATTCCTAGATCACTCTGTTCTAATGCATTATTCAATGCCCTACCATTTACCATGTATGTCCTATTTGGATTATTCCTACTAAAATGTAGCACCCCACACTTATCAGCATTAAACTTCATCTGCCATCGTTCAGCCCACTCTTCTAACTGGCCAAAATCTCACAGCAAGCTTTGAAAACCTACTTCATTATCCACAACGCCACCTAGCTTAGTATCATCTGCCTACTTACTAATCCAATTTACCACCCTATCATCCAGATCATTAAGGTATATGACAAACAACATTGGACCCAGTACAGATCCCTGAGGCACACCACTGGTCACCGGCCTCCAACCTGTAAAACAGTTATTCACCACTACTCTCTGGCATCTCCCATCCAGCCACTGTTGAATCCATTTTACTACTTCAATATTAATACCCAATGATTGAAACTTCCTAACTAACCATCCGTGCGGAACTTTGTCAAAGGCCTTACTGAAGTCCATACAGACAACATCCACTGCTTCACCCTTGTCCACATTCCTCGTAAACTCTTCAAAAAATTCAATAAGATTTGCCAAACATGACCTTCCACGCACAAATCCATTCTCACTGTTCCTAATCAGACTCTGTCTATCCAGATACTTATATATATCAACTCTAAGAATAGTTTCAATTAATTTACCCACCACTGACGTCAAACTGACAGACCCATAATGCTATGTTTACTCTTAGAACCTTTTTTAAACAATGGAACCACATGAGCAATACGCCAATACTCGGGCACCATCCCGGTTTAGAATGACATTTTTTATATTTCTGTCAGAGCCCCCGCTATTCTACACGAAATTCCCTCAAGGTCCTAGGGAATATCCTGTCAGAATCTGGAGATTTATCAACTTTAATATTCCATAAAAGCGCAAGTACTTCCTTCTCTTTAATCGTCATAGTTTCCATAACTTCCCTACTTGGTTCTCTTACCTTACACAATTCAATATCCTTCTGCTTAGTGAGTACCAAAGAAAAGAAATTGTTCAAAATCTCCCTCATCTCTTTTGGCTGCACACATAGCTGTCCACTCTGATTCTCTAAAGGACCAATGTTATCCTTCCCTATCCTTTTGCTATTAATATAACTGTAGAAACCCTTCGGATTTATTTTCACCTTACTTGCCAAAGCAATCTCGTATCTTCTTTTAGATTTTCTAATTTCTTTCTTAAGCTTCTTCTTAAATTCTTTATATTCCCCAAGCTCCTCATTTACTCCATGCTGCCTATATATATTGTAGTTATCTCTCTTTTCCCTAACCAAGTTTCCAATATCCCTTGAAAAGCATGGCTTTCTCAAACATTTAACCTTTCCTTTCAACCTAACAGAAACATAAAGTTTCTGTACCCTCAAAACTTCACCTTTAAATGACCTCTATTTCTCTATTATATCCTTCCCATAAAACAAATTATCCCAATCCATTCCTTCTAAATCCTTTCTCATCTACTCAAAGTTAGCCTTTTTGCAATCAAAAATCTCAACCCTGGGTCCAGTCCTATCCATCTGATAATTATATTGAAACTAAATGGCATTGAGATCACTGGACCCGACGTGATCCTCAATACATACTTCTGTCACCTGACCTATTTCATTCCCTAACGGAAGATCCAAAACTGCCCCTTCTCTAGTCGGTACTTCTATGTATTGCTGCAAAAAAAAAACTAGCCTGCACACATTTTACAAACTCCAAACCATCCATCCCTTTTACAGTATGGGCGTTCCAGTCTACGTGTGGAAAATTAAAATCTCTCACAATCACAACCCTGTGCTTACTACAAATATCGGCTATCTCCTTGCAAATTTGCTCCTCCAATTCCCGTTCCCCATTAGGTGGTCTATAATACACCCCTATAAGTGTTACTACACCTCTCCCATTCCTCCATTCCACCCAAATATTTTACCTAGACGAGCCCTCTGATCTATCCTACCAAAGAACCGCTATAATATTTTCTCTGACAAGCAACGCAACACCGCCTCCTGTTGTCCCTACGATTCTATCACGCCTGAAGCAGCGAAATCCAAGAATAGTTAGTTGCCAATCACACCTCGCCTGCAACCATGTTTCACTAATAGCTACAACATCATATTTCCGGGCATTAATCCATGCTCTAAGGTCATACACCTTTCTTACAATACTCCTGGCATTAAAGTAAATGTATTTAACAAATTCTCCGCCTCCTCCTCTCTGTTTATCTCGAACAGTAGAAAGAAATTTACTGTCTTCCTTTTCTTCCTTATCCCATACATCTGTTCCTACACTCTGGTTCCACTCAACCCCGCACCCCCCCCCCCCCCCCACACCGGGATCTAGTTTAAATGTACTGGAGCCTATCTAGCAAACCTACCGGCAGGAATATTTGTCCCCCTCCAGTTCAGATGTAAACCGTCTCGTAGGAACAGGTCCCAGCTTCGCTGGAAAACTGCCCAATTATTTATCAGTCTGAAGCCCTCCCTTCTGCAACATGTCTCAAGTCATGTGTTGATCTGCACTATCTTACTATTTCTAAACCCGCCTGCACGTGGCACTAGTAGCAATCCTGAGATTGCTATCCTGGAGGTGCTGTCCCTTAACTTGGCACCTAGCTCCCTAAACTCACCTTTCAGGACCTCCTCACTCTTCCTACTCACAGCATTGGTCCCTACATGGACCACAACATCCGGCTCTTCACCCTCACTCTTGAGAATACTGAGAACTCGATCCGAGATATCGCGGACCCTGGCACCAGAGATGCAACAGACCATCCGGGATTCTCGATCTCTTCCACAGAACTTCCTATCTGTCGCCCTAACTATGGAATCCGCTATCAGTCCTGCTCTCATCTTTCCCTCCTTCCCTTCTGAGCTGAGGCTCCAGTCTCGGTGCCAGAGACGCAACCACTGCAACTTGTCCCTGGTAGGCCGT
Organism: Hemitrygon akajei; assembly: GCF_048418815.1. Lineage (NCBI taxonomy): Eukaryota > Metazoa > Chordata > Chondrichthyes > Myliobatiformes > Dasyatidae > Hemitrygon > Hemitrygon akajei. The sequence continues at coordinate 5,781,606 of NW_027331942.1, read as the reverse complement.
CCCCACCAACAGTATCCAAAGCGGTATAGTTATTATTGACGGTAACGGCCACAGGTGTGCTCTCTTCATTCTGCCCATTCCCCTTCCCTCTCCTGATAGTCACCTGTCTCCTGACTCCTAGGGTTGTCTATCTCCCTGAAACTCCTGTCTATTTCTGCCTCTACCTCCCGAATGATCCGAAGTTCATCCAGCTCCAGCTCCAGATCCCTAACACGGTTTGTCAGGAGCTGCAGCTGGATGCACCTTTGCAGGTGTAGTCATCAGGGACAGCTGTGCTCGCCCTGACTTCCCACATACTACAATGATAAAGTTGACAAATGTTTTTAGCTCGCCAAAGCTTCATGATCTTAGACAGGCGCACTCTAAAGGGATTTCCGCGAAAACGGGGCGTGAATTTTCCGCTATTTCTGTTGAGTCGCTCTCTGTTGATTGGTCGCCGCACAACCCATTAGTTTCAGATGCTGGTCAAGTTACTGGTGTCATCCACAGTGAAGACAGATGCAAAATACCTATTGCGCTCATCCATCCATCATTTTCCTGACTCGCATTCAAACCTCTCCAGCAGAATTTATAGTTGTGTCGTCTCACCTGTCGTTTGTTGTTTCCATATCTTTAAAGCCGTTGTTTCAGGGTCCTTTTGCTGTTCGACTTAATCGCACAAAGCGCTGCACTGAGATTTCACGTGATCTCCACAGCTATGAACTTAGCCTTCTGCCCTGTTTAATAACTCACCCGAGATCGGACAGAGCTTTGACATCGTCTCTCTGCACCGTGCCCACCGCAGTTCTTCGTCCCCGAGACACGCGCTTTGCTGACAGGTCCACTGTTTCCTTGTTTTCTTCACATTCTGCAAACTCACTCGCTTTCGCACTAACCTGCTCAAAGGTTCTGGATAACGAAGATATAATTATTTCTACTTTGCCTACAGGTCCGGCGGACGCGCGACAACTGCATCTCCAAGAGCTTCTCGCCGTGGCAGGTGAGTGGAAATGGAAGGCTGTGACTGTGCCTGAGGTGAAACAAAAGTGTTGGTGTATCGCGTGGGTGCTCAAACTGACGGTTTGGTCGAGAGCACGCTGGTAATGCCCTGCAAATTAGCTCCTTAAATGGCTTCAACCGTGGCACCTTGTTAAAGCGTTTCAGACAGTCGAAGAAAACGACATTTGACTTTTCTTTGCGTTCAGATTTCTTAGAGCTGTTGGGTGAGTTTAAAATATTATGGCAGAGATAAGGGATCGAGTATGATACAATTGATGATGAGTCAGCAGATTTACAAGTAGAGGATGCGTGTCACATGCAGTAAGTGAGGGCAAATCAAGATTGGTTACAAATGCAGACAAAGCAAAGAATTAAATTCTACCATCGAGACAAAATTCAATGGGCGAAGAATGTAGGACTGAAGCTATCGCATGTAGATCCGCGCAGCATTCAGAATTAAGTGGACGAATTTATCGTGCAATCAGAAATTTCTCGCTATGACGTCGTGGGCATCACTGAGTCGTGTCTGAAAGAAGGTCCTTTAGAGCGCTAAACCAGTAGTTGCGATCGATCATGTCATCATTCTCCTGTATGAGACGAAGGTCGTCGATCTGTAGCTCTTGATCCTTTGTCTTCATTTGCGATGCTGGACGTCTGGCCGACTTACCACTTCACACCCGTGTACAGAACACTATTTCTGTAGCGATTCTCACCTAAACAATATGCCCTAATGAATGAAGAATGGACAACTAAGTACAGAGAGATCAACTTACAAGACTATATGCCACACCAAAGCCTGATCTCGCCTAAGCTTGACGAGCCGTACCCTCAGCCAAAACAGGTTTTCTTGGCCCCTTTGTAAAGAACTCCACTTTCTGAATGGTCGCTCCTCAATTTAGAAACAAAGAAAAAGACAAAAGAAAGCAGAAACTTTCCATCAAAATCTGGATCGCCGCCTAATGAAAAAAGAACTCTTTTACTGCACTCCGATGTGGAATGGTCAACTCAGAGATAACTCGCTGGAAACTCTGTTCACTTTTTTTTTAATCTTCTGCGCGTTCCTGACTGAAAAGTATCTCTGTTCATGTATAGTCGCTTGCTGATTGGTTACTCCATGAATTCAGAAGATCTGCCGCCAAACCATACTCTCGATCGTTCTGCTTATGGACTGGCTCTTTTCACGCACCTCTGGTGTGGATTGTCCACGTGGTACAGCAATCCGGTGATTACTGCCCTGGAGGCCCAGTTTGTCCAATTTCTATCGAGCTCGTCAAATCACTCTGCAGGCCTTCCTCACCTTAACTATCGACACCATTGGTACAAATATACTGCAAGGCATGGCTGCTTGGTGATCTCTCGGACCCGATCTGAGGCACTCCTGATCCTGGCAACAGGCAGACAACCTCCTCTGGCTATGCAGTCCCTTATCAAGACAGCGGTCATCTTTACCTCACTGCTCTTTGAGCCACAGCACCAGTCTCAGTGCAAGAGACCCGGTGTCTGTGCCTCCCCGTACTTGACCGTCCTCCACAACAGCTTCTAAATTTGTACTCATAATTGTGCGAAATTGCCACAGGTCCTTGCTGTACATTTCCTTTGCTTTACTTGACAATCACACAGCTACGGTCTACTGCAAACTAGCTCCCTATTGCTCCTATCTGTCACCTCTTCATTGTCCCGAATGCGTGGAAGATCATCAGCTGCTTTTCGATTTATTTCATACTTTCTTTCAGAAGATGCAACTCGGTGCAGTAATTGTAGATTTATCTATCGAAGATGGAGAAGTCTTTTGGATCTCCCGCATCGAAAACAGGTTACATGACATTGACCCTGGAACAGTTATCGCCAGCACATAGGGAACGGAGATATAAGAACTCAATGATAAAAAAAGCCAGACACTTTTACCTCGCCTAAGCTGGCCGATCTTAGATTGGCGCACTCTCAAGCCTGGCATACTCAAATTAATTGCCTGTACACATGCAATTGAATTTTCCGCCTTATCTAACGAATCCCTCTCTGTAGATTGGCTGCCGCACTCATCATCGTACTTGAATGTTAGCCAAATTACTGGCGTCTTCCGCAGTGATGGTCAATGTAAATACTAATGGCGCTCACCCACCATGTCCCTGAACCCCATTCAAACCCCTCCAGCATCATGCTCAATTTATAGTTATTCCTTCTAGACTCTGGAATATGGTTGTTCAATTTATAATTGTTCCTTCTAGACTATTGCATATGGTTGTTCAATTTATAGTTGTTCCTTCTAGACTATTGCATATGGTTGTTCAATTTATAATTGTTCCTTCTAGACTCTTGCATATGGTTGTTCAATTTATAGTTGTTCCTTCTAGACTCTTGCATATGGTTGTTCAATTTATAGTTGTTCCTTCTAGACTCTTGAATATGGTTGTTCAATATATATTTGTTCCTTCTAGACTCTTGCATATGGTTGTTCAATTTATAATTGTTCCTTCTAGACTATTGCATATGGTTGTTTAATTTATAATTGTTCCTTCTAGACTATTGCATATGGTTGTTCAATTTATAATTGTTCCTTCTAGACTCTTGTATATGGTTGTTCAATTTATAATTGTTCCTTCTAGACTATTGCATATGGCTGTTCAATTTATAGTTGTTCCTTCTAGACTCTTGCATATGGTTGTTCAATTTATAGTTGTTCATTCTAGACTCTTGCATATGGTGGTTCAATTTATAGTTGTTCCTTCTAGACTAATGCATATGGTTGTACAATTTATAATTGTTCCTTCTAGACTATTGCAAATGGTTGTTCAATTTATAATTGTTCCTTCTAGACTCTTGCATAAGGTTGTTCAATTTATAGTTGTTCCTTCTAGACTCTTGCATATGGTTGTTCAATTAATAGTTGTTCCTTCTAGACTCTTGCATATGGTTGTTAAATTTATAATTGTTCCTTCTAGACTCTTGCATATGGTTGTTCAATTTATAGTTGTTCCTTCTAGACTCTTGAATATGGTTGTTCAATTTATAGTTGTTCCTTCTGGAATCTTGCATATGGTTGTTCAATTTATTGTTGTTCCTTCTAGACTCTTGCATATGGTTGTTCAATTTATAATTGTTCCTTCTAGACTCTTGCATATGGTGGTTCAATTTATAATTGTTCCTTCTAGACACTTGCATGTGGTTGTTCAATTTAAAGTTGATCCTTCTAGACTCTTGCATATGGTGGTTCAATTAATAGTTGTTCCTTCTAGACTCTTGCATATGGTTGTTCAATTTATAGTTGTTCCTTCTAGACTCTTGCATATGGTTGTTCAATTTATTGTTGTTCCTTCTAGACTCTTGCATATGGTTGTTCAATTTATAATTGTTCCTTCTAGACTCTTGCATATGGTGGTTCAATGTATAATTGTTCCTTCTAGACTCTTGCATATGGTTGTTCAATTTATAGTTGTTCCTTCTAGACTCTTGCATATGGTTGTTCAATTTATAGTTGTTCCTTCTAGACTCTTGAATATGGTTGTTCAATTTATATTTGTTCCTTCTAGACTCTTGCATATGGTTGTTCAATTTATAATTGTTCCTTCTAGACTATTGCATATGGTTGTTTAATTTATAATTGTTCCTTCTAGACTATTGCATATGGTTGTTCAATTTATAATTGTTCCTTCTAGACTCTTGTATATGGTTGTTCAATTTATAATTGTTCCTTCTAGACTATTGCATATGGCTGTTCAATTTATAGTTGTTCCTTCTAGACTCTTGCATATGGTTGTTCAATTTATAGTTGTTCATTCTAGACTCTTGCATATGGTGGTTCAATTTATAGTTGTTCCTTCTAGACTAATGCATATGGTTGTACAATTTATAATTGTTCCTTCTAGACTATTGCAAATGGTTGTTCAATTTATAATTGTTCCTTCTAGACTCTTGCATAAGGTTGTTCAATTTATAGTTGTTCCTTCTAGACTCTTGCATATGGTTGTTCAATTAATAGTTGTTCCTTCTAGACTCTTGCATATGGTTGTTAAATTTATAATTGTTCCTTCTAGACTCTTGCATATGGTTGTTCAATTTATAATTGTTCCTTCTAGACTCTTGAATATGGTTGTTCAATTTATAGTTGTTCCTTCTGGAATCTTGCATATGGTTGTTCAATTTATTGTTGTTCCTTCTAGACTCTTGCATATGGTTGTTCAATTTATAATTGTTCCTTCTATACTCTTGCATATGGTGGTTCAATTTATAATTGTTCCTTCTAGACACTTGCATGTGGTTGTTCAATTTAAAGTTGATCCTTCTAGACTCTTGCATATGGTTGTTCAATTAATAGTTGTTCCTTCTAGAGTATTGCATATGGTTGTTCAATATATAGTTTTTCCTTCTAGACTTTTGCATATGGTTGTTCAATTTATAATTGTTCCTTCTAGACACTTGCATATGGTTGTTCAATTTATAATTGTTCCTTCTAGACTCTTGCATATGGTTGTTCAATTTATAATTGTTCCTTCTAGACTCTTGCATATGGTTGTTCAATTTAAAGTTGATCCTTCTAGACTATTGCTTATGGTTGTTCAATTTATAGTTGTTCCTTCAAGACTCTTGCATATGGTTGGTCAACTTACAGTTGTTCCTTCTAGACTCTTGCATATGGTGGTTCAATTAATAGTTGTTCCTTCTAGACTCTTGCATATGGTTGTTCAATTTATAGTTGTTCCTTCTAGACTCTTGCATATGGTTGTTCAATTTATTGTTGTTCCTTCTAGACTCTTGCATATGGTTGTTCAATTTATAATTGTTCCTTCTAGACTCTTGCATATGGTGGTTCAATTTATAATTGTTCCTTCTAGACTCTTGCATATGGTTGTTCAAATTATAATTGTTCCTTGTAGACTCTTGCATATGGTTGTTCAATTTATAGTTGTTCCTTCTAGACTCTTGCATATGGTTGTTCAATTTATAGTTTTTCCTTCTAGACTCTTGCATATGGATGTTCAATTTATAGTTGTTCCTTCTAGACTCTTGCATATGGTTGTTCAATTTATAATTGTTCCTTCTAGACTCTTGCATATTGTTGTTCAATTTATAGTTGTTTGTTCTAGACTCTTGCATATGGTTTTTCAGTTTATAATTGTTCGTTCTAGAGTCTTGCATATGCTTGTTCAATTTATAGTTGTTCTTTCTAGACTCTTGCACATGGTTGTTCAATTTATAGTTGTTCCTTCTAGACTCTTGCATATGGTTGTTCAATTTATAATTGTTCCTTCTAGACTATTGCATATGGTTGTTCAATTTATATTTGTTCCTTCTAGACTAATGCTTCTTGTTTCCTTATCTAAAAATCTGTTCTTCTAGGATCCCTGTGTTGTCCGTATTAATTGTACAAAGTGAGCTCATGAGGTCTCACGTCGTCACCCACGGCCAGGACTTCAGCTGATTTCACATGCTCAGCCTTTTGCCCTACTTAATAACTCACCCGAGCTTTGGCCCAGCTCTCGGCTCCCCTCGCTGCTCGCTGACCGTCACAGTTCTGCATCGCTGAGCATTCCGCTTTGCTGGCAGGTCCTCTAAACCTCTGTTAATTTCAGATTCTTCAAACAGATCCCTTTTCAAATTAACCTGCTCGAATGTTTTGACAACGAATGAGAAATGTGGTACGCTCTGACAGGACTGGGAAATGGACGAAAGGGTGGTTTAAGAAGCCGGGAGGTGATTACGTGTTACTGAGAAAGATTTTTCTATTTTCCCCCCACAGGAAACACAGATGCAGAGCATCTTCATCTCAGGGACGTTGTCAAAAGCCCTCGTAAGTAGAACTCGAAGACCAGGTCTGTGCACGGGGCGATTAAAGTTTTGCCGTATCGGGTGGCTGCTCCAACTGACGGACGGGTCGGAAACGCTTCGGTAACACTATGCGATCCTAGCTCGTTAACCAGCTTCGTGCGGCACGTTGTTGTCCTTAATAAGTTCCCTCATAAGCTGCAGCACGGTGCACCTGGTGTAGATTTGTTTATTCGAGAGGATGGACGACGTCTAGACCTCCCGCATTGCAAAAACACCGCCGCTGTAACAATTGTCGCTAACAGACGAGGAATGGAGAAATAAGATCAAGTGATAAAGTTGCCGATAACTTTCCACCGCCTACGCTTGAGGATCTTGGACTGGCGCACTCTAAAGCCTAACACGCACAAGTGCATTTCCGCGACACATGCGCTTGAATTTTCCGCTTTCCCAATGAATCCCTCTCTGCCTCTGGGTGTCCTCACAACACATTTCCCTTGAGATGTTGCTCAGATAACTGGTGTCTTCCACAGTGAAGAAAGATTCAAAGTGCCTGTTGCGCTTATCCATCATTTCCCTGAGTATCATTCAAACTTCTCCAGCGTCACGTTCAATGTGTAACTGTGCCTTAAAACCTATCGCTTATTCTTTCCATATCTTCAAATGTGTTTTTCCAGGGCCCCTTTGTTGTCCACCTTAGTTGTACAAAGTGCGCTGTTGAGATCTCACGTGATCATCTATTGCCAGCTCTTCAACCCACTTCATGTGCTCAGCCTTTAACCCTGTTTAGTACCTCAGCGGAGATGTGGTGCAGAATTGAGCTCCGTCTCTGCACTGGGGCGGTCGCGGTTCTGCGTCGCTATACATCCAACTTTGCTGACAGGCCCAGTCATTCGTTGTTTTCATCACATTCTTCAATCTCATCCCTTTTCGAAATGACCTGTTGGAACGTTCTGATTAAAGTTAAAAACAGAGCACAGTGAGAGGACCGGGAACAAGTTCAAAGGTTGGGTTAATAAGCCGCGAAGCAGGTAGGTTCCAGATTAATAGATATCATTGTTTCTATTTTGCTCACAGGAATACCTACCTCAATCCATTTGCAGGGGTCGCAGTTTTTCAACTTGAGGGGTAAGTGGAAATTGAAGACTGACAGTTTTGCTGTATAGAGTGGGTGTTCAAACTAATGGTAGGGTCGGGTGTGCTCCGTTAACACAAAATCATCTTAGCTCGTTAAGCCGCCTCATCTGTGGAACTTTGTGAAAACTTTTCAGAAAATCTAATAAAACATTAATGGATTTTTCTTTACGTCCGATTTACTAAAGCAGTTGGGCGTGGTTAAGATAAAATGGCAGAGATAAGAGATCCAGTATGATACAGTTGATGAAGGGCCAGCAAGTTTATAAGCAGATGATGTGAGTAAGATGCCTGTAGCGAAGGACAAGGGCAGACAGAGCAAAGAGATCAGTTCTACGGCAGAGGTGAATTTCAAATGGCGAGGAATGCAGGGCTGACCCTGCCGCATTTAGATGCGTGCAGCATTTAGAATGGAATGGACCGACAATTAGACACTGACGTCATGGGCATCACTGAGTACCGGCTGAAAGACGGTCTAATGTGGGAGCTTAACATCTAAGGATATCCTTTTTTGTCAACAGCACATGCAGGAGGGCATATGCGTTGGGATGGCTCTGTTGGTAACATATGATATAACATCTGTAGAAAGATGTTAGGGTCAGAGAATGTGGAATCTTTGTAGGTGGAGTTAGGAAATTCTACGAATAAATACACATGTGAATAATATATAGAAGTCAGAATAATGGAGAACATGTGTGTATTACTTTGCAAAGGGAGCTGCGAAAGCGCATGTAGGAAGGAACTCGTGAGTTAAATAGGACAGATTCAGGCAGAAAAGGGAGGCTGCCAAGCGGAGCAGTCATCCAAGGGGCGTTCATCGACCGAAGTGATCTCAGGCAGAACGGTGGGGAATTGGCTCATTCGGGATTCGTCGACAACGGGTCGAAGTGAGGTATGTAAACTCTGAGGAAGAGAAACACGATATATGTCTGTGAGGCCGGTGTTCTGTACTGGGTGTGAGATGTGGGAAATCCGGGAGACACCCAGCCTGCTGGACGACTACATGCACATCAGGTACGTCGAGCTGCTGCTCTTTAGGGACCGAATTCGGGTACTAGACAGGTAGCTCGATGACCTTCGTCCTGTCAAGTAAAGTGAGAATTTGTAGACAGGAATTATAGGCAAACCAGGATATGACTAGCTCCCTACAGCTCTTATCTGTCACCTCCTCATTCTCCCTTATGAGTTCAAGATAATCAACTGCCTCTCCAGATCGTTCAAACGTTCTCAGAGAAGCGGCAGCACGGTGCAGCAGGTGCAGATTTGATTCTCCATAAAGGTGGACGCCATGTAGACCTCCCGCATCGCAATCTCAGTAGAAAACACCGCCTCCGGAGCAATTGGCACTGCCAGATGAGAAATGGAGAAGTACGAGCACAATGATAAAGTTGTTACCTCCCTTAAGTCTGAGGAACTGAGACAGGCGCACTCAAAAACTTAGCACACTAAAAGGCACTGCCGCGAAGCTGCAACTGAACTTTCCGCCGTTCCTGTTGAATCCCTCTCCGTTGACTGGACCCTTCACGACACGCATGCCTCTGCATGTTGGTCAAATTACTGGTATTTCCACCGTGAAGACAGATGCAAACTACCTATTCCGCTCATCCATCCACCATCATTTCCCTGAATTCCATTCAAAGCTCTCCAGCACAATTTGCAATAGCCCATTGTTTTTGTCTCCGTATTTTCAATTCTGTTCTTTTGATGTCCACCTTAATCTCACAAAGTGCTCTGCTGAGATCTCACGTGACTTCCACATCCAGATCTTAAACCCAGTTCATGTGCTCAGCCTTTCGCCCCGTTTCATAACTCACCCGAGATCGACCCCCGCTCTGATCTCCCCTCCCTGCACCGAGCCCGTCCCAGTTCTGCGTCGCTCAGCATCCCGCTTTGCTGGCACGTCCGCTGATTATTTGTCTTTTTGTTCACATTGTTCAAAGTCATTCACTTTGGCACTTACGTTCTGACGTGAGAACAACGTGACGCTCTCTTATGATCGGGAAATGGTACAAATTATGGTTTAATGAGACGGGAAGCCGATGAGTTCCGGATTACGGAGATATAAGTATTTATATTTTACCCACAGGGCCGACGAAAATAACACAACTGCAGCTCCGGTGCCTACTCGCCTTGACAGGTAAATGGAAAACGAAGACAGTGATTATGCGCGGGACGAAAAATGAACCAGAAGTGCTGCTGTATCGCGCGGGTGGTGTCGGGAGCGCTCTCGTAATACCATGTAATTTAGCTCGTTAAGCAATCACATATGTGTCAACTTGTTAAAGGGTTTCCGAAAGCCGAAGAAAACAACAATTGACTTTTCTCGTTGGTCAGAATTGCTGGAGCTGTTGGGCGTGGTTAAACGAATATGGCAGTTCTCAGGGATTGAGTATGATACGATTGATGTCGAGCCCGCAGTAGAGGATGTGTGCATTATGCTTGTAAGTGAGGACAAGTCAATGATTGATTACAAATGCCGACAGAGCAAAGAGTTAAATTCTACCACAGAAACAATGTTCAAAGGGCGAAAAATTCAGGATTGAAGATTCCCCATGTAGATCCATGCAGCCTTCAGAATGAAGAAGAGGAACTCGTGGTGCAACCAGAATCTGGTCGCTATAACGTCGTGAGCGTCATTGAGTAGCGGCTGAAAGAAGGCCACAGTAGAGAGCTCAGTATCTATGGATATACTTTGTATTTAAAGGAAAGACGGGAAGGCGTATGCAGTGGCGTGGCTCTGTTGATATCAGAGGACATTAATTATTTAGAAGGATGTGAGAGAGTAAGTGGATACTTTGTAGGTGGAGTTAGGAATCTGTAAGAGTAAAAAATATATTTGTGCTCGGGCTTACTCAAGGAAAGTTATCTTGGACTGGATTTTCTGTAACAACTCAGGTTTTACTCGGAAGCGTAAGGTAAATGAACCCCAAGGACACAGTGATTGTATTATGATTGTATTATACGTCAATTTCAGAGGAAAAAATATAACTCACATGTAGCAGTATTGCAATAGAATAAAGGGATGTAGAGGGGCATGAGAGAGGTGCTTGCCCAGGTGGATTGGAGGGGAAAATCGGAGCGGTTAATGGCAGACCTGAAATGAATAAAAATTTTAGTCGTATATCAGAAGACGCAGGACACATATGAACCACAGAAGGAGAGATACACAAGTGGCCAGGATGGCAACTAATGGACGATAAGGACTGCATGAAAGCTAAGGAAAGGGCAGTTAAGGTAGCAAAAGTGAGAAGACAGTTGGAGGATTAGGATGCTTTTATATGTTTTTAAAAAATATAAAATCTATGTGAAAGGATATGTTGACATATGAGAGTAAACTAGCAAATACGATATAGCCCGGATAGTAAAAGTCGTTTGTTCAATATTTCTTTTAAGTTATATAAAAAAATGGAATTTAGAGTTGATATTGGAACACTGGAAAATGATGCGGGTGCGGAAGTAATCGGGGCAAAGAAATCGCCGGTGTCCAACAGGTATACTGCATCTTTCTTCATCGTGGAAGACACAAGCAGTGCACCAGAGATCTGTGAATAATCGGGAGCATGCGTGAGTCGAGTTGCTATCAGAAAGGAACTGGTGCCATGGAACCTGCAGGTATTTAAGTAGTGTAATTCACTTTAGCCAGATGTACTACAGACCAGAGTCATGACAGAGATTCTACACTGATTTTCCGAATGCGTTTGTTAAGGTGCCAAAATGAGGCTGCTTATCTAGATAATCTCCTATAATGTTACAGGAAAGATACAATTAAATGATAACGGAATGGCTGACAGGCTGGAAACAGAGATTATGAATAAAACAGGCCTTTCAGAGCATTGAGTACACGAGTTGGGATACAACTCCTATAAATTGTACAAGGCATTGGTAAGGACGAATCTGGAGTATTGTGTACAATTCTGGTCCCCGAATTATCGAAAAGATGTCAACAAAATAGAGAGAGTACAGAGAAGATTTACCAGAATGTTACCTGGGTTTCAGCACCTAAGTTACAGAGAAAGGTTGGACAAGTTAGGTCTTTATTATTTGGAGCGCTGAAGGTTGAGGGGGACGTGGATAGGTTTCATTTTTCCATTGAGAGTAGGGGATATTCAAAGAAAGCATTGAGTTGAGAGTAAGGGGACAAACGTTTAGGGGTAACACGAGGGGGAATTTCTTTACTCAGTGAGTGGCAGCTGTGTGGAACGACCTCCTGGTGGAAGTGGTAGAGGCAGATTCCATTTTGTCATTAAAAAATTGATTAGTATATGGACAGGAAAGGATTGGAGGGTTATGGGCTGAGTGCAGCTATGTGGGACTAGGTGACAGTAAGCGTTCGGCACGGAATAGGAAGGCCGAGATGGCCTGTTTCCGTGCTGTAATTGTTATATGGTTATATGATTATATGGTGGGCTTCCGGATGGGGTAGATTCGGAGCGAGGGTCCAAAGGATAGCGACGATTGGTGGAGGCCGATTTTGAACGGTTGTCCTATGAGGGAGCTGTAACTTGACGCACATATATATATATATATATATATATTTTTAAATTTCGTTTCTCTACTAACCAGATACTCAAAGGAAGAGTTATCAGGCTTAATTGTTTAGACGCATATTGTGTATTGTTTGTTATTTCGGGGTACTGATTGGTAACAGGGGACAGATCCTGCAGCATCCACCCAAAGGAGAGTTCTTAAGTTTGGCCAGGCCGGGCGGTATCAGCCCCTCTTTTAAGCCGCTAGGCGAAGCGAGATTTACAAGTGTGGGGGCTCGTCTTGGATTGACTCCATTGAATGCGTTGATTACCTTGAGCAATGAACGAGTGGCGCAGGTATTTGTACTCCGGATGAATTGTTAATTCCGCTGTTATTACCCTTAAGGTTGCGATTCTCAGTGGAGGTTTGATGAAAAAGCGGGCGCAGGTGTCGTTGTAATGCAGACCAACGCTGAGTTAGCTGGGGGCGGGTTCTGTCATTTCTGAGGAGTGCGGGGAAAGAGTGTTCGGATTTGGAATGTTGAAATAGACCACGTCCCACGTGAAGTATAAGAATATCCGCCCTTAAGTCTCTGAAGAATAATTGGAGAAAGCAAATTTAAAGACCCAGCTGTGGCAGGTTCCGCCTATGCACTGGATTAACGCCCACTCCTGAGATGAGGGCGGAAGGGACTCTCAGTTATTAGATGAGTGGCAGTGCAGGATGATGAATGGTTGAATGATTGAATGGGCGGGCCGCTGACGCTGTGAGAGCCGTCAGGTTAAATTCACTTCCCCTTGACACCATTGGACGCACTGGAGATTTGAGGACACAGTGCTGTTGATCATCCATACGACGGTTATTTGTCAGTGAAACTGGAGGCTGATGTGGTAGTGTCTGGGGTTCTTGATATAGTGGTCCTGTTTTGTCCGGAACCTGTTGAGAAGGGCGGCGTTTCAATACTGGTACGGACCAACACACCTCTAGTAGACCCGGTATTTCGAGCTGCTTTTGAGGAAGATTGTGGCAGCATTGGTCTGGATACCTAATTTAAGCAAGGGACTGTGTGGTTCAGCCAGTGGAAGCTAATAGTGGTACCGCCTGGGGAAGAACAGAGAGTGATGGGGACCCCCACATTTCCCGGAGTGATTGAGGGCGAAACCCTCTTTGTGGATGTTCCGGAAGATCACGAGGGGAAGTCCGGATTTCCTGCTTGGGTATTGGTGAGGTCCGAACTTCTGAAGCCCTCGATTGTACAGGCAAGCAGGATGGCAGTGATTTTCAGGAACACTACGAATAGGGAGGTCAGCTTGCAGCTGGTGATGTCCCTGGCGCATTTTATTCCCGGTGACGGTAATGTCTAGTGTCACTGTCAGGCACGCCGGGGAGGGACTATTGGAAAAGGGGTGGGGGGAGTTGATCGCTGAGTCAATCAACTCGGGGGAATGCCCGGTACCGCCGGGTTAAGGAAAGGTGTCTGGTAGAGAAGATGTTGAAGATGAAAGGTGTCTTTTCCATTGGCCAGTGTGATGTGGGTCGTTCCAAGAGCACTGCACACACTCTGCGGGTGACCGAGGACACGCCTTTTAGAGAGAGGTCGCGGCGACTGGACCCTGCAGACGTGGAAGACGTGCGGCAGCATTTGTGTAAACTGAAGGAAGCTGGGATCATCACTGATTCCCGAAGCCCCAAGGCGCTCCAGTAGCAGTGGCCCAGAAGAAGAACGGGAAGGTACGCATGTGTGTGAACTATAGGACTCCGAACACTGCACCGTCCGTGACCAGTATACAGTCCCGAGTGTCGAAGAGGTGCGAGGTGGTTTAGTGTGCTCGATTTGAGTAGTGGATATTACCAGATCCCGATGGTTGATGACGTCATTTATATGTCCCCTGGGATTCTTCCAGTTCGAAAGGATGCCCCACGGCATATTGGGAGCCCTTGTAAACTTCCAGCGGTTCATGGAGAAGACTGAGGGGATATGAACTGGTTTGAGGTTTTGGTGTATTTGGATGACCTCATAGTATTTGGATTCAGCTTGGAAGAACATGAAGCGAGGCTGCTGAAGGTTCTTGGCCGCCTGAAAGCTGAAGGGTTAAAACTTTACCTGGACAAGTGCCGGTTCTGCTAAACGTCTGGTAACTATGTCTGAAACAACCTCACGGAATGGAGCAGCGACAGACCCGGCAAAGATAGAAGCGGTGACCATTTGGGCAAGGGCTCAGGCTCTGAACGCTCTGCGCTCGTTCTTCGGGTTCTGTGGAAAAATATCGGAGATTCGTGAAGGGAGACGCCAAAGTGAGTCACACATTGACTCAGCTTCTGTGTGGTTACCCTCCCGTGGGGAGAGCGAAAAATTGAAAGCAGCCCTTTGCACAGAGGTGGGATGTAAACTGTGAGGAGCCCTTTCTGTCGCTGAAGGAGCTGCTGACACAGGCGCCGGTGCTGGCTTTTGCGGAACCCCGATTGCCGTATGTACTGCACACATATGATGGTCAAGAGGTTTTTTTAGGGTGCATGAATGAGTGGACAGTGACGGAGTGTGGGAGAGCATTCCTGACCCTGGGGTGAAGGCCGCGTGTCAGTTTGCAATCACCATGAAGGCAGAGGGAACAGAAAGACAGGATCGTGCGGTGAATCATCTGGCAGCTTCTGATAACGCCATTCCCCAGGTTTACTGTAATCTGACTGCTCTGAAGACAAATCAGCTGCCGGAATTGAGTTCTGCTGAGCGAAATGTACCGGGCATTTGAACTATTTGGTCAGTGGTCGAAAAGAGAGACATGGCTCAGTCTGTGAAGACGAAACACGCTTCGGTGCCTCCATGACTGAAAGAACGCCCTCATTTGTAGTTGAAGAAAACATACCAGTTCAGGTCATCCCCGGGCCGACTGAATGAAATCAAGCCGTGCATTCGCAGCAGACGAATTTTTCTTTACGTCCGATTTACTAAAGCAGTCGGGCGTGGTTAAGATAAAATGGCAGAGATAAGAGATCCAGTATGATACAGTTGATGAAGGGCCAGCAAGTTTAGAAGCAGATGATGTGGGTAAGATGCCTGTAGCGAAGGACAAGGGCAGACAGAGCAAAGAGATCAGTTCTACCGCAGAGGTGAATTTCAAATGGCGAGGAATGCTGGACTGACCCTGCCGCATTTAGATGCGTGCAGCATTTAGAATGGAATGGACCGACAATTAGACACTGACGTCATGGGCGTCACTGAGTACCGGCTGAAAGACGGCCGAATGTGGGAGCTTAACATCTAAGGATATCCTTTTTTGTCAACAGCACATGCAGGAAGGCACATGCGTTGGGATGGCTCTGCTGGTAACAGATGATATAACATTTGTAGAAAGATGTTAGGGTCAGAGAATGTGGAATCTTTGTAGGTGGAGTGGGAAATTCTACGAATAAATACACATGTGAATAATATATAGAAGTCAGAATAATAGAGAACATGTGTATATTACTTTGCAAAGGGAGCTCAGAAAGCGCATGTAGGAAGGAAATCGTGAGTTAAATAGGAGGGCAGATTCAGGCAGATAAGGGAGACTGCCAAGCGGAACAGTCATCAATGGAGAGTTCATCGGTCGAAGTGATCTCAGGCAGAACGGTAGGGCATTGGTTCATTCGGGATTCGTCGACAACGGGTCGAAGTGAGGTATGTAAGCTCTGAGGAAGAGAAACAGGATATATGTCTGGGAGGCCAGTGTTCTGTACTGGGTGTGAGATGTGGGAAATCCGGGAGACACCCAGCCTGCTGGACGACTACATGCACATCAGGTGAGTCGAGCTGCTGCTCTTTAGGGACGAATTAGGGTACTAGACAGGTAGCTCGATGACCTTCGTCCTGTCAAGTAAAGTGATGAGGTGCAGACAGGTGTTATAGGCAAACCAGGATATGACGAGCTCCCTACAGCTCTTATCTGTCACCTCCTCATTCTCCCTTATGAGTTGAAGATAATCAACTGCTTCTCCAGATCGTTCAAACGTTCTCACAGAAGCGGCAGCACGGTGCAGCAGGTGCAGATCTGATTATCCGTAAAGATGGACGCCATGTAGACCTCTCGCATCGCAAACTCAGTAGCAAACACCGCCTCCGGAGCAATTGGCACTGTAAGATGAGAAATGGAGAAGTACGAGCACAATGATAAATTTGTTACCTCCCTTAAGTCTGAGGAACTGAGACAGGCGCACTCAAAAACTTAGCACACTAAAAGGCACTGCCGCGAAGCTGCAACTGAACTTTCCGCCATTTCTGTTGAATCCCTCTCCGTTGACTGGACCCGTCACGACACGCATGCCTCTGCATGTTGGTCAAATTACTGGTATCTTCCACCGTGAAGACAGATGCAAACTACCTATTCCGCTCATCCATCCACCATCATTTCCCTGAATTCCATTCAAAGCTCTCCAGCACAATTTGCAATAGCCCATGGTTTTTGTCTCCGTATTTTCAATTCTGTTCTTTTGATGTCCACCTTAATCTCACAAAGTGCTCTGCTGAGATCTCACGTGACTTCCACATCCAGATCTTCAACCCAGTTCATGTGCTCAGCCTTTCGCCCCGTTTCATAACTCACCCGAGATCGGCCCCCGCTCTGATCTCCCCTCCCTGCACCGAGCCCGTCCCAGTTCTGCGTCGCTCAGCATCCCGCTTTGCTGGCACGTCCGCTGATTCTTTGTCTTTTTGTTCACATTGTTCAAAGTCATTCACTTTGGCACTAACGTTCTGACGTGAGAACAAAGTGACGCTCTCTTATGATCGGGAAATGGTTCAAATTATGGTTTAATGAGACGGGAAGCAGATGAGTTCCGGATTACGGAGATATAAGTATTTCTATTTTGTCCACAGGGCCGACGAACATACCACAACTGCACCTCCGGTGCCTACTCGCCTTGACAGGTAAATGGAAATCGAAGACAGTGATTATGCGCGGGACGAAAAATGAACCAGAAGTGCTGCTGTATCGCGCGGGTGGTGTCGGGAGTGCTCTCGTAATACCATGTAATTTAGCTCGTTAAGCAATCACATATGTGTCAACTTGTTAAAGGGTTTCCGAAAGCCGAAGAAAACAACAATTGACTTTTCTCGTTGGTCAGAATTACTGGAGCTGTTGGGCGTGGTTAAACGAATATGGCAGTTCTCATGGATTGAGTATGATACGATTGATGTCGAGCCCGCAGTAGAGGATGTGTGCATTATGCTTGTAAGGGAGGACAAGTCAATGATTGATTACAAATGCCGACAGAGCAAAGAGTTAAATTCTACCACAGAAACAATGTTCAAAGGACGAAGAATTCAGGATTGAAGATTCCCCATGTAGATCCAGGCAGCCTTCAGAATGAAGAAGAGGAACTCGTGGTGCAACCAGAATCTGGTCGCTATAACGTCGTGGGCGTCATTGAGTAGCGGCTGAAAGAAGGCCACAGTAGAGAGCTCAGTATCTATGGATATACTTTGTATTTAAAGGAAAGACGGGAAGGCGTATGCGGTGGCGTGGCTCTGTTGATATCAGAGGACATTAATTATTTAGAAGGATGTGAGAGAGTAAGTGGATACTTTGTAGGTGGAGTTAGGAATCTGTAAGATTAAAAAATATATTTGTGCTCGGGCTTACTCAAGGAAAGTTATCTTGGACTGGATTTTCTGTAACAACTCAGGTTTTACTCGGAAGCGTAAGGTAAATGAACCCCAAGGACACAGTGATTGTATTATGATTGTATTATACGTCAATTTCAGAGGAAAAAATATAACTCACATGTAGCAGTATTGCAATAGAATAAAGGGATGTAGAGGGGCATGAGAGAGGTGCTTGCCCAGGTGGATTGGAGGGGAATATCGGAGCGGTTAATGGCAGACCTGAAATGAATAAAAATTATAGTCGTATCTCAGAAGACGCAGGACACATATGAACCACAGAAGGAGAGATTCACAAGTGGCCATGATGGCAACTAATGGACGATAAGGACTGCATGAAAGCTAAAGAAAGGGCAGTTAAGGTAGCAAAAGTGAGAAGACAGTTGGAGGATTAGAATGCTTTTATATGTTTTTAAAAAATATAAAATCTATGTGAAAGGATATGTTGACATATGAGAGTAAACTAGCAAATACGATATAGCCCGGATAGTAAAAGTCGTTTGTTTAATATTTTTTTAAGTTATATAAATAAATGGATTTTAGAGTTTATATTGGAACACTGGAAAATGATGCGGGTGCGGAAGTAATCGGGGCAAAGAAATCGCCGGTGTCCAACAGGTATACTGCATCTTTCTTCATCGTGGAAGACACAAGCGCTGCACCAGAGATCTGTGAATAATCGGGAGCATGCGTGAGTCGAGTTGCTATCAGAAAGGAACTGGTGCCATGGAAACTGCAGGTATTTAAGCAGTGTAATTCACTTTAGCCAGATGTACTACAGACCAGAGTCATGACAGAGATTCTACACTGATTTTCCGAATGCGTTTGTTAAGGTGCCAAAATGAGGCTGCTTAACTAGATAATCTCCTATAATGTTACAGGAAAGATACAATTAAATGATAACGGAATGGCTGACAGGCTGGAGCCAGAGATTATGAATAAAACAGGCCTTTCAGAGCATTGAGTACACGAGTTGGGATGTACAACTCCTATACATTGTACAAGGCATTAGTAAGGACGAATCTGGAGTATTGTGTACAATTCTGGTCCCCGAATTATCGAAAAGATGTCAACAAAATAGAGAGAGTACAGAGAAGATTTACCAGAATGTTACCTGGGTTTCAGCACCTAAGTTACAGAGAAAGGTTGGACAAGTTAGGTCTTTATTATTTGGAGCGCTGAAGGTTGAGGGGGCCGTGGATAGGTTTCATTTTTCCATTGAGAGTAGGGGATATTCAAAGAAAGCATTGAGTTGAGAGTAAGGGGACAAACGTTTAGGGGTAACACGAGGGGGAATTTCTTTACTCAGTGAGTGGCAGCTGTGCGGAACGACCTCCTGGTGGAAGTGGTAGAGGCAGAATCCATTTTGTCATTAGAAAATTGATTAGTATATGGACAGGAAAGGATTGGAGGGTTATGGGCTGAGTGCAGGTAAATGGGACTAGGTGACAGTAAGCGTTCGGCACGGAATAGGAAGGCCGAGATGGCCTTTTTCCGTGCTGTAAATGTTATATGGTTATATGATTATATAGTGGGCTTCCGGATGGGGTAGATTCGGAGCGAGGGTCCAAAGGATAGCGACGATTGGTGGAGGCCGATTTTGAACGGTTGTCATATGAGTGAGCTGTAACTTGACGCACAGACTGTTTAATACGATATATATATATTTATTTATTTTTAAAATTTCGTTTCTCTACTAACCAGATACTCAAAGGAAGAGTTATCAGGCTTAATTGTTTAGACGCATATTGTGTATTGTTTGTTATTTCGGGGTACTGATTGGTAACAGGGGACAGATCCTGCAGCATCCACCCAAAGGAGAGTTCTTAAGTTTGGCCAGGCCGGGCGGTATCAGCCCCTCTATTAAGCCGCTAGGCGAAGCGAGTTTTACAAGTGTGGGGGCTCGTCTTGGATTGACTCCATTGAATGCGTTGATTACCTTGAGCAATGAACGAGTGGCGCAGGTATTTGTACTCCGGATGAATTGTTAATTCCGCTGTTATTACCCTTAAGGTTGCGATTCTCAGTGGAGGTTTGATGAAAAAGCGGGCGCAGGTGTCGTTGTAATGCACACCAACGCTGAGTTAGCTGGGGGCGGGTTCTGTCATTTCTGAGGAGTGCGGGGAAAGAGTGTTCGGATTTGGAATGTTGAAATAGACCACGTCCCACGTGAAGTATAAGAATATCCGCCCTTAATTCACTGAAGAATAAATGGAGAAAGCAAATTTAAAGACCCAGCTGTGGCAGGTTCCGCCTATGCACTGGATTAACGCCCACTCCTGAGATGAGGGCGGAAGGGACTCTCAGTTATTAGATGAGTGGCAGTGCAGAATGATGAATGGTTGAATGATTGAATGGGCGGGCCGCTGACGCTGTGAGAGCCGTCAGGTTAAATTATGCCGTAATGACAGCTGTCAATTGTCTGCAAGCACTGGACCATGCTTTTGGTCCGACTGGAGGCCCACTGCAGCTCATGGTGTGGTTTCAAAACATGCGTCAGGAGAAGGGAGAGAAGCGTTCTGATTTTATTTTTCTTCTAGAGAGGCAGCTAAATTGCTTGCGGCGCAGAGGGGTCATTCGGGAGGCTGAGTTGGATGAGTTAAGAATGGACCAGATAGTCAGGGGCACCCAGTCCTATGGCCTGATTTACTGGCGTCTCCTGCATCTTTTGTTGAACTGATCAGAGAGGTACAGAAAGAGGAGAACGCGGCGGAGGCGCGGGAGGACTCAGTCAGCAGTGTACACTCCTCGTTAGTAGTCCCCTGCGGTGAAGTGACCAAAGATACCCTACCCCGGGGAGCCGTTGAGGAGATTGTGGGAGAGTTGAGAACGGAGATACGTCGCCTGTAATCAGCGGGTGTGACCCCGCCCCCATTAGTTGCAGCTGACGAGGGTGGATTCCCCAAGGGGTCGAACAATGCAGGTGTCACGCCAGAAGGAGAGTGAGCCCCCAGGTACCTCAGCAGGGACAGCCGTACGGAAAACTTAGAGGAGACACTGAGAGGGAGCGGCCTAGTGTCTCTAGGGAACACCTATCCGGCAATGTAACAAGAATCCCCAAAGCAACAGATCCTATTCCTGAAGGCTTAGTGGTTCCACGCTCCAGTGTGTCACTGTGGATAGAGAGTAATTACGATAAAGCCATACTCGAAACCAGGTCGCAGGTCACGTTTCTGTACCGTTCGTTTTACAACCGGTATCTGACGCACATACCCTTGACACCATTGGACGCACTGGAGATTTGAGGACACAGTGCTGTTGATCATCCATACGACGGTTATTTGTCAGTGAAACTGGAGGCTGATGTGGTAGTGTCTGGGGTTCTTATATAGTGGTCCTGTTTTGTCCGGAACCTGTTAAGAAGGGCGGCGTTTCAATACTGGTACGGACCAACACACCTCTAGTAGACCCGGTATTTCGAGCTGCTTTTGAGGAAGTGTGTGGCAGCATTGGTCTGGATACCTAATTTAAGCAAGGGACTGTGTGGTTCAGCCAGTCGAAGCTAATAGTGGTACCGCCTGGGGAAGAACAGAGAGTGATGGGGACCACCACATTTCCCGGAGTGATTGAGGGCGAAACCCTCTTTGTGGATATTCCGGAAGATCACGAGGGGAAGTCCGAATTTCCTGCTTGGGTATTGGTGAGGTCCGAACTTCTGAAGCCCTCGATTGTACAGGCAAGCAGGATGGCAGTGATTTTCAGGAACACTACGAATAGGGAGGTCAGCTTGCAGCTGGTGATGTCCCTGGCGCATTTTATTCCCGGTGACGGTAATGTCTAGTGTCACTGTCAGGCACGCCGGGGAGGGACTATTGGAAAAGGGGTGGGTGGAGTTGATCGCTGAGTCAATCAACTCGGGGGAATGCCCGGTACCGCCGGGTTAAGGAAAGGTGTCTGGTAGAGAAGATGTTGAAGATGAAAGGTGTCTTTTCCATTGGCCAGTGTGATGTGGGTCGTTCCAAGAGCACTGCACACACTCTGCGGGTGACCGAGGACACGCCTTTTAGAGAGAGGTCGCGGCGACTGGACCCTGCAGACTTGGAAGACGTGCGGCAGCATTTGTGTAAACTGAAGGAAGCTGGGATCATCACTGATTCCCGAAGCCCCAAGGCGCTCCAGTAGCAGTGGCCCAGAAGAAGAACGGAAAGGTACGCATGTGTGTGAACTATACAACTCCGAACACTGCACCGTCCGTGACCAGTATACAGTCCCGAGTGTCGAAGAGGTGCGAAGTGGTTTAGTGTGCTCGATTTGAGTAGTGGATATTACCAGATCCCGATGGCTGATGACGTCATTTATATGTCCCCTGGGATTCTTCCAGTTCGAAAGGATGCCCCACGGCATATTGGGAGCCCTTGTAAACTTCCAGCGGTTCATGGAGAAGACTGAGGGGATATGAACTGGTTTGAGGTGTTGGTGTATTTGGATGACCTCATAGTATTTGGATTCAGCTTGGAAGAACATGAAGCGAGGCTGCTGAAGGTTCTTGGCCGCCTGAAAGCTGAAGGGTTAAAACTTTACCTGGACAAGTGCCGGTTCTGCTAAACGTCTGGTAACTATGTCTGAAACAACCTCACGGAATGGAGCAGCGACAGACCCGGCAAAGATAGAAGCGGTGACCATTTGGGCAAGGGCTCAGGCTGTGAACGCTCTGCGCTCGTTCTTCGGGTTCTGTGGAAAAATATCGGAGATTCGTGAAGGGAGACGCCAAAGTGAGTCACACATTGACTCAGCTTCTGTGTGGTTACCCTCCCGTGGGGAGAGCGAAAAATTGAAAGCAGCCCTTTGCACAGAGGTGGGATGTAAACTGTGAGGAGCCCTTTCTGTCGCTGAAGGAGCTGCTGACACAGGCGCCGGTGCTGGCTTTTGCGGAACCCCGATTGCCGTATGTACTGCACACATATGATGGTCAAGAGGTTTTTTTAGGGTGCATGAGGGAGTGGACAGTGACGGAGAGTGGGAGAGCATTCATGACCCTGGGGTGAAGGCCGCGTGTCAGTTTGCAATCACCATGAAGGCAGAGGGAACAGAAAGTCAGGATCGTGCGGTGAATCATCTGGCAGCTTCTGATAACGCCATTCCCCAGGTTTACTGTAATCTGACTGCTCTGAAGACAAATCAGCTGCCGGAATTGAGTTCTGCTGAGCGAAATGTACCGGGCATTTGCACTATTTGGTCAGTGGTCGAAAAGAGAGACATGGCTCAGGCTGTGAAGACGAAACACGCTTCGGTGCCTCCATGACTGAAAGTACGCCCTCATTTGGAGTTGAAGAAAACATACCAGTTCAGGTCACCCCGGGCCGACTGAATGAAATCAAGCCGTGAATTCGCAGCAGACGAATATTTCCTTACGTCCGATTTACTAAAGCAGTCGGGCGTGGTTAAGATAAAATGGCAGAGATAAGAGATCCAGTATGATACAGTTGATGAAGGGCCAGCAAGTTTAGAAGCAGATGATGTGGGTAAGATGCCTGTAGCGAAGGACAAGGGCAGACAGAGCAAAGAGATCAGTTCTACCGCAGAGGTGAATTTCAAATGGCGAGGATTGCAGGACTGACCCTGCCGCATTTAGATGCGTGCAGCATTTAGAATGGAATGGACCGACAATTAGACACTGACGTCATGGGCGTCACTGAGTACCGGCTGAAAGACGGCCGAATGTGGGAGCTTAACATCTAAGGATATCCTTTTTTGTCAACAGCACATGCAGGAAGGCACATGCGTTGGGATGGCTCTGCTGGTAACAGATGATATAACATTTGTAGAAAGATGTTAGGGTCAGAGAATGTGGAATCTTTGTAGGTGGAGTGGGAAATTCTACGAATAAATACACATGTGAATAATATATAGAAGTCAGAATAATAGAGAACATGTGTATATTACTTTGCAAAGGGAGCTCAGAAAGCGCATGTAGGAAGGAAATCGTGAGTTAAATAGGAGGGCAGATTCAGGCAGATAAGGGAGACTGCCAAGCGGAACAGTCATCAATGGAGAGTTCATCGGTCGAAGTGATATCAGGCAGAACGGTAGGGCATTGGTTCATCCGGGATTCGTGGATAACGGGTCGAAGTGAGGTATGTAAACTCTGAGGAAGAGAAACAGGATATATGTCTGTGAGGCCGGTGTTCTGTACTGGGTGTGAGATGTGAGAAATCCGGGAGACACCCAGCCTGCTGGACGACTACATGCACATCAGGTGCGTCGAGCTGCTGCTCTTTAGGGACGAATTAGGGTACTAGACAGGTAGCTCGATGACCTTCGTCCTGTCAAGTAAAGTGATGAGGTGCAGACAGGTGTTATAGGCAAACCAGGATATGACGAGCTCCCTACAGCTCTTATCTGTCACCTCCTCATTCTCCCTTATGAGTTCAAGATAATCAACTGCTTCTCCAGATCGTTCAAACGTTCTCACAGAAGCGGCAGCACGGTGCAGCAGGTGCAGATCTGATTATCCGTAAAGATGGACGCCATGTAGACCTCTCGCATCGCAAACTCAGTAGCAAACACCGCCTCCGGAGCAATTGGCAATGTAAGATGAGAAATGGAGAAGTACGAACACAATGATAAAGTTGTTACCTCCCTTAAGTCTGAGGAACTGAGACAGGCGCACTCTAAAACTTAGCACA